>NC_069794.1:88694932-89011238 GCF_027406575.1 Nycticebus coucang | reverse complement strand
AATAAATTGAAAAGTTAAAATGAAAAATAAAAAAAGATTTTTCAGGGAAATACTAACTAAAAGAAAGCTTGAATAATTATAGCATACTGATATCAGAAAAAAAAAAGACTTTAAGTTTAAAAAGCATGATAAGATATACAGAGAGATACTACCCAATAATATACATTTTTACTTACCAGTGAAAGGTGTAAGTGGCAGTGCCTAGAGATGAGACTGGAGGAGAGATGTTTAGCCTGGTTTATTGAAATGGGAGGGTGATCTGCCTGGGAATTGCAAAGATGGCATCTGAGCCCAGGGGCAGTTAGAGACCCCTTTTACATATGGGGCTGTAGTGGGTGGGCAAATTCCATAGCTTGCCTGAAAGTCAGTGTCCTTTGGCATGAACTTCTAGAGGATGGGGCTAACTAGGTCCTTTGTCTTAAGATGAGAGGAAGAGGGGGAAGAGGAGGAAGAAGAAGGAAAGAAAGAAAGAAGGGTTTGTATGTGGCTGTGTTAGGCCCCCCCCAACAATCAGAAATGCTAAAATGTTAATCATGTATTCTTAAGGAGATAGCTTCAAAATGTATAAATGAAAAATTAACATAAATATTAAGTATATAAATAGACTCTCAATGTCCATAGGCTATATGGATGGATATTTTCACAAAGATATAGAGAAATTGACAAATACAATTGGAAACCATGAAATAGGCACACATGGATTAGAAAAACAAATTGTGATATATTTACATAATCAAATATCATTTAGCAATAAAAATGATAGAACTAATGACTACATGGAACAAAACGGTGACCATCAGACTACAATATTAAGTGAAGAAAACACAAATCAGATAAGATTACATACCTTATCACATTATTTATAAATTTCCAAAACATACAAAACTCAAAATATTGCCTGGGGATTCATGCACATGTTATGAAGTTACTTTGTTTTTTTTAAGCAACAGATAAAATGGCATATCAAATTTGGAAAACTGTTTGCAGTTTTTCATAAAGTTAAATATACACATACCATTCTACTTCTAGGTATTTACATAAGAGAAATGAAAATGTATCAATGCTTTAAGGAGTTTTATTCATAATAGCTTCCAATGGTAAAATCCATGCCACCATTAATTAGTGAATGGATAAACACATTGTGGTATATCCATACAATAGAGTACTACTCAGCAACAAAATGGTACTAGAATATGCAGAACAATAGCAGAGAATCTCAAGACCTTTATGGTAAGTGAAAGAAATCAGGCACAAAAGCTATACTGTATACTTTAAGTTCCATTTATATGAAGTTTGAGAAAAAGGTAAATAATAATGACAGAAAACAGGTCTTTGGTTTCCAAAAGCCAGGCTATAGAGAGAAACCTTCTTAGGGTGTTAGAAATGTTCTTTATTGTGATTGTAGTAGTTATTAAACATTCGTCAGAACTCATCAAATAAAGCTGATGAATCATGGCATATATAAAAATTATTTTGGCTTGGCATCGTAGCACTGTGATTACGGAGTCAGCCACATACACCAAGGGTGGTGGGTTTGAACCTGGCCCAGGCCTGCTAAACAATGACAACTGCAACAGAAAAATGGCCCAGGTGGCAGGTGCCTGTAGTCCCAGCTACTTAGGAGGCTAAGGCAAGACAATTGCTTGAGCCCAGGACTTTGAGGTTCCTGTGAACTGTGATGCCATGGCACTCTACTGAGGGTGACATTGTGAGACTCTGTCTCAAAAAAAAATATTATTTTAATAAAGCTAACCAAAGAATAAAAAATAATGTCAAACAGAAAATTCAGAATGGGGAGGGGAGAACTCCTGAGGTGGAAATAAGAAAATCACACAGGCAGATAAAACATCCCATATTTTAGGGGCAATGGGCTCACAGCATTCTTTTTTTTTATTGTTAAATCATAGCTGTGTACATTTGTGCAATCAAGGGGTACAATGTGCTGGTTTCATATACAATCTGAAATATTCTCATCAAACTGTTCAACGTAGCCTTCATGGCATTTTCTTAGTTATTCTATGTAGACATTTGTATTTTGCATTTAGTAGGTTTTGCCTGTACCCATTCTAAGATGCACTGTAGGTGCGGCCCCACCCATTACCCTCACTCCACCCTGACTTCCTCCCTCCCTTCCCCTCCCTTGGCCCTTTCCCCATATTCTTGTGCTATAGTTGAGTTATAGCCTTCATAAGAAAGCTATAAATTAGCTTCATAGTAGGGCTTAGTACATTGGATACTTTTTCTTCTATTCTTGAGATACTTTGCTAAGAAGAATATGTTCCTGCTCCATCCATGTAAGCATGAAAGAGGTAAAGTGTAGTTCAACCTCCAAAGGGGTCGTGACCCACAGGTTGAGAACCACTGTTCTAGGGTGAAGTTCTAAATTAAATTTTGAATTAAGTCACTTTATCTTTCCACTATCATTTTATTTGGTTAAATAGCTTTAATTAACAATATTTGTTAAAATTTTTTAATTGTATTTTCGAACAGCAAGTTCAAAAATGATCCCTGAGATCTCTGCCTGCTGACACACTGAACTTAATGCCATCTGTCATGGTTAGGATCTAATGTTGGCATTCAGCAATTCTAGATCATGAAATAGATGATCTATTTCATTTCTAGAGCCCTTTCTTGTTTTCCTCACCAGTTATATGACTCATCTGTTTGTAGAAAGATCTGCTAAATTACTAACCCAATACACTTATTTCCTAGTGTAGTCTCTGTTCCTTTTCTGACTGATGATCTCTGTTGCCTGTAAGTTACTATCCCCTTTTATATTTCCTTTATGTGTCAAAAATCCTGAGAACTCATCTATTTTTAGTGTAATCATTTCCTCAGCAGTCATTTTCTCTTAAACACATTCAGACCCACTGTTTCATGGTGATTACTTTTTTAAAGGTTGTTGATTACTTCCCAGCTATTAAATATAAATGTCCCTGATTTAACAGTGGTTCAACTTATGATTTTTTGACTTCACAATGGTGCACAGGCAATACACCTTCAGCAGAAACCATACTTTGAGTACCCATACAACCAATATGTTTTTCACATTCAGTACAGTATTCAATAAATTATATGAGATATTCAATAATCTATTACAAAATAGGCTTTGTGTTAGATTATGTTGCCCAACCCTAGTCTAATATAAGTATTTTGAGCACATTTATTGTGGCGTAGGCTAAACTATGATGTTCAATAAGTCAGGTATATTAAGTGCATTTTGACTTACAGTATTTTCAATTTATGATGAATTTATCAAGATGTAACCAATAATAAATTGAGGATTATTTTCACAATGGTCAACTCTCAAGCTTCATTTTTCTTCAGTAGCCTTTGACAAAGTGTTCACTTCCTCTTCCTAAGGACACTATCCTTATTAGCTTCTCAAGGACACTTTGCCTACTCACTCATTGCTCCTCTGTCTCCTTAGTTCATTCCTCTTTTCCTCTAATGGCATAGTTCCCAACAATTATTAATAGTTCTTGAATCCTTTTCCATCTTCAGCCCCTTCTTTGGTGATCTCATCCAGATTCAAAACTTAAAATCCCATCTATATGCCAATGACTATATCCTTGACAAAGCCATTAATCATAAACTACTCTATCCATCTCAAATGAGGCCAATTCTGTACTTCGATTTCCTCAGGCTTAAAATTCTTCACATATTTCCTGTTCCCTCTCTTTCTCTGACATCTTACATCCAATCTCTCAGAAAATACTATTGGCAAGGGCAGAGCAAGGTGATGAACAAGAGACATCTCTTTGCTGGCTACTATGGTGAGACAAGGGAAAGTGGCCTCCAGCCACTTCTGGCTGGGGGAATCTGCAGAGAAACATCACTCCAGGGGCACAGTGAAGCAGCAGGAGACTTCAGGAGATCTGGAGATAAGGAAAACCAATGCTGAAGGCTGGTGTTTGGTAAGGACAGAGACCAGTCAGTCTCCCACGGAGGGTTGGGGAAGGGAAAGGGTTGTCCTGAAGTATTTCGATTTTGGACTAGGCTTCTCACTGGAGTAGTAAGTAGACACAAACAGCTTTCAGATTCCAGGGTTGAATGCCTCTCCCATCAGCTTTGCTGCTGGCAGGGCATCACTATTCTGGGAAGAACACATAGGCAGAAGCATCTTTCACAGGGTCCTAGTGCATAGCTGGCTGTGGTGGGCCTACTGAGCTCAAGCAGCCATTCTTGGGGTGAGCTAAACATGCTTGCACTACCTCAGGAGGGATGCTTTGCTGTCAGGAAACTCTGTATGACAGGCCTCCTGGAAAGTCTGGTGAGAGCTTTGGGACCCCAGTCCCGCAGTGACCAAATAGTGATAAAGCAAAAAAGACAAAGATTGCGGGCAAAGAAGTGAGGAAGACAAGACCCAGTCCCCTTTGCAACTAGAGGCTGGCTTCAGATCCTGATCATATACAGAAAATCCAGTGTGTGTTCTCCATCACCTAACAATACAGTGCCACCTGGTATCCAGGCAATATATTGCCACACGCACACATATTGTTCTGCATTTTTTGCTTCTTTTTTCACATTTTTTTCATACTTATTAAATTCTCTTTTATTGGTGTTGTTTTTGTTCAGTTATTTTTGTTTGGTTTTATTTTTGCATTTTTATATTTTTCAATAGCAAGGGCTCCTCCATTGTTACAGTTTTTCAGCCCCTTTTGTTCTTTCTTGTTTTTATTTATCTCCTTTTTCTCTCATTTAGTAGAGATTTTTCTACTTTTCTCATCTTTCCCACATAAATGTCTCACATAACACATAAAATATCCTATTTTTTCTTCTTTATCTTATGTAATCCTGTTTTAAATTCTTTTGTCTATTTTTATTAATTTTTCTTTTTTTTTCCTCTTCCCTGAGGGCTGAGGAGAGTTAAGGCATTGGTCTAACTAAAAGAGGCCATAAGCTCACAGTCTTAGGTGTCTTTCTAGCTTTGGCCTTTGCAAAAAAGTATTGGTAGGTCCCTACTGTGATACATTGCTAATTTCTTTCTATATTTGGCAGAGGTGGGGTTATTGTCTTCACACAAGCTAGAAAGCAGCTCCTGACTTTGAGACATCTGCCCCACCCAGCCCCCAAATGTTCTAGAGCTGAAGATATTGTGAAAGCACCTCGCTGAACACCACCATGTCTCCTGTTGCTCTCTTTCTATCTTACTGTCCTTTTCTCTCCTTTTCTTCTTTAATCTTTTCCTTCCACCCCTCTTCTTTTTTTATTTATTTTTTCCTCTTTATCTTCTTTTCTTTCTCCATCTTATTCTTAACCCTTATCTTCCTTTTGGCCTCTGCAACACTGAATCTGAGAGAAGGTAATTCAAAGTGAATGAGATAGTGAAAAGGAAAAAGTATGGAAAGGAAGTAAACATGAAAAACACACACACACACACGAGGAAGAACCAACAGAAAATTTCTGGAAACATGTAAAACCAGAATAGAGCAACCCCCACCCCCCAACACACCATCAGGTAACTACCACAGAGGATTCTACCTATAAAAAATCAATGGCAATGACAGAAATGGAATTTAAACTATGGATGGCAAAAGCAATAAAGGGAATTGACAAGAAAGTAGAAAAACAGAACCAAAAGAATGAATAAAGTATATGAATAAGAGAGAAAGTATGTGTCAGAGGTTAAAAACTTAAAAGAGTCAATCAGGAAATGTAAAGATGCAGTAGAAAGCATCAATAAGAGATTAGACCACGGAGAAGAAAGAATCTCAGAGCTAGAGGATAACGTTCTTGAGCTAACCCAGGCAGTTAAAGAGACAGAAAAGAAGACAGAGAAAGCAGAATATTTACTTAGAGAATCATAGGACTTCACAAAGCATTCAAACACTTGAATTATAGGGATCTCTGAAGGGGAAGTAGACTGTCCTAAAGGAATGGAGGTCCTAATGGAGGATATCATAAATGAAAATTTCCCAAGTTTCACTAAAGCTTACAAAACACTCCTTTTAAAGTGATATTAAACCCCAGTCATCTCAACATAAACAGAGAAACTCCAAGACACATTGTAATGAACCTGTCCAAAGTCAAGACAAAAGAGAAAATTCTGCGAGCAGCCAAGAGTAAACATCAATGACCAACAGGAGTGGATCCATTAGGGTAACAATGGACTTTTCGGCTGAAACTTTCCAAGCTAGAAGAGAATGGTCATCGACCATTAATCTTTTCAAACAAAACAATTTTCAGTCCATAATTCTGTATCCTGCTAAACTAAGCTCCAAAATCGATGGAGAAATAAAATATTTTACTAATAGGCAAACACTGAAGACATTCTCCACACTAAGACCAGCTCTATAAGAAACACATAGACCCATTCTCCACATTGACCATCACAATAGACCACTAGCAAAGTAAACACTCACAAACTAAAGGACAAATCCCTAGCTTCCACAATGTCACAATGATAAAACTAAGCAATAGACCCTCACAAAATAAGATGAATAGAATTCCATCACGTTTGTCAATTCTCTCAATGGTAATGGCTCAAATTCCCAATTGAAGAGACATAGGCTGGCTGATAGATTTTAAAAAGCACAAGCCATCCATAAGCTGTCCTCAGATAACACACTTAACCTTGAAAAACAAAACAAGACTCAGAATAAGGGGTTGGAAAACAATATTTCAGGCAAATGGAAACCAGAAGAAAGGAGGGGTCACGATCTTATTTTTTGATACAAGTGTATTTAAAACAACTGAAGTTAATATGAACAAAGATGGTCACTTCATATTGGTCAAGGAAAAGATGGTCACATCAAACTGGTTAAGAGAATAATACATGAAGATAATAGTTCAATTCTAAATATTTACACACCCAACTTAAATGCTCCCAGATTTATGAAACAGACCTTGACTAGTCTGAGCAATATGATATCCTATAACACCTTAATATGTGAGACTTTAACAACTCTCTGGTTGAACCGAACAGATCATCGAAACAGAAATTAAACAAAGATACAAGGGAATTAAATGCAATCCTAGAACAAATGGGCTTAATAGACATATACAGAATATCATCCCAAAGCTAAGTAATATCCTTTTTTCTCATCAGCCCACAGAACATATTCCAAAATAGATCACATGCTAGGTCACAAATCAAACCTCAACAAAATTAAAAGAATTGAAATTATACCTTGTATCTTCTCAAACCACAAGGCAATAAAGGCAGAACTCAACTCCAATAAAAAGTTTCATCACCGGGCAGTGCCTGTGGCTCAAAAGAGTAGGGTGCCAGCCCTATATGCCAGAGGAGGCAGGTTCAAACCCAGCCTTGGTCAAAAAAAAAAAAAAAAGTTGCATCACCACACAAAGGCATGAAAATTAAACAACCTTATGCTGAATGACAGATGGGTTATGGAAGAGATAAAGGAAGAAATCATTAAGTTCCTCAAATATATCAACAGCGAGGCCACAAACCTGTGGGATACTGCAAAAGCAGTCCAAAGAGGGAAATTTATTGCATTAGATTCCTACATCCAAAAAACACAAAGAGAGCACATCAACAACCCAACAATCTAATGAATCCTTTTAAG
The DNA here is from genome assembly GCF_027406575.1 of Nycticebus coucang. Lineage (NCBI taxonomy): Eukaryota > Metazoa > Chordata > Mammalia > Primates > Lorisidae > Nycticebus > Nycticebus coucang. The sequence goes on along the minus strand of NC_069794.1, from coordinate 89,003,706 downwards.
GAAATGTAAAAGGAATAGTAATACAATTCCAAATCTAGCAGAAGAAATGAAATAACTAAAATTAAATCAGAAATAAAGAAATTCCAAACAGAAGATAATTCAGAAAATCAATGAAACAAAAAGTTGTTTCTTTGAAAAGATAAATACAATTAATAAACTTTTTGGCAGATTAACTAGAAACAGAAAAGAAAAATAATAATCTCAATCAGAAATGAAGAGGAAATAACAACAGAGACCACTGAGATACAAAAGATTATCTCTGACTACTACAAGAAACTCTACACTGAGAAATTTAAAAATGTGGAAGAAATGCACCAATACCCTTTCTCTAACCATAACCAAGAAGAAATAGATCTCTTGAACAGACCAATATATAACATGGAGATTGAAGACACAATAAAAAAGCTTCCAACAATAAAAGCCCTTGACCCAAAGGCTTTGTACCAGAATTCTATCAAACCTTCAAAGATGAGCTTGTACTTGTACTGAAGAATCTATTCCAAAAGTTGAGAAGGAAAGAGCCTTCCCTAACACATTCTATAAAGCAAACATCACCCTGAGACCAAAACCAGGAAAAGTTCCAACTAAAAAGGAAATTAACAGACCACTTTCACTAATGAATATTGATGTAAAAATCACTCAATAAAATCTTAACCAATAGATTACAACTACACATTAAAAAAATTATACATTACTATCAAGTAGGCTTCATCCTAGGTAGGCAAGGCTAGTTTCACACACACAAATCCATAAATATAACTCACCATATATCAATAGAAGCAAAAACAAAAACCATATGCAGAAAAAGGATTTTTTTTACGCAGAAAAAAGTATTTTGTAAAATTCAGCTTAAGTGAATTTAAGTGACACATTTCATAAAATTATTGAAGCCATCTGTGAAAAACCCTCTATATCACACTGAATGTAGTAAAACTGAAAGCTTTTCCACTTATAACAGGAAACGAACAGGGATTTCCTCTATCACCACTATTATTCAACGTAGTGCTAAAGTTCTAGCTAATGTAATCAAGCAAGAGAAGGCTATAAAGGGCATCGGAATGAGAGTAAAGGAGGTTAAACTCTCCCTCTTGACTGATGACATGACCTGGTACTTAGAAAACGCCAGAGACTCAACCACAAGATTCCTGGAGGTGATCAAAAGGTGCAGTAATGTCTCTGGGTATAAAATCAACGTCCACAATCAGGAGCCTTTGTATACCTCAAGAACAGCCACATTGAGAAACTAATAAAAGATTCAATTCTTTTCACAGTAGTTTCAAAGAGAGTACAATACCTAAAAATATAACTAGTAAAAGAGATGAAGGACCTCTACAAAGAGAATTATGAAACCTTAAGAAAGGAACTAGCGGAAGACATCAACAAATAGAAGAACATACTATGCTCCTGGTTGGGAAGAATCAACATTGTCTATACTACACAAAGCAACCTACAGATTCATCAGTGAAATCCCCATTAAAATACCAACATCATACTTTTAAGAACTGGTAAAAATAGTTATTCATTTCATATGGAACTAGAAAAAAAAAAAACGTATAGCCAACACAATTCTTAGTAATAAAAATGACACCAAAGGCATCACTCTACCAGACTTCAGGTTATATTAGAAGTTCACAGGGATCAAAACTAGTATTGGCACAAAAATAGAGACATAGACTTATGGAACCATATGGAAAACCAAGAGATAAAAGCAGTCTCTGGTAGCCATCTGATCTTTCATAAAGCAAATAAAAGCATATATTGGGGGAAAGATCCCTATTCAGTAAATGGTGCCGGGAGAATTAGACAACCACACATAAAAGACTGAATTAGACCCAAACCTTCCTCCACTCACAAAAATTGATTCAAGATTGTTAAAAGATTAAATCTAAGACAATAAATGATAAAAATCCTAGACAAAAGTTTGGGAAAAATTCTTGAGAATGTTGGCCTGGGGAAATATTTTATAAGAAGACATAAGCGGCAATCACAATAACAACAAAAATAAATAAATGGGACTGAATTAAACTTAAAATCTTTTGCACAGCTAAGGACACAGCAATTAAAGCAATTGGCAACCTTTAGAATGGGAAAAGATATTTTCATATTATGAATCTGACAAAGGCTTGATTGCAAGGAGCTATAGAGAACTCAAATTAACAAACAAAAAAGAGCAAACAATCCCATCTGTCACTGGACATGAGATATGAGAAGAACCTTCTCTGTGAAAGACAGATAAATGGATAACAAACATGTGAAAAAATGCTCATCATCCCTAATCATCAGAGAAATGCAAATCAAAACCACCATGGCATATCAACCCCAATGAGAATCACCCACATCACAAAGTCCCAGAGTTGCAGATACTGGCCCAGGTGTGGAGAAATAGGAACACTTTTACACTTCCAGTGAGAATCAATCTAATACAGCCCCTTTAGAAAGCAACACAGAGAGTCCTCAAAGAATTCAAATTAGACCTCCAATTTGACCCTGTAATCCCACTACTAGGCATGTACCCAGAAGAAAAAAAAATCATTTTATCGTAAAGATATTTACACTAGACTGTTTATCACAGCTCAATTTATAATCCCCAATGTGTGGAAACAACCTAAATACCCATCAACTCAGGAATGGACCAACAAGTGGTGGCATATGTATACCATGGACTACTATTCAGCCATAAGAGAAGATGGTGACCTTACATCTTTTGTATTAACCTAGATAGAGTTGAAACACATTTGTCTTTGTAAAGTATCACAAGAATGGAAAAGGAGGAATCCAATGTACTAAATGATCTAACACGTGCCCACACAGGAGAAAAACTTAATTCTATTCATGTTTGGGGAAAGGGGGATAAGGGAGTGGGGAATGGAGGGGGGATTCATGTGCTCCCACTTAAAGGGAACAAGATAGGAGTGGGGGTACGTACACCTTTTGGGTGCTGGACACAACTACAAGGGGTTCTTTACCTAACAAATTCAAAAATTGTGACCTGGTCATTTGTGCCGTCACAATAACCTGAAATTAAAAAAAAAAAAGAAAGAAAGAAAGCCCAAGATACCAAATGTTAGTGGGAATGTAAAATAACTTGAATTCTCATATGCTATTGATGGTGGTATAAAAATCGGTATAATCTGGAACACTGTAAGAAAACTTCCAAAGTCAGTAGTGTGCCAGTAAATGTCTAACGACTGATCTCTGAAGGCAGGGTGTGTTGGGTGGTGGTGGAGTACTTTGTAGCATTTGCCAATTTCCATGATATAAGTACACCTCTGATGGCCAATCTTAAGCTACCAATGTGATGTCACTGAATGTGAACTTGGGAAGAGATGTGTAAAACTGGCTCTTACAAGCTGGTATGAATCAATCCATCTTATCTCTGACTAGAACTGCAAGCACATATTACCCAAAATTCTGAAAATTTCTTCCTAATTATTAATCTCAATAGAGATGCACACATACTCACCAAAAGTACATACAAGTATAAGAATGCTCACAGCAACACTATTTATAAAAGTCAAAAACTGGAAATAACCCAAATGGGGGAAAAATGAATTGTGGTATATGCAGACAACGGAATAATATTCACTAACGAGAATAAACAAACTACTGCCATACCAAACAACGCAGAGGTAGCTCCCTCAACTCAAGCATGATATTCATAGAAAGAGCCAGACACCAAAGAGTAATAATTCCATTTATATAAGGTTTTGAAATAGATCATCTCTGGTTCTAGAAATCAGAATAATGGTTATATATGTAGAATTGTAGCACCTACAAAGGGGCATAGGGAGGCTTCTTGATCTGGTGATAGCAATGCAGGTGTGTTCATTTTTTTAAAATTCCTTAAGTGATAAGCTTTATTATGATCATGCATTTTTTTGCTGGCATATCATACAACAATATTAACTTTACTTAAAAAATAATAAAATACAATAAAATAAATTTTTCTTTGCCAGATTACTTGGGATTTTATATTGAACGTTCACATTTTTGAGTTTATAGTATTTCTAGTTGTCATTCATTTTCAATTTTCTTTTACTGTGGTCAGAGAATTTTCTTTGCATTTGTAAAATTCTTTTAATTTTATTGTTGCTTTATAAGGTCTGAAATATATGCTGTCTTGGGAGATGTTCCATGTGGACTTAGAAAGAATATATATTGGGGCAGAGCATACTATACATGTCTGTAGGTCTTGTAAGCATGCAGATTAGTTCAAGTCTTCTAGTTCCTTATTCATCTTCTGTTTTTCTATCCATTATTGAAGTGCAATATTTAAATCTCTAACTCTTATTGTTAGAGGATTTTTTTCCCTTTAGTTTTCTCTCTTTTTTTTTTTTTTTTTTTTTTTTGAGACAGAGTCTCACTTTGTAAGCCTCAGTAGAGTGCAGTGGCATCACAGCTCACAACAACCTCAAACTCTTGGGCTTAAGCCTCCGGAGTAGCTGGGACTACCAGCGCCTGCCACAATGCCTGGCTATTTTTTGTTACAATTGTATTGTTGTTTAGCTGGCCCAGGCTGGGTTCTAACCACCAGCCTCAGTGCATGTGGCCAGCACTGTAACCAATGTGCCACTGTGCTATGGGTGCTGAGCCTGGTCCATGTATTTTTTTGTACTTACGTGAATTTGTTTATAATTGTTATATACAAATGTATCATATTACATAGAGCACATATAGGATTCAAAACATTTTATTTAGATCCTAAGTAAAAAGCAAATTAAGAACCATACCCTATAGTCCCTCCGCTCTCAATTTACAAACTTAAATAAAGCACGGTGCCTTGCTTTTTTTTTTTGAGACAGAGTCTCATTCTCTTGCTCAGTCTAGAGTACTATGGCATCAGCCTAGCTCACAGCAACCTCAGGCAGCGAAACTCCTGGGTTCAATTGATCTTCCTGACTCCGCCTCCCAAGTAGGTGGGCCTAAAGGTGCCTGACACAATGCCCAGCCAAGTTTTTTCTGTTTTTAGCAGAGACAGTATCTTACTCTTGCTCAGGCTGGTCTAGAACTCCTGAGCTCAAAGGAGCCTCCCCACTTGGCCTCCTAGCCAAGATATGCACCCAGGCTATATCTTGCTTTCATAGTAAATTTAACCTTGGCTTTTACCACATCTATACTTTGATGCAAAAACATAAAAACAAATACAACATAATATTTCAATGCTGTAACTTTATGCAACTGGTTTCATTTAACTTTCTTATATATGCTGCGAAGTTTTTCCTGATATAAAAACTGATTCATGTTCCATTTACTCTTTTCTCTGTACTGAAAGCTGCAGAAATACAGCTTTAAATACTAAGACAATTTAGTTCGAGTATTCAAAAATAAAAATAAAAAAATGAGGGCCAGGCATGGTGACTCATGCCTGTAATCCTAGCATTCTGGGAGGCTGAGGTGGGTGGATTGCCTGAGTTTACAGGATCGAGACCAGCCTGAACAAGAGTGAGACCCCATCTCTAAAAATACCTGGCATTGTGGCAGGCACCTATAGTCCCAGCTACTTGGGAGGCTGAGGCAAGAGGATCACTTAGGCCCAGGAGCTGCAGGTGAGCTGTGACACCAGGGCACTCTACTGAGGGCAACAAGTGAGACTCTGCTCAAAAATTAAGAATTAAAATTAAAAAATGTATTCACTTCCACTGCTCTGACTTTGCCCACATTCTTGGGTGTGATTCTGGCAGATATGGCAGACTACGTGTAATGTGAACAAAATAACTCCAGCCAGGAAAAGCCTTCAGAAACAGTAGCTTAAAAATCAATGATGTATTTTGCCAAAATATATCATCATTTTCTCCCAGCATAACTGTTTAAACAGCTCAATTAACCAAGTGACTTTGTGAAAGCTATGTTCACAGAAAGGTTATTTCCTAAGTTACACAGATAATAAAAGTTAATATTATAATAACAGTTTAAACAAAAGAAAAGAAAATGCTATTGGCTCTAACTTGAAAATACATACAAACTCCACACCCCTCACACCTCCACAGACTCCACTTGGGTTTGGGTCACTGTTACATCCCACTTAGATTACCAAAATAGCTGTTCACGGATCCCCTCTGTCATTTTTCTAACTATATTCTATTTCCAAGAAAACAACAAGATTGGTTCCTCTAAAACATAAGAAAGATACTGTCATACTTCTTAAAATTCTCTAGATGCTCCCAATTTCAGTACAGAAACAGCCAAATTCCTTTTAGGAGCATACTATTACCCCTCTGATAGCCTTGCCTTGCTCACTCGCATTGACCTCTTTGCTATTTCTCCACCACACCAGGCATGTACCCGCCTGACCCTTTTTTTTTTTTTTTTTTTGCTTGGAATAAATTAATTTCTATTTTTTTTTAAGTCATTGCTCAATCCCTGCTTTGTAATGAGTGTTATTTTGACCACTCGATTTAAAATTATAACCAATTCTCAACACTCCTATACCCTCTGCATTTTCCTTTCTCCTTTTTCGGATTTACCTTTTTTTAAAAAATCCACGTAATTTAACACTTTCTAACATACTACATAATTTGCTTATTACATTTACTACCTATTGTCTGCCTTGCCTGGCACATTCAAAGGACTCTACATATTTGTTCAATGAATGTGGCAAAACAATCTTTATTTATTTATTTATTTATTCATTTATTTATTTATTTATTTATTTTTGGGACAGATTCATTTTGTTGCCCTCAGTAGAGTGCTGTGGCGTCACAGCTCACAGCAACCTCAAACTCTTGAGCTTAAGCAATTAGCTCAGCATTGTTAAAGATGACAATCCACTTTAGCTGACTAGAGGAAAATTGTTAGGTAGTTCTTTTCATCTTCAGTACAACTAAAGTAAAAGATCAGACCATTCATTACTTTTTGACAATTCCTAGAAACATGGTAAAATTTTCCAGCTAAGATAAAACTGCAGCTGCTGTCAACACCCTGCCCCATAATCTGAAAGTGGCCAAATAAGAAATCTGTTATCACTATTCAAGTCTTACAAAAAGGACAAAATTTCTTTGCCACTATTCTAGCCAGAACATCCCATTGATTCACTCATGAATGCCAATCTAGAAATGTCCACTTAACCAAAACAGGTCACAAGCACAACCATAGCTGAAAGTTAACCTTATTAAGGTAGCTTTTGCCTTTCTTTTACATTTGAGCTTCCAGGAAGAGGTGTTCCAAAGGATTTTAAGTGGGTAGATGGTGAGCCAATGGCCTTGCCTCTCACTGCTCATCCTTGCAACTACTCAACATCAGTACTTACATGAACACCCACATTTCCAAGTAACCACAGACACCTCCCTTCCCTTACATAAATGAAACCTACTGACCTTTTCCTCAAAATAAGTGATCCAAAATTTCATAAAATGTAGCATCTACTCAGCTCTGCTGAAATTCAGTTACATTCCTTTCTTACTATGCTCTAAACTTTTAGAATAGATGATTAAGATCACCACTTCCCTACAGTTATATAATAATCTGGTGAAAACAAAGAAAAAGGAGTGAAACATGACTTAACGTACACTAATATACATATGACAGAGCCAGGAAGAAAAAAAAAAACATTAATATTCAGTAACTAGTCTCAGGCCACATAATTAATAACCTCCTTCCTCCACTGCACATTCCCATCTTCTTTTTGCTCCCAGGCAGCGCTGGGAAGGAAGCCCACAAACATCTCCCTGGATTATGGATATTTTTCTATCCTCTGTTCTATGTAGCAGCAACCTTTTGTTTACTTGATAATCAAGACCGATCACTCCGATAAGAGTTTTTTCTTTGCCATTTTCTGACCTTTTACTTCTAAGCTTTAAATTATTTTTATGATTGTATCTGATATTTTCCTTTGTCTTCTTTTATACATAACCTTCATATATATATATATATATATATATATCCACTACCTTTTCTTTAATAATTTTTTGTTAGTGATAATATTTTAATTTATCTTGAATGTAGGTTGGAATCTGGTAATATTCTAACCCTGTTACCTCCCAAACAGAGGGGTTCATTTAGTTGAAGGCTATCAAGTACAGATATAGCCAAGTTGGTTATAGCACGGGTTTTTGTTGTTGTTGTTGTTTAGGCTTAGCATTTATATCCCCACTGCACATTCTTGGAACTGTCTTCACTTAAGCTCAACAGGAAACAGCGTTGATGGAGAAGACGCTGGTATTACCTTCATCAAACAACTGCAGGAGCTGCCTGAGAAGCTGCGCCTCCGGGAGCCAGGCAGCCAGTTGGCCTGCACCAGCCGGCCCCGCAGCTTCTGGAGCGGGTTCCCAGGGTGCTGCCCGACTCCTTAAAGGGGGGGGGTCAGGGCCTGCACCACCTCCAGGATCTCTTGGTATTTCTCATGGGCCTATGCCGTTATCACACGGGTGAGGCGCTTAGAGCCAGTGGCACCCAGGTCCATCCTAGAAGGGTTGTACATACTTGGGAAATTCTTGTCCTCAGTGATGACTAGGAGATGCCAGTATGCCTCAACGGGCAACGTGTCTCCTGCCAAAACTACAAACCTTGCTTGCTTTTGCTGACAAATTTCTGAACCTCCTTCACTGGGCGCTGAATCTGCTTCTGCTTCACAGCTTTCTGCATTTGTGGAGGAATCCCCGGCTGCCCAGTAGGGTTCTAGTTGACCGGCACCTCCTGGTGAAGAAGTTTGGTTCAAAAGTACATTCCTTCCTAGGAACAGGAAGTTTGGTTCGAAAGTACAACCATTAGTAATGCTGTTTGCCATACACTAGATGATTACATTTCCTGGCACTTAGGTGGTTTAGACAGATCAGGTAACTAGTTCTTGTCACTGAGTCATAAGGTTGGCTGAATACAGGAGGTTATTCCAATAGTATCATTAAGAGATAGGCATTGCCCGAGCAGGATGCTAGTGGTGGAGAAAAGCTGACAGATTCAGTGTATGTTGTTGGCTGACAGGTCATTCTTAGGATTTAAATGTGGGAGTTAAGAAAAAGGGAGATATCTAGCAATAATTCTGTTTCTGGCTATAAAAAATAGGAACATTGTGTTAGAAAGGAAAGAATAGCTTTAGACCAGGTATAATGGATGGATTAGGTTTGCAGCTCCCACATGGGGCTGTCAGATAAGCAACTGAAAATGTTGATTTGGATCCAAACTTTTGGAGATATCAGAATATGCATGATAATCAAAGCTACAGGAATGAACAAGACTGCCCTGGAGGAGGTTAGGAAGACACCCCAGAGACAAACCCTTAGGTACCCCTGCATTTAGCATTTGGTAGAAAAAGAGAAGCTAGGAAAGGAGATTATGAAGGAGGGTGAGTAATGATTAGAAAATTTCGTGTCTTGGAAACAGAGAAGGTTTTCAAAAAGGTGTTAAATGATGGCGGGAATTTAAGTAAAATAAGGACTGAAGAGTGTATGTTGGGCAACTTGCTGTTAACCTGGACAGGACACTGTTGGTGGCCTCATGGGTGTGGAAGCCAGACTGGAGTGGGAGAATAGGAAGCAGACAATATGAATGGAGAAACCCAGATGAGCAGAGAAAGGGCAAGTTTCTCATGGAGTCTACAAAGAAACAAAGGGGTTGACTGTGGCTGCTAGTGTAGCGCTAAGGGGAAACAAATAGCATATGAGCATGAGGATGGAAATGACCCAATTGCGAGAGAATGATATTCTGATATCTAGTAATATAAGCATTCGTTTAACCCTTTTTCAGAAATGACTTCAGCTAGGATTTTGTTTTTCATCTCCTTTTACATTCACTTGAGAGTTTTATTTTTACCTTGGTTAGTTAGGTTGTTGGCAAACCATGGGTATGTCAAGACCTACCTTTGAGTGTTTAGATATTAATATACAATGGCACACAAAAACACACAACCACAATAATGAACTTCACTCAGCAAGACACCAACCACCACACATCGTCGCAAGCACAGCTGTGAGGCACTGATTAAGGAAACTTTACCGAGCTGTTTGTACAGTTCTGCCAACATAAGGACATGATGTTTAAGTTCTCAAACTTAATTGTTGGACCTTGTATGACCCCTTTCTGAACTGCTTGAGGTTTTTGTTCATTAACTTGAATTGCTTTTATTTTTTTTAGGTCAGTAGGCTTATCCAGGACATGGAGGTACGTGAAACTCTTTTTTTTCTTCTTTATATTTCACGGATTACAGAAAACTAAAATCTCATTGGCTACTGATTTCTCTCTCTCTCACACACCAAAAAGTACATATTTTATGATGCTACAGGTGTATCAACACATGGCCCCAAATCATCCTTACTCAGATAGCCTTATAAATTCCACACTCACAGCTAAATGACCAAATCCCTCCAAACTCCAATTCAAGGTCTTAACCAGGGAAAATATAACAGCCTAATATGGCCTAAATTGGGTTATGCTTCACTGTTTTGGTCTAACCAGTTGTAACCAAAGAAATGAAAAGGAAGGAGACATGGGGAATAAATGAAAGCTCTCTGAGATAGTTTTACTGGGAAAAGAATAAGGGTGGAAAAGGAATGGATTTCTGAAGAAAAAGGTTTGCATCTCTAGGATTCCTTAAAGATGCTGTGAGGATAAGTGGAAATCACAGATGCAACCATGATTTGAAATTACATTTAAGTGCTTTGAAATACTGGATGTAGGTATCAATATTATTTCTTCTGTGTTTTGTTTGGATTGCTCTCTGTATTTAACATTCATTTTGCATTAATGAACATAAACTCCCTAATAAATAGAAAATTACACTCTTAACAACTCTACACTTGACATCTTTTTGCCAAAACAGCATTTTTAAAGTTACACTGTTTTGCCCAATGACTTTTTGTTTTTCAGGATAATGACTTTTTTACTCAAAAGCATATTAACACAGCATACATAGTGATATTTCAAAATATCGGTTTTCAGTGAAGACTAACCAATTTACTCAACATGAGAATATCTAGTTTATGAAGATCTTATAAAAAAAAATAGAGCACATATGACTTTGGGATGAACCCTGGATATCTGCCTTCTATATGTGCACTAAGTGAGAGGGGACAGAGGGTCTTATACTCTTTGACTCCTCAGTCTGTTGCAGCATTACTTACGTTTCAGAGAATGTTCATGTGCAACACTTATTTTTGCTCAAAAGCAGTGCTCCCCAGCATTCTTGGCACCAGAAACTTTAGACCAGTTTCATGGAAGACAATTTTTCCACAGACTGGGGGATTGGGATGGTTTCAGGATGATTCCAGCACATTACATTTATTGTGCACTTTATTCTATTATTATTAAATTATAATATATAATGAAATAATGAACAGCTCACTGTAATGCAGAATCAACGGGAGCCCTGAGCTTGTTTTCCAACTAGTCCATCCTGTCCTGTATGTGCAACTGCTTCCCAGCATAAGCCTCACTACCCCAGCCCCACCTCAGAACATCAGGCATTAGATTCTCATGACAGCACATGACCTAGATCCTTTGTGCACACAGCTTACAGTAGGTTTGGTTTTGTGTTCCTATAGAATCTAATGCCACTGCTGATCTGACAGGAGGCAGAGCTCAGGCAGTGATGTGAGCAATGGAAAGTGGCTGAAAAAACAGATGAAGCTTCATTCTTGCTTCATTCTCCCTTCACCACTCACTTCCTCCTCTGTGACCCTAACAGGCAACGGACCAGCACCAGTCTGCAGCCCAGGGATTAAAGGATCCACCATGAATGTATTAATAAATTGTGGTATATGTACACCATGGAATATTATGCAGCCTTAAAGAAAGATGGAGACTTTTACCTCTTTTATGTTTACATGGATGGAGCTGGAACATATTCTTCTTAGTAAAGTATCTCAAGAATGGAAGAAAAAGTACCCAATGTACTCAGCCCTACTATGAAACTAATTTAGGGTTTTCACATGAAAGCTATAACCCAGTTACAACCTAAGAATAGGGGGAAGGGGGAAAGGGAGGGGAGGGAGGGGGAGGTGGGTAGAGGGAAGGGGATTGGTGGGATTACACCAGCGGTGCATCTTACAAGGGTACATGTGAAACTTGGTAAATGTGGAATGTAAGTGTCTTGGCACAGTAACTGAGAGAATGCCAGGAAGGCTATGTTAACCGGTGTGATGAAAGTGTGTCAAACGGTCTGTGAAGCTAGTGAATGATGCCCCATGATCATATCAATGTACACAGCTACGATTTAATAAAAAAAAAAGAAAGAAAGAATACAGGATCCACAGCTCCAAAGCATTTTCCTATCCTGTAGTTTTATTTTTAAGATATATTCTAGTGCAAGACAACCATGAGTGTGATAAGCTGAATAGTACCCCCCTCAAAGAGGTCCACAACTTAATCCCACACCTATGAACATGTTATGTTACACCTTATGTACTATGTAATGGACTTTTTTTTTTTTTGCAATTTATGGCCGGCCCTGGGTTTGAACCCACCACCTCCGGTATATGGGGCCCAGCACCCTACTCCTTTGAGCCACAGGTGCCACCCAACGTGTAAGGGACTTTTTAAGGTTGTGATTTTTAAGGATCTTGAGGTGGGTAAATTACTCTGGAGTATCTGGGGGAACATAATGCAATCACAAGGGTCTTTCTAAAAAGGAGGCAGAGGGAGATTTTACTACACAGTAGAGTGTCTGTCAGAATGAAGCAGCAGCAAGACCCAACAATCCCCTGGTGGCTCTGAAAATGGAGCACCAGTCAGGAACCAAGGGATGCAGGCCGCCTTGAGGCTGGGAAAGGTAAGGAAATAGATTCCGCTCTGCAGCTCCCAGAGGGAACGCAGCCTTGCTGCTGACACCTTGATTTTGAGTTCTGACTTCCTGAAGTAAGGGAATGTATTTGTTTTGTTTAAAACTACTAAATTTGTGGTAGTTTGTAACAGCAGGATTCGAAAACTGATACAATGAAACCCGATAGAACATCTAAGGAGGGCATGGTACTCCATCGCACCTTCCAAGGCAAAACGCCCTCTTACCCAACCCCAACAAGCGCCCACTCACTCTAGTTGTCTTCCCCTTTGGAACAATCTTTGATTATATTATGCTTCATGTGCAGCCTTTGTTTACTTTCATATTGTTGCTTACTTCTTATGTATACTTATTTTCATCGTTCCCTACTTTTGTTTAGTCTTGGGTTGAGATGGAATACATCATCACTTTTCATGTTAAAATAAACAGATTGTTTTTTCGTTTTACATTTCTTCCCTTTGTTGCAGGGTTTTTGAAAACAAGTAAATATGAGTTGAGTATATTCATACATATGGTCATTCCAAGCTTTTAAATTTTACTTTGTTTAATAAGTAATACTTATTCTAGTGGCCTATACTCTTTTTGTTTTTTGCAGTTTTGTCTAGGGCCAGGATTGAACCCACCACCCCGTATATGGGGCCGGCACCCTACTCCTTGAGCCACAGGCACCACCCTAGTGGCCTATGTTCTTAATGGAGTGGCTTAAAGAAAGCTGTAGATAATTTCTAGAATTTCAGTATGGAAAACGGAAAAAAAGAAAAGATGTCAGTCAGCTCCAAGGCACATGAGAAGGCACTCTGTTGCATTTATTACCGAAGACTATATTTCAAAAATAAAATTACAGTTTTTTCCACAACTTTACCTACAATTCATCCTATAACTTCTCTTAGCAGTTTACTTTTTTTTTTCTTTCCATCCTTGCTTTGATGTACATCATAAAGGTAGGCCTTCCTTTTTACTAGAAGTACAAAACCACATTTCTAAAAGCCATATTCACATTACAGTTGTTTCTCTTTCTTTTTTTTTTTTTTTGTAGAGACAGAGTCTCACTTTTTTTTTTTTTTTTTTGTAGAGACAGAGTCTCACTGTACTGCCCTCAGGTAGAGTGCCGTGGCCTCACACAGCTCACAGCAACCTCTAACTCTTGGGCTTACGCAATTCTCTCGCCTCAGCCTCCCAAGCAGCTGGGACTACAGGCGCCCGCCACAACGCTCGGCTATTTTTTTGTTGCAGTTTGGCTGGGGCTGGGTTTGAACCCGCCACCCTTGGCATATGGGGCCGGCGCCCTACTCACTGAGCCACAGGCACCGCCCAGTTGTTTCTCTTTCAAAAAAAGATGAGGTTAGGTCTATTTGTTTGGAGGTGAAAGAAGTTTTTCATCACTATCCCCTTTTCTTAAATGAGAAATTTTAATGGGAACTTACCTCATACACACTCAAAGTGACAGTTAAAAAGTGTTTTTATCATCGAATCTTCCATTATTTTGTCACTTTCACATCCACCTTGACCATCATATTGAAATGAAACTACCCAACTATTTTCTGTGAGTGCAGTGCTTACAATAATACCTCCAGTATTTACAATATGCTAGCCACTTGACTAATGGCTTTTATGTCATTATTTATTTGTACTAATTTATTTAAGATACACCAGATACTTAAATAATTATTATTTGACAGTCCTCAGCCTAAGCACTATAAAAATATGAACATTTGTGAAATTTCTTGTAGTTTTATTTATTCATTTATTTGAGATAGAGTCTCACTCAGTCACCCTGGGGTTGAGTGCCAAGGCATCATAGCTCACAGCAATCTTAAACTCTTAGGCTCAAGTGATCCTCTTGCTTCAGTCTCCCAAGTAGCTGGGACTACAGATGCCTGCCATAACACCTGGCTATTTTTTTTTTTTTATTGTTTTAGGTTAATTGAGGATACAAAGAATTAGGTTACAATGTTTGCATTTGTTAGGTAATGTCCCTCCTATAATTATGTTCCACCCCCAAGAGGCGTGTTTTACACCCTAACATTATTCCCACTAAGTGAGAGCATATCTATCCTCCTCTTACCTCTTCTCCCCCACTCCCTCTTCCCCCCCCCACCTTGAATTGACTTGAGTTTTTCTCTTATGTGGGTGTGTATTAGACAGTCTACTGGCTTCATATTAGGACTGAGTACATTGGATTCTTGCTGTTCCATTCTTGTAATACTTTACTATGAAGAATGTTTTTCACCTCCATCCAGGTTAATACAAAAGATGTAAAGTTTCCATTTTTTTTAATGGCTGAATAGTATTCCATGGTATACATATACCACAGCTTGTTAATCCATTCCTGAGTTGGTGGGCATTTAGGTTGTTTCCACACTTTGACAATTGTAAATTGAGCTGTGCTGAACAGTGTAGTGCAAATGTCCTTATGATAAAATGATTTTTTTTTTTTCTGGGTAAGCCCAGCTATTTCTTTTTTTTTTTTTTTTAGAGACAGGGTTTCACTCTTGCTTAGGCTGATCTTCAACTCCTCAGTTCAGGCAATACACCTGCCTCGGCCTCCCAGAGTGCTAGGATTATAGGCATGAGCTACCATGCTTGTCCTTTATTCACTTATTTTCAATTAATAAAAATTGTATATACACATTTATGGGGTACAGTGTGATATTCTTATATACATACATATTGTAGAAAACTTAAGCTACGTAATATACCAACTTTTTTTTTTTTTTTTTTTTGGTGAGAAGGTTAGACATCTATTCTTCTAGCAATTTTAAAATATAGAATGCATTATTACTACCTTGGTCACTATGTAGTACAATAAATAACTGAAAGTTATTTCTCCAGTATAACTGAAAGCTTCTTCCCTTTAATAAACATTTCCCTTTTCTTCATTCCTTTACTTACTTCTAGCCTCTAGTAACCACCTTTATACTTTCTGTTTCTATGAGAGTAACTTTTTAAAATTCCACTGAAGGGATCACAGCAAAACCTGCCCTTAACCCTTTGAGCTGGTTAGCTGAAAGATCAACTCACAATTATGGTAGATTAATAAGAGAAAGGTTTATTTCTAAAACTCATGTACATGGAGGGAACCACAAGAATGATTTCCCAAAATCCCAGTGATAGTCAGTGGCCTTTTAGAAGGGAGGGAGGAGAGAAACTGGAAAGTATAGATGTAGTTAAGTGCTAGGAGGGATGTGTAGATGGATGGAAACAGGTTGAATTGTAGATTTATCTGAGACAGGTCTCAGTGCCTCAAATGACCTTAGGGCCAAGTCTATTCCTATACAATAAAGAAGTCAGCAGCCTTTTCTGGTTCTAAATCAGGTTACTCAGGTTTTTTAAAGGAGAGGCCAGGGCTTTCTGATCAAAAATGGCCTTTTAACTTAAAATATTCTTTATACCAAGGAATCATATTTTGGGGTGAAACTTCTTTAGCTCCTTCACCACTTATTAGTGAGATCATATGGTATTTGTCTTTCTCTGCCTGGTTTATTTCACTTAGCATAACGTCTTCCAGCTCTGTATTGTCACAAATGACAAAATTTCCTTCTCTTTTATGGCTGCATAATATTCTATTATGTATATACACATTTTCTTTATCCATTTATTCATTGATGAGCACTTAAGTTGATTCCATAACTCAATTGTTATTGAGTACTGCAGTATGGGAGTACAGACATCTTTTTGACATACTAACTTTAATTATTTTGGGTAAATACTCCCAAAATGGTATTGCTGGATTACATGGTAGTTATATCTTTGGTTTAATGATGAACCTCCATACTATTTTCCTAAAATGACTACACTGATTTACATTCTCGCCAAAAGAAAATGTAAATCACATTTCACTTTTCTTAAATCACTTTTCTCCACATCCTCATATACTTGTTATCTTTTGTCTTTTTGATAATAGCCATTCCAACAGGTATAAGGTGACATCTCCTCATGGTTTTAATTTGCATTTCTCTGATTATTAGAGGTGTGGAGCATTTCCCCCATATATCCATTGGCCTTTCATACGTCTTCTTAAGAAATGTCCAATTGGTCCTTTGCCCAGTTTTCATTCAAGCTATTTGTTTCCTTGCTATTGAGTTGCTTGAGTTCCTTATAAATTTTACAAATTAGCCCCTTATCATATGTGTGGTTTTCAAATATTTTTTGAAATCTGTGAATTGTCTCCTTACTCTATTAGCTGTTTTCTTTGCTGTGCAGAAGTTTTTTTTTTAATGTTAATTCATTTAATCTTCACAACAAACTCATCAGATAGGTACTATGTCTTTATACTCTTCTTTTTTTTTATTGTTGGGGATTCATTGAGGGTACAATAAACCAGATTACACTGATTGCAATTGTTACACAAAGTCCCTCTTGCAATCGTGTCTTGTACCCAAAAGGTGTGGCACACACCAAGGCACCACTCCCTCCCTCCTTCCCTCTCTCTGCTCTTCCTTTCCCCACCCTCCCTCCTTCTTTCTCTCTCTGCTCTCCCCTTCCCCCACCCACACTGTAACCTTAATTGTCATTAACTCTCCTCATATCAAAATTGAGTACATAGGATTCATGTTTCTCCATTCTTGTGATACTTTACTAAGAATAATGTCTTCCACTTCCATCCAGGTTAATACAAAGGCTGTAAAGTCTCCACTTTTTTAATGGCTGAATAGTATTCCATGGTGTACATATACCACAGCTTGTTAATCCATTCCTGGGTTGGTGGGCATTTAGCCTGTTTCCACATTTTGGCGATTGTAAATTGAGCTGCAATAAACAGTCTAGTACAAGTGTCCTTATGATAAAAGGATTTTTACCCTTCTGGGTAGATGCCTAGTAATGGGATTGCAGGATCAGATGGGAGGTCTAGCTTGAGTGCTTTGAGGTTTCTCCATACTTCCTTCCACAAAGGTTGCACTAGTTTGCAGTCCCACCAGCAGTGTAAAAGTGTTCCCTTCTCTCCACATCCATGCCAGCATCTGCAGTTTTGAGATTTTGTGATGTGGGCCATTCTCACTGGGGTTAGATGGTATCTCAGGGTGGTTTTGATTTGTCACTTTGGTTTTGATTTGCATTTCCCTGATGATTAGAGAGGTTGCATATTTTTCCATGTGTTTGTTGGCTATTAGATGGTTAAAATTTTCTGTATATGTTTTTGCCCAGTTTTTAATGGGGTTGATTTCTTTCATGCTGATTTGCTTGGGTTCTTTATATATTCTGGTTATTAACCCTTTACTGGATGTATTACATGAAATATTTTCTCCCACTCTGTAGGTTGTCTATTTGCTCTGTTGATTGTGTTCTTAGATGTGCAGAGACTTTTTAATTTGATCAGCTTGCATTTGTCTATTTTGGTGTTGCTGTAATTGCCTTTGGGGTTTTCTTCATAAATTCTTTCCCTAGGTCAATATCTGTAAGAGTTTTTTTCTGACATTTTCCTCAAGAATTATTACAGCTTCATGCCTTTGTCTTTCATCCATCATGAATTGATTTTTATATTCTGTTTCAGTCTCTTACATGAGGCTATCCAGTTTTCCCAGCAGCATTTATTAAATAGGGATTCTTTCCCCCAAGTGTATGTTTTTGTCTGCTTTGTTGGAGATCATATGGGAATATGAGGATGATGGTTTTATCTCTGGGTTCTCTGTTCTAAATGATAGGGCTATGTCTATTTTTGTGCCAATACCATTCTGTTTTGGTTACTATAGCCTTATGGTTTGTCTTGAATTTTGGTAAAGTTATGTCTCCTGATTTTTTTCTGAATATATAAGTTTGCATTGACTATTTAAGAACTTTTAAAGCCAGGAAAGGACACAATTCAAAAAGAAAACTACAGGTCAATATCTCTTTTGATAATAGACGCAAAAATTCTCAATAAAATTTTAGCAAACTGAATTCAGCTGCACATCAAAAAAAAAATTCATCACAACCAAAAGATTTCATCCCAGAGATGCAAGGATGGTTCAATGTATGCAAATCTACAAATGTAATTCACCACATAAATAGATGCAGAAACATAGACTATGGTCCTTTCTATAGATGCAGAAAAAGCATTTGAGAAAATTCAGCAACCTTTTATAATAAGAATTCTTAACAAAATTGGTATAAGATGGGACATACCTCAAAATCATAAAAGCAGTATATGACAAACTCATAGCCAACATTGTATTGAATGGGGAAAAATTGAAAGCATTCCCACTTAGAAATGGAACCACACAAGATTCTGGTTAGTAGAATAGTAGTTAGTAGTTAGTAGAATAGTAAGCCAAGATTGTCTACTATTACCACTTTTATTCAATATATTTCAGGAAGTCCTCGCCAGAGCAATCAGGCAAAAGAAGGAACTCAAAGGTATCCAAATGCAAAAAGAAGAGGTCACATGATTACTATTTGCTGATGATGCAATCTTATGTATCTAGAAAACCCCAAAGATTCAACCAAGAAACTCCTGGAATTGATCAATAAATTCAGCAAAGTCTGAGGTTACAAAATTAATGTACACAAATCAGAAGCTTTCATATATGCCAACAATGGTGAACATGAGATTCAAATCAATGCTTACTTTGGCAACACATATGCTAACATTGGAAGGATGACAATCAAATCAAAGATGCAATACCTTTCTCAGTAACAACAAAGAAAAGAAAATAGTTAGGAATATATTTAACTAAAGAGATTAAAGGTCTCTATAGTGAGAACTATGATACACTGAAGACAGAAATCAGAGGATGTAAACAGATGGAAAAATATATTATGCTCATGGATTGGCAGAATCAACATTATTAAAATGGCTGTACTATCCAAAGTGATTTACAGATTCCATGAATCCCCATTAAAATACCAATGTCATTTTTCAGATCTAGAAAAAAATCTTTCTACTCTTCATATAAATGATATTTCAAGATTTTGATGTTAAATGACATTATCTATATTAATAAATCAGGGACTATACTAATCCTAGTGGTTTTGTTGCTTATATGTATAATTAAAGGATAAGCTAAATTATAGGTAAAGATAAGTGAAAATAGAGATAATCATTTCCCCACATCCATGTTTCTGGACCCCAGGGTGATAAAGAAATAGTTGATCCAAGATAAAAATCTCTAGGCCATGTGCAGTGGCTCCTACCTGTAATCCTTGCACTCTAGCAGTCCTAGACAGGTAGATTGCTTGAGCTCAGGAGTTCCAGACCAAGCCTGAACAAGAGTGAGACCCCATCTCTACTAAAAATAGAAAAGTTAGCCAGGCAGGTACCTGTAGTCCCAGTTACTTGGGAGGCTGAGGTAAAAGGATTGCTTAAGCCCAAGAGTTTAAAGTTGCTGAAAGCTACGATGATGCCACAGCATTCAACCCAGGGCAACTGAGTGAGACTCTGTCTCAAAATAAATAAATAAATGTAAAAATCTCTATTGGGAATGGGAGATAAAAAGGAAAAAAGGAAAGAAAACAAAATCAGAGCGGTCAAAAAATTCTAATGAGAATTTCAAATAACAGTGGCTCACGCCTTTGATCCTAGCACTCTGGGAGGCCAAGGCACATGGATAGCTTGAGCTCACGAATTCAAGAATAGCCTGAGCAAAAAGCGAGACTCCATCTCTACCAAAATAGAAAAATTGAGCCAAGAGGATCACCTGAGCCCAAGAGTTTGAGGTTGCTGTGAGCTATGACGCCATGGTACTCTACCCAGGGCAATAGCTTGAGACTCTGTCTCAAAAAAAAAAAAAAAAAGGAGAATTTCAAATAAAAGAAAGTATAGAGCATAGTTCATAAAATATCAATCTCACAAGGTAATAAGACAACTATTCAGAGTTTGTTTGCGTCCTATGGTAGAAATTAATGGTGAACAGAGCATTGTTGTCCAGATCTGCCTGATGTATATTCTGACCATCAATTTCCTCATCTGTAAAATGGAGATATTCAAACCTGCCTACCAAACATGTGACTATGATCATACAATTAGAATTAATCACTATTAACCTGAAAGATAGCAGTAAGCACAAAACATATAATATTGTTTACCATCCTCTGCAAATGTAAAGATGAAAATGTCACTTCTTTCCCTCAAGGTGATCATGGTTTGAAGGACAAGAAATAGATATCTACAAAACAATGTGAATGTCATATAAGGGAAACAAAAACAGCAACTGACACTGGGTGGGTAATACAGGGCAGATACTACAGAGAAAACAGAAAGAGATATGGAGGTGGGAAGTGGAGAGAAAGCATGGTCCAGGCAGACATTGGAAATACTTGGCCCAGGTGTTTGGGTCCCCCTGGTTTGATGCTTTTTAGTTTATATGAGTCCATTTCGCCTCCCTAGGGAAAAATAAGAACACAGAAGTGGTTTGTAACAGACATACAGACACAATCCACTTTACTTTCTCAAGTGCAAGGGACATATGCACCATAACCAAATTTCTGCGTGAGAAATCAAATAATTAGAAACATAATGATAAGATATTATTTTGGAATGGTATCTACACACTGTTCTTTGGGGGGGAACCCACATATTACACAATCATTTGAGTAATATGACTATACGTAAATACTTCATTCTGTAAGAGCATTCAGATGAAAAACTATGATACTTCTTATTACTGAAATGTAAAGGGTTGAAAATCACTTTAGTAAAACAAATAAAATATCTATAGCAACAACTATTACATGGAACTAACATAAAACATTATGAACTCTCATGGGAAAGTCTCTCTTCTTTCAAACACATTTTATGGCAATAATCATAATTAGGCACATATGTTAATATGAAGTAAAGTAATGCATATTTTCCATTTCGCCTAGTTAGTATCTCCTTGGGGGTTTAAATTCACCAGGTCAAATTCAAAGTTCAGAGAAGTTCAGTACTGTTTTCTCATACGCAATAAATTATACATCTATGAATTTATCTTCATGGGATATTCACTTCACATAGCTCATGTAATCATTTAGATGGCATGATTTCTAACAATTATTCATAACCCTCATCATTATTCACAAATGTTAATCATGTAATGTCTAGTCTAGGTGAAGTAATCAAATATGTGAATTCTTTCTCAACAAGTCCAGATGCTCTCAGGGCTGCCAAAATTCCCTGGACGATTCCCAATCCTGTAACTTGAACTCTGTAGCATTTGACCTGTTGCTGATTGCGGCTCCTTTTTGAAATATGCTAGCACTAGCTTCTGCAACCACACTCTATTCTGAGTTTCCTCCTGCCTCTCATATCCTTTCTCCTCAGCCTCATTTGTGAATTCTTCATCTTCTCCTGCAGGTTTCATAAATCTCAGTGTTTCTCAAGTTCTGTCTCCTCTTACCATCTAACTCTGCACAGTCTTCTGAGAAGATTCATTCATTTCAAAAGCCCTCAGCAATCCTCTTCTCATGAAAGCCACTTCAAGCCAAACCTATCATCCCCTCACCTCATTAACTCTTTCTCTTTATATTTTCTCCAAGGTTAATGATGCCAATTTTTAGACACCCAGAACAGAAATCTTAAAATCATTCTAACTCTCCATTATCTTTGCCCACCCACCCCTCAACCTCCAGTTGGCCACCATACCCTGTGTCCTCCTTCTCCTTTGTGCTGGTCTTTAGCATTGTTTTTCTTGATTATGACACCTGTATCTCTGCCTCCATCCTTCTTCCCTTCAGCTCATCTTTCACAATGCAGCCAGAATGAACCTCCTGAAATATAAATGGGAACATGCTCCTCCCTTGTTTACACTCTTTATGGATAACACCCCAACATCCCAGCATAACATTCAAGTGCCTTTACAAGCTGACTTCTGCCACTTCATCCTTACCTCATGCAGGGTGTTCAGAGGATTTGGGAGCGGACCAAGAAAAAGGATATGATGACAGGCAACAGGGTAAAAGTTTTGCTGGTTAATACTTGACAGGGTTGCATGTGGAGGAAGTCCCTCACAGTAGCAGTCTGTCCAGGTGTAATGGCACAGGTCTCCACACAGAAGCAGAAAAGGACACAGGAGATCCTGGAAGTAAGGCAGACTGGACAGGGGGCTTAGGTGTCTAGGTGATATCCACCAGGGAGCAGTCATGAGTCTTTGGATCAGAGAGTTCCCAAGAGTAGCAGCAACTTGTCTTTATGGCCTGGGGCTTATCTACTGCCAGCAAATGTAAGGGTAAGCAAACTTTGCAAGGTAAGCAAATCAGGCAGGCGCTAAATGCTTAAGATATGTTGTTTGGGCTATTTTTGAAATAACTAAATGTGGAAAAACTTGAGTTTGGTGCTGATGGGCTTTTGAGCTAATAGGTCTCAGCCAGCAGAGAATAAATTAACAACCTGGGGCCAATGCACAGAGGCCAGCCTGGCCTCATTTTAAAACAGCTCTTCTGACAGGTTCTCCTTCATCATTCCCACTGAATGAACTTGGCTTGTGCCAAATGAGTAATTCATTTGTATATATCTATATTGTTGCCCAAAAATGTTTTTATAAGACATACTATTCAGCAGAGGGGGGAGTAATAGAGTTGGGGGCCAGTAGTGGAAAAAATAAACCCATTTCATGCTTATATACCCAAAGTGTATAATGAAAACTTTCAACAACCTAGTAACATTAAATGTATAAATGCATAAAGTACACCAGTAATTCATTTTTATATAAATTTCTCCAATCCAATACTTTAATTTCTTCAAAGTTTCATCCCATTACTCCAGTATAACTTTGTTAACAATGATATGTAAACCTACTTCTATGTCTCCTAAATATTTAGTAATGGAACATCAGTAAAAATACTGAATATGTTAGAATCAAAGTCTGAGTTGTTGGAACACCACTATGATAGCTCTTTAGGTTAGCATTAGGACACATATTGATTAGATATCTTGCACACGATCAATAAAAGTGCTAAGAGCTTGTAGCATGTGTTATCTAGTTCTCATATTAGTCGTGATACTAGCTATTATAAGCCTTCTTTAGACAGATGAGGAAATTGGAACTCAAAGTAGCAAAGTAACTTGCCAAAAGTCATAAAATTCGAAATCATTAGTGTTAAAGCTCAAACCAGATCTGTCTGATAGCAAAGTATTTGCACTTTCTACCAAAACATACCGAACCTCAAATACCTACAAATGTATCTAACAGTACTTTTCCTCACCCATTTATTCCCTTTCATCATTGGATTTTCCTGCCCACATCTGCAAAATCCTTAGAAATTCAAGGTATATCATGGTGATGATAATTTCTGCAGTGTCTCTCTCAATTGCCAGAAGCACACGATATTCTGGAACCTCAGAAATGAGAGGCAGAGAATAAACGGAAAGGGTAGAAAGTAGATGCTCTAAGAATAGGTGTTTGGGACAATTTTCAAGGAGATGATGTTTGCAAAGTTTAGTATCTATAGAATTTAGCAGTCTAAGAGGGCCTTGAGGTTTAAGAGGAAGTAGGGAGGGTTTTGGGTCCAAGTAGTTGAGTTTATGGGGTCCAAGTAGTTAATGGGTTTATGAAGGACTCTGGTCTAGTAACAAGGATGATGGTATGAGCACTGTTCACTGGATAAGTCAGATAGGATTTCAAGCCTATATATATATATTTTTTTTTGTTTGTTTGTTATTTTTGTTTGTTTGTTATTTTGTCTTGAATTCAACCACTGAATAAGGGTCATTTGTTGTCTAATGAGGAGGCTATTTCTAGTTGGTTTCATTTGTTGGAGAATTATAAGGCCAGCTGCAATCTCCTCATGGACCTGTCAGTTTTCTTCATGCTGTTATGAGACAATACACTATAACCTTAATCACAGACGAACATCACAAGAATGAGCAAGCCAACAGGCAAGAGAAGAATCATTCTAATGTGAGAACCACTTGCTGCTCTGCTTTCGTGAGCCTGTGAGTTTTATTGCATTGTACTTGGATACAGTTGCTCTGATGAGACCTTAGAGGAAAGGCCTGGATAGAAAGGCACTGAAATAGCCCAGAAAGGAAGACATTCCTGATGTAATTCACCAGAGAAGAAGCATATCCATGTACAAGCCGTCGGCACTTAGGAGGAAAGTTTTAAATAGGCAGAAGAGGGCCCTCCCATCTTAGGCAATGTAAGAAGATGTTAAATGTCACATTTTCTCTTTTCTCAGGATTTCAATTTAGGGCTCTATACTAGAGAAATAAAAAACAATGCCAACTACTTTCATATCTTAAAGCAAAGGGCAAGACAGGCTAAGAGATCTTAAAGCAGGTTTTGCTAGCTTCAACTCATGCTAGACGGGCTTATTTGAGAGGTTGTTTCAAAGAGTAGGAAAATGGTGGTAGAAAAGATTGCTGGGGAGCAATCTGTCAGTGTGTTGTGAGTTCTTTTTACTCCTCTTAAGGGGGAAGAAAAGAGATTATCCCCTCTCCTCTGAAGCTGTGTAACAACTTTGGAGAGGCTAATAGGTGTTCCCTGAAAACTGGAGGACTAGAGGATTGATACTGGTCTCCTTCCTGAAAAGCAGTGGGTTATCCAGGTCTCCTGGGGGCATTAAAGCAAGGAGAGGCTGTGAAGTCAGGAATATCCTGTGTATTCCAAGCTGTGTGAGTTTCTCTGGGGTTAGATGAACTATGAGTAGGTGTCTCCCAAAGAGGAAATCCTAAAGGCATGAGAGGATCCAGCAGGAATTCATTCAATTCACATTCATCCATAAGAATCCAAGAACCTTGGAGGAAAATTGTGTAAACAATTAACAATAGGAGGTCTACCATGTCAAAGGCCCTGAGAGGAATCTTCCACAGAATCACCAAAAACTCCACAACAATAAAAATAATAATTTTGAGTCCATGACTTCCAGAGGACATTGGCACTAGATAAAACTCCTCCAGAAAGACCTTTCTACACCTTATGTCTCCTCCTGTCCCTGCTCTGAACCCAGAAATGCCACGTGTCCCACAGAATGATAAAGAATGAGTAGAACAGAAGATGAAAAGATGAGCAAAGTCACTGATGGTAGTAACACCCTTCACCTGTAGTCTCCTGAGCCTGAACCATACTGGATCTGGGAGAGGAGAGAAACTTAGAATCACACAGAGTGTGGGTTGATGTGAAATGAAGAATAACTGGCCAGGCTGCAGATACAGTGAAAAAGCTATTTGACAAAGAGAGTTTAGAGAAGAGTGGTGAGAAAGAGCAGCGCTGCCATCTTCTCCCACTTAGCATCCAACTTGTTCAATAACCTAGTAGCATTAAGGGTCCCAGATACTTTCTACCCTGTATAGTTGATCTGACAGAGGGTCACACTGTAGCAAATTGGAGACGAGGAGAAGCAGAATCTGTCTGGTTAATTGTTTTCTATAAGTATATGTTGCTCCCGAGTTAGTTCTCCTGTGTTTACACTAAGCACTTAACAATGTCTTATCTTGATGTTCCAGCCTGGTCCTACCTGGGTAGTATCTAGTTACTCCAGAGCTTTGAAGGGGTAGGAACTCATGTCCTCTTAGGTCAGTGATGACATTAATTATGATGAAATCACCAGGAGAATGTGCATCACAGCAAAATAAAAGTAAGAACTATAAGGTCACAACTGCCTTGATAGCTATACATATATAGTTTTTCTTTCATTGCAAAAACTGGGGAGATTATATGGATAATTGTGTCAAAGAGGCAGAAAACTTCCTAGAAAATATTATAAAAACATATGAAAGTATACATCTTACAGCTGGTCAGTTTTACAGTTTGAAAGTTTGTCCACACCCCAAATTTATAGTATGCTGAAATCCTAATGCCCAAGGTGATATTATTAGGATGTGGGGCCTTTGGAAGACACCTAACTGGAGCCTAATGAATGAAATCAATGACCTTATAAAAGACGTCCAAGGAACGTCTCCTGCTCCCTTTCAGCCACATGAGGATACATGGGGAAGTTGACAGAAAGCAGCTTAGATGAGAGCCCTCACCCCACTGCCACCCTGATCTCGGGCTTCCTGCCTCTAGGCCTATGGTTTAGAAGTCACCTGGTATGGAGTACTTCATTATCATAGCCCAGACTAAGATACAAGCTATACGGGGAAATTCAAAAGTACTCCCTACTTAGGAGCAAAGTACTTGGTACATTAAGTTAAGAAAGTATAGACCCGATGTTCTGACAACCAGGCGAGTCAGACCAAAGGAAAGTGCTGGAGACCAAGTGTTGCAGGAACTAGAAGATGCTGGGGGATCACAGTCCCCAACCCACGCCAGCTTGAACAGCTGATTTTACATTTTTTTGGTTCCATATTGTGACTATCTCGAAGAAGAGTAATACCCTTCAATGTAATTACTAAACAATGACCAGGAGGCACATGGCGTAACAAAAGCAAATGTGACCAAATGACCAGAATTGAGCCCGAGATCAGCCGCAGTGGTGTGTCCAGTATGCACACTCCTTCCCCAGCGGGTGCGTCTTCTAGCTTCTCTCTTACACTCCTGAAACTGGTCTTTCACTTCTGAAAACACGCAATTAAAAGACTAAAGTTGATGACCTAATTGCCAAAGCTGAGGGCCCTTTCAGTTTTCATTGCATGTTTGTGTTTTCACATTGTAATTAATCACTGACATGACTATTTGTTGAATGCCTGCCTTCCCTCTGCAGAGTGTAAGGTCTCGTGAGGACATATCACTGCAGTTCATTGCTCTATACCCTGCAACAAACAATGTCTACTGCTTAAAAACTAAGCAGAGGCTCAAAAACTAAGTTTCTAAATAAATAAAAGGCATTTGGGGGTACCTTGTCAGGGTTTTGAATGCTGAACCAAAAAGTACAACTTTATAGTATAAGCAATGGGACAACACTAAAGACTTCTTAGCTTGTTCCTCTTGGATTTGACAACATGCTAGGGCAGGATTGTCCTATCCCCCAGGAGACAGTCCTGTTCTTCATGAACAAACCCACAGCAGCAGACATCTGAGCTCCTGAAGCACACAGTGAACTTCACTAAGCGTCCAAGCAAATGAGTCAAAAACTATCTCAACCATTTTTGTTGTCTTGTGTATTTTCATTTGTGCTGTATTTCTCTGACTAAAGTGACTTTTTGGCTGCTGACTGGATTAAAATCACAGATAATTAGGGATAATGGCCTGACACTGAAATCAGATGGAAATGGTTTCCAACCTATCCAAAAGGATCTCTTGCCAAAGAAGTCTTAACTGGACCTCAGTTTAGTAAATGTCTGAAAAGGGCCAGAGAATCTGTCAATTTTCTCTTTTCAGTAAATTTACAACTTTTCTGATGAAAAGTCATTAATGTTTCACTTTCTGAACTGGAAAAAGCCAGGGAAAAAAATAAAAATAAAAAAATATGATCTGGCTAGCTAGTGAGACTCTGACTTCAAGCTGGGTTATCCCTCGGGAAACAAACTCAGTTAAATAAGAAAAAAATCAGGCCATGGGTCAGTCCAATCAGACTACAGCAAATTTTTACTCTGATCACTAACATTTCTTCATGTTACCTCCCTCTCCATATCTGTAACTCTATTGTTTTTAGAACCTCATGTTTATTAGACCCAGTGGATTTACTAAAGCTTGCCTTGTCTCATGAGTCATGAAACCATAGTTTATAAACCATACAGAAAATTGCACTTATTTCCAGTCATTCTTGAACTATACTATGATAAATTGGTCCATTTCATCTAAATTTTACTTCAGTAAAGATGGTTCTCCAAGGATTCCAAACTCGTCATTCTATATCTGAAAGACTGAAAGCAGTAAATTCTATTTTTCAATATTTGAAAGTACTAAGATTATTTTCTAAACAGTAAATGCCTCTAATTTCCTTAAAATATGAATTTTCAAAATATGATTTCACTCAAGTTATTAAGATTACCTCTAAGCAAGTTAGTTATAGTTGCACATCAGATAACATTAACAACTTGGTGTTTATACTTATTTTAGTGACAAAGTACTAATAAGAGATAAGAATTATAGGCAAAAACATCTTTTAAAAACAAGTAATGGGTATTATAATAGTCTTGGCACTAACAGGCATAACCTGGAAATACTGAAGGTTCAGTTCCAGACTACTGCAATGAAGCAAATGTCACAATAAAGTAAGTGACACAAATCTGGGGCTTTTCCAGAGCATATAAAAGTTATGTTTACATTATGCATTAGTGTATTAAGTATGCTATAGTATTAAGTCTAAAGAAGCAACGTATAGACCTTAAATTAAAAATTCTTTATTGGGCGGTGCCTGTGGCTCAAAGGGGTAGGGTGCCAGCCCCATATGCTGGAGGTGGTGGGTTCAAACCCAGCCCTGGCCAGAAACAGCAAAAAAAAAAAAAAAATTCTTTATTGTAATGAATATCGCATGCTCTTATTCATATGTGAGTGATATAAAGTTGATCTCAGAGAGGTAGAGAGTAGAGTGATGGTTATTGCCAGAGGCTAGAAAGGGGATGAGGAAATGAAGAGAGGTTGAGTAATGAGTACAGACATTCAGTTAGATAGAAGGAATAGGTCTAGTGATTCATAGCACAGTAGAGTGACACAGTCAACAATAATTTCTTGTATATCTCAAAATAGCTAAAGTAGATTTGAAATGTTCCAAACACAGAGAAATGGTAAGTGCTTAAAGCAATGGATATCTTAAATACCCTGATTTAATTATTATACACCAATAGATGTATCAAAATATCACATGTACCCTATAATTATGTACAATCCTATGTGCATATCAATAAAAATACTATCTCAAAAGTTAATTTAAAAATAAATTTTGTTTTATGCTTTTTTAAAAAGCCATTGATGTAGACAAAAAGGTGAAGGTCAAGGGAATATAGACAGACCACCCACAGCATCACTACTTAATAAATATTTGACTGAAAAAAACCTACTTTATTGCTGAAAAATGCTAGTCAGCATCTGAGTGTTTAGTGAGCTGGAATCTTTTTGCTGGTGGAGAGTCTTGCCTAGATGTGGAAGGCTGCCAACTGACCAGGGTGGTGATAGCTGAAGGTAGGGGTGGTTGTGGCAATTTCCTAAAATACAGCAACAATGAAGTTGGTGTACTGACTGACTCTTCCTTTAACAAAAGATTTCTCTGTAGTATGTGATGCCATTTGACAGCATTTTACTTACAATAGAACTTCTTTCAAAATTGGAGCCAATCTTCTCAAGCCCTACTCCTACTTTATCAACTAAGCTTACATAGTAGTCTAAATTCTTTGTTGTCATTTCAACAATGTTCATAAAATCTTGGACAGAGTTAAATTCCATGTCTAAAGACCATTTTCTTTGATCATTGTTAAGAAAGAAGGCCTTCTCTGTTCAAGTTTTATGAAATTGCAACAATTCAATCATATCTTCCGGCTCCACTTGTAATTCTAGTTCTCTTGCTTTTTCTGTAACATCTGCTATTACTTCTGCTGCTAAATTCCTGAACCTTTTAAAGTCATCTAGTAGAATTGGAATCAATTTCTTCCAAACTCCTATTAATGTTGATATTTCAACCTCTTCTCATGAATCACAAATGTTATTAATGACATCTAGAAAGGTGAATCTTTTCCTGAAGGTTTTTAATTTACTTTGTTCATATCTATCAGAGCAATCACTACCTATAGTAGCTATAGCCTTATGAAATTTATTTCTTATAATATAATTTAAAAGTCAAAATTATTCCTCAGATAATGTTCTGATCATACTTCCCCCCACATCTTTTCATATCACTCTGCATAAAGCCAGCAGTCCTAACCACAGCCTGCAAAGCTCCACCCAATTTGCTCACTGGCAACTGCTCAGGTATCCCCTTCTACCAGCTGCCCCTCTGCACTCTGCTGTGGTTATACTGGACTCCTTGATGCTTTTCAAATCCAACAAGAACAGTCCTGCCCTAGGGCCTTTGTACTTGTTCTCTCTGACTGGTATATTCTTCGCCCAGGTGTTAATGTGGCTCTTCTCACTAAATTCATGTCTCACCTCATCAGATCACCCTAAATAGGACAGCACTGTCTCAAAGCATCCTAAATCTCTTTAAGTTAATTGATATTATCACTAATTGTCATTTGAAATAACATCATATTTGTATACGCATCATTTGTCTGTTTTTTGCTGCTTTACCATGGATGTAAATTCTGTGACCACAGGTAATTTTCTAGAACAATGGCTGATTTGAACAAGACCCAAGGCACTCTTTCTTACTTACCTTGAATACCTCATGCTTAAATACAATTGCTCCAAAAACATCTGTTAAAACAAATGAGTGACTTTGTTTTAAAAGTAAGCCCAGTAAGGCGGCAGTGAAAGATGAGACCCTGCAGAGCTAAGTCAAAAGAGTCACTCTTGGTTGTGCATACAGGTAGCTCAGAGTCAAAGTCTATCTGAATCTTAGTTCTAAAAGACCAACTGACTTCCATGCCAGTGTATGTCAGACAACCTAGATATATGTTTTGGACAAAGCTATGCTCTGTTTGTCTTGAAACTGACCACAATTACAGTGGGTTAATGATTTCTACAGGACAGTCTGAGTTTTCAGAGTCTGGTTTGCTAACATCCTTCTCACCATGGCTAAAGAGTCATTTTTCATGGAAAAATATCCTGCCTTGACAAAAGGTGGTGGAAAGTTTGAGTTACTTTACATTAAAAATTGCTTTCCTGCCTCTGAAAGTCATGCTGCACTCATCTTACCACAATCTCCTCAAAACATGCCAATTGGTTATTTATGACATTTGTTTGAAACGAACATTGTATTGGACAATTCAAATAAGTTCTCCAACCTTATTTTCGGAATACACATGAGTGTTCGGGATGCTAATCAGTTTCTACCTTCTCTTTTCCTTTTCAGTTACATAATCTGTGCAACAATTCTTAGGACGAGGCCTTCATTTTTAAAAATAGTTTGCAGTAGGTCAGTATGAAAGTTTTGAGATACACAAAAATCAAGAAATGTAAAATCTGAGTAGATGGAAACAAGTGAAACACCAGTAAGTCAAGCAGGTTGAAACTTGCGTAGCTGAATGTGAAAGACTTGGGGCAGAACCCCCCACTCAGCCCGGAGCTCTGACCACCCCAATCAACCGCAAGAGACGTCGCTTGATGCAAAAACGCAAGAGGATTTTTATTCCAGTATAGGGACTTGACTCACAACTCTTTTAGGAGCCGAGAAATCAAGCCCCCCACAGCAGTTTTTTACAAGCTTATAAAGGCAAAAACTACAAAGTAGGCGGGAATAGCAGACATGCCAGGGGCTCTAATAAAGTAAGAGAGAATACACACACCTGGGACTCTAACTAGATAAGAAGAACTCTAGTTCACTATTCAACTGTCTTAAGACAAGACTAACAGTCAAATATTTGCTTAATAGTAAACATTTGCTGAAGCTCCTGGGGCTATCTCCTGGAACAGTTACAAAAGGTCACATTCCTATGGTAGGGAGCGAGAAGTGGTCACATTCTCATGGTAATATTTTCTTTCAAATGAGAAAGGACGCTCTTGACTATGTGTCTTGGAAGTGAAAGAATGGACCATAACATAGTATGTCTCAAAACTTTCATAGTGATCTATGTACGCAAGAATCATCAGCAATAGCAGTAATTACAAACTGAAATTCTTATTTCCCCATCCCCCAAATGTTTTAGGTTCTCTTGCTATTTGAAAATTAAATGTCAATGAAAAGAATGAATTTCTGTGGAAATATATGCATAATATATCCATAATACATACATACAATATATGTGCAATATGTATACATATAAAATATATACAATATATATATTTCTCTACGAAATATATTTTTGTTATAAGCAATGGTCTACAGAGTGACATTTTCTTCCTATAAATAGGGGTACGATTGACTCTTGGGAGAATTTTTGAGCCTTAACTTTTTCTGCAGTGATCTGTGCTATGCCCCAAAAGCATGTTTGCTGGAGAAGGTGTTGTATGTAGTCTAATAATTGCCTTAAGCCATAAGTTATATAACTGAAATTAAATGCTTTTAGAGAAAATCAGTAATTACCTTTAGATACTTTGTGATACTATCCAATACCACTAGGATATCACAAAACCATTTTTTAAAGAGTTAATTGTGTGCAAAGTATTTATCTTCAGCTTTAATTTAATATAACCTTTCCTTAATACCCTTTAGTGTGCTAGAATGCCACACACACACACACGACCTGCTCAGTGACAGTGCCCTACGCCCCTGAATACATGTATGGTCCAGAAATGGGCACTTAGTCCTAGAAGGTCAATCAGAGGCCTTCCCTTGAAGGGATCTTTTCAGCCACTAAAAGAGAAAGAGAAACACTCTAGTGCAAATGTGCTTATTATAAAATGATTTTTTGTTCATTGTAGCCTAGTTGTTTGTACACTTACGTTAACCTAAAATCAAAATGAATTGTTAAATAAATAATGAGAAACTCTCCTTGGAAGGGCTGAGAAGAGCCACCTACCACCTGCACAGAGCCCGAGTGTAGCTGAAAAAACTGAAGCCGACTTAGGGGAAAAGGTAGTTGAGATTTGGGACTGAGAGGGAAGTGTCGACAGGCAGAATGAGAGGTGATGAAACATGCATGACTCTGGACTAATGTGCACTTGTTTTCATTTTCATCTCCATCCTTCCTGGGCATCAGTTCTCCCAACCCTGCCCTTTAGATATTTGTTTGTTTGTTTGTTTGTTTGTTTTTAGTTTAAGTAAATTTGAGTTATGTCTGGGTTGCCACCAAGTATACTGATCTTGGGCAACTTTAACTCCCTGAGCTTCCACTTGTTTCTCTATAAAAATGAATACATTAAGAAACCTATCTTAGAAAGTCTTGTGAATGATTGAATAAAGCAATATTCATCAACATCTGCTTTAATTTACAGCAGGTAATTTAGGCTTAACAAATGCCACATGCTCATTTCATACATTGAGCCTGATGACTGATATGGAAATAAACCTGGTAGACCTGTTCTTGCTAGAAAAAATATACAGGGAAGGCTCTCTTACCAACAGTACTGTGTGGTGTCCACCCACTTGGATGTAACCAAAGCCCAACAAGACTATCCTTCTACATGTGTCCATAACTCTAGAACCTGGAGAATATACACACAACATAATGTACCCCCGAATAGTCTTCATTTTCTTCCTGGAATTTTTCATTATAGTGCAGATGAGTCCAGAAAAAATAAAGAGTTCACCTAAACAATTTGAGTCAGAAACTCCAAGTAGATACCAATAGTTTCTAAGGTTGAAAGGGGCTGGGGGCATTGAAGCTAATGAGATATAAAATAGTACCCTTTCACATTTTTCACAATCTCTGGGTGAACCCATCAACGCCTCAAAAGTCCATGCACTGACTGCACAGTCATCCTAGTGTGGGTGTGCTTCCCCCACCAGGAGAGGGAGAATCTCTCTGCTCTTCTTCAACAGAAGAAAGCCACGAAAGAAAGAATTCACTGGGTATGTGTCCCCTAAAAACTTGGCTAAATACAGCTATCCATTATTTTACGGTGCTTTTACCTATAATATACCAATTACCTATCTAGTCAACATTTGTTTTGCTCAGTATTATATAACACAAACAATTTGAAGAACGTATGTATATGTTGTACATGTACATACTCAGAAAAGGTCTTCATTAACAGTACTGATCTAATCTAAATTAGATGACAAGGCTGCTTGTTTCTGACACCATTTGTTGATTTTACCAACTTGAGAGAAGTTGACACTTATCAATGAATAAATGAATGGTTACTGAAGCCTAAGGGGTCCATGG
This sequence comes from Nycticebus coucang, assembly GCF_027406575.1. Classification (NCBI taxonomy): domain Eukaryota; kingdom Metazoa; phylum Chordata; class Mammalia; order Primates; family Lorisidae; genus Nycticebus; species Nycticebus coucang. Next base: position 88,969,363 of record NC_069794.1, on the reverse strand, counting down.
GACAAAAGATGTCCAAGGGAAGGTTTACATCTGTAATTCATACCAAAAAATTTGGATTTTTATAGATTGAGGGAAAAGCCATGTGTTTAAATTATCATTTATTGAAAATATACGGAAGAAAGTCCTAAATCAAAACTTTATAGAATAAATAATAAAACATCTGTCCATATTACTACTGTCCTAAATAATTATTCATGGATAGAAATAACCAACTGACACAGCATATTTGGTTTATCACTTTGAGGACAGGGATTAGGTCTTCCACAAGGAGCATTGTAGCATCATGCTTAGGAGCCAGACCCCCGTGTTCCAATCCAGTGCTGCCGCTGCTACTGTCATCATGTGCAAGTCCCTTAGCCCCTCTGTACCTCGGTTTCCTCGGGTATGGAGAGGATAATTATGAAGCCTTCCTCACTGTGATTTTATGAAGAAGAAATTACATAAAACATATACATTATAATAGTGTCTAGCACTCACAAACTAGTACACAAATATTAACTATTATCATCTTCATCAATCATTATTTATTATTATTTGAATCCAAGAGGTATACAACTATGTATATCACATAATAATTGTTCATTAAATATATATTGGCCAAATGAAGTGGGAATTTTAAATCACAGACACAGTGTCTGTCCTCCATTCGCTGCATTTGGGGGTGATTGGCTAAGGTGGTATAAAAAAAGAATGTGAACTTTGCTATCAAACCCTACATCAACCACTTCAGCTGTTACACCCCTGGGAACTTGACCTCCTGGAGTATCTGTTTCAACAGGGTTGTGACAATAGGTATCCAGAACAATGTTTCACGGCAGATGCTCAATCGATGTTTTTTCTCTTTCTCAAACCCTTGTTACCAATTTAAGGGCAGAGACAATAAAGTTTCTGGCATTGTGAAAAGCAGGGATTCAGGAAAGATGAAGCATTCTGGGCCAGTCTGAGGTTTCTTACTTAAAAAAAAAAAAAAAAGGGCGGCACCTGTGGCTCAATTGGTAGGGCGCCGGCCCCATATACCGAGGGTGGTGGGTTCAAACTTGGCCCTGGCCGAACTGCAACCAAAAAATAGCCGGGCGTTGTGGTGGGCGCCTGTAGTCCCAGCTACTCGGGAGGCTGAGGCAAGAGAATCGATTAAGCCCAGGAGTTGGAGGTTGCTGTGAGCTGTGTGATGCCACGGCACTCTACCGAGGGCCATAAAGTGAGACTCTGTCTCTACAAAAAAAAAAAGTAACCTCGAACAGGATCCCAGATATTGGAAGGATGTTAATATCATGGCGTGCGGAGAGACAGGGGAGGTAGCAGTTATATCCTAGGAGCAAAAGCAAATAGCAAGAAGAGGCACACAGCAGCCACTCTGGTGGGACAGAGGGCTATGTGAGAATAGGTTAAAGGAGAAAATAGGCACAAATGGTAACATTAGTGAGTCTGGAATTTGAAAGTTTTCTTCAGGAAATAGGAAGCCCCCAGAACCCTTGAGGAGAGATAGGGGTGCCTTGGTGGTTGTTGCTGTGAAGGCAAAGTGGAGGCAAGATTAGCAGAAGGTGACTGCAGTGATGAGACACTTTCATATGGTGGGGTGGGAGCAAGGCACAGGAATAACATGTATCATCTCTCAACAGGATGGAGCTACTGAACACAGGAGAAGAGGAGGGAGGAACAAAATAAACGCACCATTCCTTTGTTTTTAGTCTGAGCAAAGTACAGGCACATAAAAAGGAGAAACAAAGACTTTAGAGAAGTTCTGAACCCGCTTTGGGACAGAAAATAAGAATTTCCACCTCTGCCAAGAGACTTGTAAACTCTGAAACTTCCAGCTTTTTCTGACTTGTTTCACAGAGTAGGCTTGCAGTGTCTGGACCAAGGAAGATGCTAACTAATAACTATAGTTATGAAACATATATACTGTATTTTTTGGTCTCAAGAAGGAATAAAAATTCAGCTTAAGTAAGTCAGATCCACCCAATGAGTTATCTGTAACTATGTCAAGGAAATAGTTTTCCTCTTACTAGAAGGAAAATAGAGAGTATGGATAAAGTATTTTTGAAAGGGTTATGAATTACACTCGAAGGTATTGATGTTGCAAGTTGCAACAACAGCTTGTATAAATAAGAACCATCTACCAAAATATAATCATTTTGCAATCACAGATTCCATAGTCCAATTTCCTGAGAAATACTAGAAGAATTGGCTGTCACACAAAGATAGCCAGATGGTAGCCACATATCTTAATTTGTGTTTGCCTAAATTTTCTCAGTCTCTAGTGCTTTAATCCAATTCCTTTTTTTGTTTTGTTTTGTTTTGTTTTGCAGTTTTTGACCGGGGTCAAGTTTGAACCCGCCACCTCTGGCATATGGAGCTGGCGCCCTACTCCTTTGAGCCACAGGCACTACCCTAATCCATTTCATTTTAAAAGAAAAATCTGCACTCCATTTTATAATTCATTAAACCAACTTAACTTTCAACCTAAGTGTCAGGGACTTAGTGGGAGGTAACAATCCAAGTTGTATGAATACAACATCCCATCTCCAAGGGTTTCTGACACAGCTGCTAAATAGCAACTTACTTGTTTAATCAAGGCTCTTCAGTGCAAGAAAAGTAAAATGGAGTAACAGGAGCTTTCCTGATGTGCAGGTGCGAACAGTATTGTTTGCTTCCTTAGAACTATCAAATAGGGAAGGCAATTTGGGAATCTCAACAAGGCAAGGTGATTTTCTGTTTTCAAAGGTAATTACCCACTCTTCTCATTACCTCTTTAAATTGAACCTGATGACAAAGTAAGTTTAACATCTTAAAAGGATAACCATTCATTTAGATTTCTTCACATTTTTAACTTTCTGGAAAAGGTTCTAATATATTGACAAAGTAAATGATGACTTCTACATACTTAATTCTATAACCTTAGATACCTCAATATTTGAAATTTATAAAGAAAACTTCTTCAGTCTTACCATTTTATTTTGCACAGCAAATAGAAAATTTTAAAGGGGAAAATGTATAAAGTTGAAAATCAGAATGTATGTATAAAATTTTTGAACCATTAAATAAAATAATGAGAACAGTGTAAAAATAAAATAAATGAAAAAAAAAAAAAACGTGAAAAACAATTCCAGGGTCTACATGTATACTTTCTATAATATATGCCATCTTTCATTTACAAGCCATTGACTATTACTATTATAAACCAATTTTATATCTTAGGAGATAGGGAAATACAATATTATGCGAAAAATAGTCACCTAATGATGTTAATATATTTAGATCATCATTATCACCTTTCTCATCATTTACTGAATTAACATGTGCTGTTAATTAAACATGTGCTGTTAAAAAGCACTGTGTGCTTTTTATACAATATATCAATTCTCACAAAGAATGTGAAAGGTAAAAAAATTATGTATTACTAACTATATTTTACAGATGAGCAAACTTAGGCTCAGTAAGATTAAGCAACTTGTCCATGGTGACACAGCTTATAAGAAACCAACCTGAGCCCAGTCTTAGGTTGCCTGATTCCAAAGCCCTTCTACCATAGATATGCTGCCTCAGTCTTACCAATTCTAAGATTCCACTAATTGCAAAGTGGAACTAAGATGGAGTACTTGATTTTAATTTGGGAGAGAAGAGGATCCCATGACCTCTGGGATCCATGTGTAATGTTAAAATCTTGGAAAATGGCAGATTGGACCACCCAGAAATCATTTAACCCAGTTAAACAAAATTACAGTAAGGTTTGGTAGACAAATCTTTCAGCAAAAAACATGAGTTTTCTAAGTATGCCCACATTTATCTGACCCAAAACAAATTTTCATAATTATTCCCACTGGTATTGACTTTGAAACCATTGAATGCCTTCCCATTTTAAAACAGGAATATGTATGCCATATGCTCAGGTTCTTGTTAGAACTTTTGTCAGAACACTTTGCAAAACTTTCCTGAAAAGATGGCAACTCATGTAATTTTCAAAATGTTTCAAGTAAAACAAACACACAAAAAAAAGTTTCCAGTTAACATAAGCACTTCCTCCCAATAGATTCTGTTAACTGAAATCTTGTCTTACATATTCATGAGTTTTAGAGATTGTTCTGGCTTCTGATTTCATTGTTTTTATAAAATTACCATGTTATTTAATGTTTGGTGGAAATAGAGTTTATTTGCAGTCCTACTCAAATCCATTCCAAATTCTCCTATTTCAAGTTTAGCTGTAGTCCCAACCCACTCAATTACCCTTCAAGGACATAAACCACACCCCTGAATTCCCAAAGGGACATCAAAAGTTTGAAAAGGAAAATCAAAAGCTTAAAGGATTTTTCACCATCCACAGTCTGTCTGTATGGTACACAAAGCCTTATAACTAAAATAAATGCTGACATTGGAGAAAAGTGGCTTAGTATTTATCAGAAATGTAGCCTTGACAAAACCACCAGCAAGACTCACAGACAGGGAGATGAGGAAGGAATGGGGCATATTTATTTCCCTGATTCTATTTTCCTATAGTGTTTGAACAGTTCATGATTTACACAGCTAAACTATTTCCTAAGAGTATAGCCCACAAGGAAGGAGGAACTGCCATAGAGCTGTAATTTGTGGGCATTAATATGCGCAAGTTAAAGTATAATATAAATGTCCAGTTTTCTTAAGAATTAAGGTAAGTCATTGTTTTCCTGCTTAGACTCATTACACACCAAGTTGGGAGAGTTGTGCAACATAGGTGACTGCTTGGTGTTATTTGGAGAACACAAAAAGGAGGGAAAAAATGGCCTATTAGTTTTCTTCATCTTACCTGGTTCCTGGAATTCCAACATAACCAATAGCTCTTTTAAAAAAAATTGCCCTCTGTAGTCTACCCACTTTTAAAATGCAAATATTCTTGAAGGCACAAAAAATTATTCCTTATAACACCTCCTTGAGGATCAAAGGATTTCTCTTTCTACCCTATCAAGCAAAACTTGGCTCCATCAGGAGCAATCAGCTTCTGAGAAAGGACCCTGGGTTGGAAGACATTGTAGAGGGAGGCAAAATAGGCTGCTGGATTCAATAATTTTACAATGTCTATAATTTTTTTTTTTTTTTTTTTTGTAGAGACAGAGTCTCACTGTACCGCCCTCGGGTAGAGTGCCGTGGCTATAATTTTTAAAAAAGCTCTGCAAAGTTCTTTACCCCCCGCCCCCATTTTACAGAATAAGTGAGAATCAAGAAGTCCTAAACCAAAATCTGTCTTCTTCTAAAACCCATATGTTTCTTCAATGGTAAGCAATTGTCAGAAGGAAACCAATACTTGGTGATGGGTTGAAAGATTAACTAACAAGTAATGTCTTTCCTCATAAAATGACATGTGTTTATATGTAAGACTGAGAACTCCAGGAGATGGGAGATAGAAAAGAGCACAAGGTTTTGATATAGGAAGAAGGGTTACAAGCCTCAGGCTGTTGGTGTGTGACTTCAGTATATTAATCTCTTAAGCCTCAGTTTCCCTTAGGATGATCTCATAAAATCAATTATTTTCATAGAACGTAATTGTATTACATTTGAAAACTTTTCAAAGTCCACTCTAAATTTATAACTCTAAAATTTTTGTCACACCAAAGAGCCAAGTACTGGCAATATCAAACAATCTGAAGAAATAGTTGAATGCTCAATCTTTTCTTTTTAATTTTTTTGGCATGAAACAACATAAGTAGAAGAGTTAGGATATATGCTGGTTATATAACTATTTAACAGCATAATATGTATTAATTGTTGACATTTTTTCACTGTAATATATTTTAAAGAGTATGGGTATACATAGTTCATATATACACATTTATAGCTAAGATTAGATTTCACATGTTACTGGAGCAAAACCATGACATTGCAAAGCACAATATGATTTGGATACCTCAGTGTAATTTGGAATGACCGTTTGTATTTATATTTGATATTTTGCAATTTTCACTATCTTTTTTTTTTTCTTAGACAAGGTCTCCCTCCATTGCCCAGGCTAGAGTGCAATGGTGTCATAGCTAACTGCAACATCCAAGTCCTGTGCTTAAGTGATGCTCCTGCCTCAGCCTCGAAAACAGCTGAGACTACAGGCACCTGTCACCACACCTGGCTAATTTTTCTATTTTTTGTAGAGACAGGGTCTCCCTCGTGGCTCAGGCTAGTCTCAAAATCTTACCTTCAAGTAGGACTCCCACTTTGCTTCCCAGAGTACTAGGGTTATAGGTATGACCCACCATGCCCAGCCATTTGTACTATTTTTGCTCAGCTTCTCCATCCTCATTCAAGAAGATAATTTTATACATGTATTGATGTAATATTCAGCCTAAAACAAAATATAATAATGTACCATTTGTTTTAGCTGTCTTTCCTGGATTTGAAAAATATTTAATAACTGGATATTTCTGCTGCAAATTTGTCTTAAGAAATTCAAGCTTTCTGTACAGTAACGAGAAGACAATCAGAAGGGTTGTTAAATCTTTATGAAATCATTTTCAATGATCCCTGAAGCAAATCATGCACTCCAAAGCTCAAAACAGAGATGAATCTATAATGGGCCTGTACCCTGTGATAATAGGGTGGGAGAGAAAGAACTGGAGTTCAGTATGGTTAATACCCATGTATTCTATGTTGATTAGAGAACTCGTCAATTAAATAATAATGGATTGACAATTTAATAGTGTATTTTCCAATTAACTAAATGTATTTTAGAAACACAAAGCATTGACTTTTAATTGAGACTATGTGTTACTGATTCATGCTACCATCACCTCCAGAGTATCTACCCAAGGTGGGTTCTTGAATGTCAGACGTGACTCACTCACAACCACCCATACACATAGAGGTCTTTGGGGCCCACTCTGTCAATAAGAACTGAGCCCTCTGTGTGGGAAAATGAAGTTAATGAATTTTAAAACATTTTCTCTCCCTCTCTTAGACTGGTAGAATTATTATTACCATTTTATGAATGCTCTAGTTTCACAGATACATTTATCCAGATGTTTGGACTTCTCCCTCCATCATCCCAACCAAACTTCAAGTTTGTCCAACTTCCTTCAGTCCACTAGGTCCTGTCATGGGGCACATGAAAGAAGAGTTCTTCAACTAGAAATTAGATTTTTTTTTCTTCCAAGTAAGGAAATTGTTTTCTTGATGATGAGAAAATCATTTCTATTTAACAAATGGAGTTATTTTTCCAAGGAATTTTAAGTGAATAACATTGAAAACTATACTTAGTCTGAAATTTCTCATCCTGTTGTCTTCCAATATGGTGAATCATGCATGATAGAAAAAATATTCCTTCCACCAACACGTGTAGACAGTTCTTTCAGAACGAACATGACCTAGATTTCAGGTGGTAAAGTAACTGATTAATATATTGGAGAAGAAAGTAAAATATACAATAGTTCCATCTGTGTCTTCTTTAGCCTGTGTTTGTAACATAGTCAAATCTGATAGAAACTTTTTAAAATGTTTGAACATTTTATATAATAATAAAACCAATTAGAAAGCAAATATAGATCACACCTTAATCTCTTTCAAAAGACATAATAATGGAATAGTCAATTAGAAGTGGAACACCAATTGGATTTAGTGCTAAAATTCAAAAACTCCAAAAATCAGATGGTGACATAATCTCACATCTGGATAATACAATAAAAAAGGGAAATGATAGACTTCTTTAAAGTTAAGGTCTAACAGGAAAGTTTATATAGGTGCAAAAAAGCATTTGTTTTACATATAATTTTATATGTATATATATGTATAATATAAAGGCATTTTAATTATATTTAATTTAAAATAAATATTCTCTTCAGGGCCTGAAAAACTGGAAAAATTTTCTTACCACAATATATTGAAATTATTTAAGTGCTTTGACCAAAGAACATTTATTGTTTATGTGGATGTCACTGGGCCTATTGGGATAATGTAAACTATCTGGGCTCAATTACATGGAAAGTTCAAGTAGAGATTGATAGGTCTCACTGGTCATACCTTAAAACAGAAAAGTTTGTGTGGTCACTAGACCCACACTTTTCACAAGTACCCCTGATGTTTCTTATGCACATGGACGTTTGATAAATACTAATAGAAAAGTTAGTAAATATCTGATAACTTTGGAATAACAAGGGATATAATCTAGAACAGGCATCCTCAAACTTTTTAAACAGGGGGCCAATTCACTGTCCCTCAGACCATTGGAGGGCCGGACTATAGTTTAAAAGAAAAAAACTATGAACAAATTTCTATGCACACTGCACATATCTTATTTTGAAGTAAAAAAACAAAATGGGAACAAACACAATCACACCACCTCATGTGGCCCACGGGCCGCAGTTTGAGGACCCCTGATCTAGAAGAACCACATTCAAACTTCCACTGGGAAAGTGTTGTCTGGGCACCAAGCCCAGTATCTTCCTTCAAAGAGGCTAATGATACTAAGTCACTGTGATTTTTATTCTTGTTTTCATTGGGTAATATCAAAATTTAAATGAAACATACCCTGCCTCCCAAACCCTGTCACTGAGTCCTCAGAAACTAGTTTGGTATAATCAGAAAATTTCTTTGAATCCTCTCTCTCCTTTCCTAGCTTCCCTGACTCCATTCTAGACTTAACTTGTCTGAAAATTCCCATTTTCATGAAAGCCCCACAAATCATGGCTCCCATTAAGTACCTCAGCATACAGAGGTAATGTTCATGCTCTGGACTGAAGGTTTATGTACCCCTGAAATTCATGTCGAAACCCCAATGTGATGGTATTTGGAGACAGAGTCTTTAGAAGGTAATTAGATTGACTTGGAAAAAGAAAGATGGCCACCAAGAGGCAGCTTTCACCAAAGGATCCTGTCTACAGGCAGAGACAGAAAGAAGTAGGCTCAGTGAAGCTGAAAGTGGGGACCTGAGTTAATAAAGAAGATATATAAGTGCACATCATCTCTGCTGAGGCAAGCTGTGACTACAAGAAAGAGGATCTAAGAAAACAAATTCCAGGTACAAAGCCCACCACCAAGAGGATGAGGCTCCCAAGTGGGAGGCTCCCTGTGTGCTCTCTGCAAGCAAGTAGGGAACAAAAGACCTCCCATTTTATCCCATGAGAGAGAACCACTAAATACTGGGCCTCCTTCTCCATGGAGGTCTCACTTGTTAGCCTAGGCATCATCCTGCCTGGCATAAAATTGAACAAATATTTTCCCTACAATTCTGAACTCCCCAGTCCACACTTCCCCTTTCACCTGGCAGTCTGAAGGTCTGCCCTCCACAGAGACCAGAGTGTTTGACAATTACCTGAGAGGCCTGGGAATTGTGTGTGCTGTTGGACAGCAATTTGGCAACAGTGACTGGAGTAGAAGTAGGGTGAAAGGGAAGAGAGGGACTCATAGGAGAGAGGGACACACTGTGATGGTGCATGTGGATGCACTGTGATAGTGGATGTGCTGAGGACCCTGTTCTCACTTTTGCAGGTGTTTTCTGACTTCGTGGCTCACCAGAGGAGACCAGGCTCCATTCCCTGATGTTTGAAGGACAGAACTGCCTGTGTATTTCTACTATTGGGCTCCTGGAGACTCTTTGAACTCTCCTTCTTGAGCATGATTGTACCGCCCAGGACAATCTGATTAGAGCTCTCAAACTGGGCTGTCCACCCAGGGAAATGCCAAGGTTGAGTGGCAGTTATTTAGTAATGGGAAAGGACTGATTCTTCTCCTCCAGCTGTTGCTGGTGGGGGGCAGGGTAGGGCAGTTGCTTGTATCTTTCCCAAACTGAAAATTCAACCTAATAGCATGATTCACTAGAATTGGGTAAAATCTGGCTGACTTCAAGACAGAGCTAGCTTGCACTATGTTACCAAACAGGTCCTCAGAGTCTCTGACTGCAGCTCTGAAAGGGAATTTTGTAAGGCTGTAGGGGAAAAGCCACAATCACAAGCCCCAGTCTATTGGTAAAGGGCTGCTTAACTCCACTTCCTGGGGCCCCCAGTCCAATCTCACCCTACCAGTTTTAATTGCCAAATTGTGGGAAATACTCATGGGACAGAACCAGCAGAAGAACTCTGGCAATGTGAATAATCAGAGTATATGAAATACACCAAGGAATGACAAAGGAGATACAACAGAAGATTCCATTCATAGACAAATGGTTGAATTGTCAGAAATAGAATTCACAATATGGATGGCAAAGAAGATGAACAGAATAAAGGAAAAGATGGAAATAGAAATCCTAAGAGTAGTTCAAAAATTATCTCATGAAATCAATGAATTCAAAGACAAAGTCCCAAAGGACATGGACATAATGAGAAAAGATATAGCAAGATCAAGGAAATGAAAAAGTTATTTGAGTAGCTTTGAAATACAGTAGTAATAGAGTTGAGCAGGCAGAAGAAAGATCTCAGAAATTAAAGAAAAGGCTTTTGAACTATCCCAAGCTTTTAAAGAGGCAAAAATATGGAAAATAAGAACAGAACGTTCCCTGAGAGAGTTGTGGGATCATTCAAAAAGATCAAACATCCAACTTATAGGAATTCCTGAAGAGAAGAGGATGGTCCTAAAGGCACAGATGCTCTACTCAAAGATGTTATGGAAGAGAATTTCTCAAGTATTGCAAGAGATACAGAAATTCAGATTGTAGATATTTTCAGAACCTGATCAAGACTCAATCCAAATAAAGCATCTCCTAGACACATTGTAATTAACTTTGCCAACGTTAATATGAAGGAAAAAATCTTGCAAGCAGTTAGACATAAGAAAAGCATTACGCACAAAAGGAGAAATATTAGAATGATGGCAAATCTTTCAGCTGAAACTTTTGAAGCCAGAAGAGGTTGGTCATTGACCTTCAAACTTCTAAAACAAAACAATTTTCAGCCCATGATCCTATATCCAGCTAACCTGAGTTTCATTTGTGAGGAAGAAATCAAATATTTTACTGACATACACATGTTGCAGAAATCTGCCATAAATTAACCAGCTTTAGAAGAAATACTCAGATAGGCTGTGGCTCTACCCATGGAGCCAATACCTGTGGCTCCATGGGTAGAGCACCAGCCCCGTATACTGAGTGTGGCAGCTTCAAACCCAGCCCTGTCCTAAATGCAACAAAAAAATAGCTAGGCATTGTGGTAGGAGCCTGTAGTTCCAGCTACTCAGGAGGCTAAGGCAAGAAAATTGCCTAAGCCCAGGAGTTGGAGGTTGCTGTGAGCTGTGATGCCACAGCAGTCTACAAAGGGCAATAAAGTAAAACTCTGTCTCTAAAAAAAAAACAAAGAAGAAGAAAGAAAGAAATACTCATACCCACTTTCCATAATGACCAGCACAATGGTCTACTACCACCAAAGTAAACTCACCCAGAATTTATCGAACAAAACCTAATTTCCACATTGGTGAAAGAACTAAAAGTATGTACTGGCCCTTTGAAAAAAATTATGGCCAAAACACTACCATACCTATCAATTCTCTCAATTAATGGGAATGGCTTAAATTGTCCTCTAAAGAAGCACAAGTTGGCCGACTGGATATAAATACTCAGGCCAGGTATCTGTTGCCTACAAGAGACTCATGTTACTTCCAAAGATAAAAAAATACTCAGGGGAAAGGGATGGACATCTATAATATAGACAAATGAAAATCAGAAAAAAATCAGGGGTTGCAATTTTATTTGCAGGTACAATAGAATTTTAACCAACAAAGATAAAGAAAGACAAGGATGGACACTAATATTTGTTAAGAGAAAAACTCACCATGAAGAGATTTCAATAATTAACATTTATGTACCCTACCTGATTACTCATTAATTTATAAAGCAAGCCCTAATGCATAAGAACAATTTGATATCATCCTGAAGTATAATAATTGAAGATTTTAACACCTCCTTGTCAGTTCTGGATACATCCTCCATAAAAAACTAAACAAAGAATAATGGACATAAACTTGACTCTAGAACAATTGACTTAACAGACATCTACAGAACATTTCATCCTAATAAAACAGTCTTCTCATCATCCCATGAATCATCCTCAAAAACTTATCATATCTTAAGACACAATCTAATCTTGAAAAATTTAAAAGAATAGAAATTATTCTTTGTATCTTCTCAGACATTCATGGAATAAAAGTTGAACTCAACAACAATAGAAATCTTCATACTCAAAGTAAGTCATGGAAACTAAATAATCTTAGACTGAATGATAGCTGGCTCAAAGACAAGATTTGAAAGAAAATCATCAAATTTTTGGAACAAAATGACAATAAAGACACAAATTATCAAAACCTGTGGGTACTGCAAAGGCAGTCCTATGAGGGAAATTTATAGCATTAGAAACCTTTGTCAAGAAAATAGAAAGAGAGCAAGTTAACAACCTAATGGGTCATCAACCTAATGGGTCATCAATCCAACCCAAACCCAGCAGAAGAAAAGAAATTACCAAAATTAGAGCAGAATTAAATGAAATTGAAAACAAAAGAATCATTCAGAAGATCAATGAATCAAAAAGTTTGTTCTTGAAAAGATTAATAAAATTGATAAACCTTTGACTAGCCTAACCAGAAACAGAAAAGTAAAATGTCTAATAACATTAATCAGAAACAATAAAAGAGAAATAACAACAGATACCACAGAAATTTTAAAAAAAATCCTTGATGGTTACCATAAAAAAACTCTATTCTCAGAATTATGAAAATCTGGAGGAAATGGAATAATACCTGGAAGCATGCCACCTTCTTAGACTCAACCAGAAAGAATTAGAAATTTTGAATAGACCTATATCAAGCACTGAAATAGCATCAACAATACAAAATGTCACCAAAAAAGAAAAGCCTGGGACCAGACGGCTTCACAGAATTCTACCAAACCTTCGAAGAGTAACTAGTACCTGTATTATATAACCTTTTCCAAAACACAGAAAAAGAATGAATTCTCCCCCTACAAATTCTATAAAGCAAATATCACCTTGATCTCCAAACCAAGAAAGAACCCAACAAAGAAAGGAAACACTAGACCAATATCATTAATGAATATCAATGCAAAAATATTCAGTAAGATCCTAGCATACAGAATTCAACAACACATCAAGAAAATTATATATCTGATCAAGTTGGTTTTATCCCAGGGTTGTAAGGTTGGTTCAACATACATATATCTATAAATATAATACACCACATAAATAAAATAAAAAACAAAGACCATATGATTCTCTCAATTGATAGAGAAAAAGCTTTTGATAATATCCAGCATCCTTTCATGATTAGAACACTTAAGAAAATAGGCTTTGATGAGACATTTTTTAAACTGTTACAGGCCATCTACAACAAATCCACAGCCAGTATCATATTGAATAAAGTTGAAAACATTTCCACTCAGATCTGAAATTAGACAAGGATTCCCGTTGTCACCACTGTGATTCAACACAATAATGGAAGTCCTAGCCATTGCAATCAGGCAAAAGAAGGGGATCCATCTTTGTGGATGATATGATCTTATACCTGGAAAACCCCAGGGACTAAACTACAAAGCTCTTAGAAGTGATCAAAGAAGACAGCAGCTTCTCAGGATACAAAATCAATACTTACAAGTCAGTAGCTTTTATATATACCAATATAGATAGTCAAGGACTATATACCAATAAATACAGTCAAGGACTCCATTCCTTTTACAGTAGTGCCAAAAAAGATAATATACCTGGGAATTTACCTAACAAAGGAAGTGGAAGGTCTTTATAATGATAAAAGAAATAGCTAAAGATGTTAACAAATGAAAAAACATACCATACTCATGGCTGGGAAGAATCAACATTGTTAAAATGTCCATACTACCCATAGCAATGTACAGATTTAATACAATCCTTATCAAAGCACCAATGTTATACTTTAAAGAACTTGAAAAAATAATATTTCATTTTATATGGAAACAGAAAAAAAGTTCAATTAGCCAATACATTACTTAGAAATAAAAACAAATCAGGAGGCAGCACGTTATCAGACTTCAGGTTATACTACAAATCTATAGTGATCAAAACAGCAAAGTACTGACACAAAAATAGAGATGTAGATATATGGAACAGAATAGAGAATCTAGCGAGGAACTCAGCCACACATCATCCTTTGATCTTTGATAAGCCTAACAAAAACATACATTGAGGAAAATATTTCCTATTTAATAAATGATGCGGGGAGAACTGGCTAGCAACCTGTAGAAGACTGAAACTGGACCCTCACTCTTCACCACTAACAAAAATTGATTCTGGCTGGATAAAAGATTTAAATTTAAGACATTAAATTATAAAAATACTTGAACAGAGTGTAGGGAAAATGCTTGAAGATATTGGCCTGGGAAAATATTTTATGAGGAGGAACTCTCTGGCAATTGAAGCAACACCGAAAATATATTACTGGGATCTGATCAAGCTAAAAAGCTGCTGCATAGCTAAAAGCACTCCAACTAAAAGCACCCTTCAGAATGGGAGAAGATATTTGCATGCTTTGATTCCAATAAAGGTCTGATAAGTAGAATCTATAGAGAACTCAAATTAATCAATAAGAAAAGAACAAACAACCCCATTTCTTTGTGGGCAAGAGACTTGAATAAAAAACTTCTCTGACGATAACAAATTGCCAACAAACACATAGAAAAATGCTCACCATCTTTAATCATCAGACAAATGCAAATCAAAACCACTCTGAGGTGTCGCCTTACCCCATTAAGAATAGCTCACGTCACAAAGTCCCACAACTGCCAATGCTGGCATAGATGTGGAGAGAAGGGAACACTTCTACACTGCTAGTGGGATTGCAAATTAATATAAACTTTATGTAATGAAATATGGAGAATTCTTAAGGAATTAAAAGTTGACCTTCCATTTGATGCTGCAATTCCATTACTAGGTATTTAATCAGAAGAATATAAATCATTTTACCAGAAATACATTTGCACCACAATGTTTATTGCATCCCAGTTCATAATTGCCAAGTCATGGAAGCAGCCCAAATGCCCATCAACCCATGAATGGTGGTACATTTATACCATGGAATGGAATACTATGCAGCCATAAAAGATGGAGACTTTACATCTTTTATGTTTACCTGGATGAAGCTGGAACATATTCTTCTTAGTAACGTATCTCAAAAATGGAAAAAAAGCATCTGAGATACTCAGTACTATTATGAAACAAATATACAATCACTTACACATTTATATGATAAAACAAAAATATAGTCCAGAAAGGAGGGAGGACAGGGTGAGAAGAAAGGAGAGGGAAGAGAAGAGAGGGGGAGGGCAAGTGGACAGAGGGAATTTGGTGGGATCTCACCTAATGTGCACAATGCAAGGATACATTTCAAAACAAGTAGGAGAATATTATGAAGGTCTTACCACAAAAATAAGTAAGCGAGGTGATGGTTACATTAATCAGTTTGTTTTAAGCATTCCACATTGTATATCAAATCATTGCATTGTACCCCATGAATGTATACAGTTATGGTTTAATAAAAAATAAATTAAAAATATATAAAAAATTAAGTACACTTTTTTAAAAAGGAAGGTAATTAGATCATGAAGCTGTCATCTTCTTGAGTGGACTCACACCCTTATATGGCAAAAATGTGAGGATATAGCCTGAAGGGATCCATCTGCCATCAGAAAGAAGCCCTACCAGCAACTGCATTGGACAGCACCTTGATCATGGGCTCCCCAACTTTCAGACCTGTGAGAAATAAATTTGTATTATTTAAACTACTCAGTCTATGGGGGTTTTGGTTGTTGTTAAAGCAGCCAGAACTAAGACAGTTGGTATCCTATTGTTTCCCCATTGCTACTTACAGACCAATGAAATACTGACATAATATGCCAGGTGAAAGCTGATGGTAACTTAGACTGGAATTGGAGATAGTGAGAAATGCTTATCCTTCAGACGTTTTGGGATAATGGTACTCTTGAGGACTTAGAGTTCACCTTGAACTCTGTACTTTCTCCTTAGGCAAGCTTACCCATGTTCAGGGCTTCAATTACCACCTGCCCATAGATGACTCAAAATTGTGTTCCCCACCAATACCTCTCCTCTGGCAGTCAGGTTCTTATAATCAGTTGTCTACTTGGTGCCTCAACTGCCCCAAAGTTAAAGTCATAGTTTTATCCTCACAATTTAACAACCCCCCCAACCTGAACACTAGACAGTTCCTCTTCTAGTGTTCCCCATCTCAAATTGGTACTCCTGTCCATCCAGATATGCAACCTATGTACCTCACAGAGTCACCCTGGATGCCTCTTGTCCCTTGTCCTACCCCATACAGTTTATTAGTGCATACCATTGCCTCCTTAATATTGTGTTGATGGACTTCTTTTCCATCATCTTTCTCTTCATCCAGGCCACCAGCTTCTCTCACAATGACCCAGTAGCTAGTTTCCCTGCAAATCACTTTTATCCCTCCTCCAATCTCTTCTCCACAGTGATTCAAGGGTCATATTAACAAATGCCAGTGGTTTCCTATTAATTTTACAATGCAAGTCAAAACTTTGGCTCTGGTTGCAACATGATTTGGTCCTACTTATACATCTTTCCTTCAATGTTTCCCTTAGACTCAGGTAACAAGGACTTCTGGAAGACCTCTCATTCTAAAAGTTTCTCCACGTCATAAACACACTACATGTGCATGTACACACACATACATATATGCATGCATGGACATACAAAATGCATCAAGAAACACATGAGAGCTGCTGTCACCAGAATAGGCATTCAGCTTCAGTACACTGCAGCCCATATTCCTAAACATCTACTCCAAAATTAACACTCTTGAGGTCCTGGAAAACATTTTTCCACATCTCTTCCACTGTGTCCTCAAAACAAAAGGCAACGGCCTCTAAATGCCACCACTGCCAATATCAAGACACTGAGAGGGGTGGAGGGCCTTGGACAAGTTACTTAACCTCCCTGAAATTTATCATGTCAGCCAAAACTATGATAAACACACCTACCTCATAAGGTTGTTTACAACAACATAAAGTCTGCACTTGGTAACTCAATAAATGAAAAAAGATAATGCTAATCTTTACCATGATCATCATTTCCCAGATCCTACTACATTTATTAATGTTGCACTTGCTTTTCCAAGTTTTCGAGACAGTCTGCCTGGGAATAAAATCACAGTGTGCAATTACTGGAAAAATAACTCCAATCTATCTTGTTTTTGCTGCCAATGTTTTTTAAACATAAGAACTACAATGAAGCAGTGCAGCTGAGTTTTAATTAGGGAAGGGAACTACTGTGTTGTCATACAACTTGATCCTGCACCACACTGCCTTCCTTGATCCCTTATTTGCAATACTAACCTCTTTAATACTCTTTTACTTATCTGCAGATGCCTTTTGAGTAACACATCAGAAAATCATATTTGAAATTATATTCTACGTGGAATACTGATTGTTGGTTGCCTTTACTTTTAGTGTACAGTTCTTCAAAAGCATTCCAGTTACATTGTGTGGATTCAGATGTCCTTCCAACACTCTGGCACTCAGTGCCTTGCCCCCCACCCTTCTCCACCAATGTGTCTGTTTTCTACCCCACTGCAGCCACTCACTCTCATGGTCCTGGCCTAGAATTTTTCATTACTGATGCTCACAGACTTACCAAATCTCAAATTCTAACCATTTCTCTCTGGCTTTCAGTTGCCAACATCTTGTCACTCAGGCTCACAACTCAAGTGATGACCTTCCTTTCCTATTTCCCTGAGAAAATAGAAGCAGTCCTTCATTCTCTTCTCAAAACAGCAGCCAGATTGACCCCAGTAAAATGTTCATTAGATTGTGTCATTTCTCTGGTTAGAAACCGCCCCCTAATGACTTCCCCTTGTGTTTGGCATAAACACAAAGCCCTACAATGGCCTAAGAGTAGAGTAAAAAGGATCACCACTGAAAATGTGGGCAAACTGAGAAGTGACTACCACCTACATGGATCTGGTTTCCTTGAACTCTGGCCTTGTCTCCTACTGTTTTCCCTTGTCACCCTGCTTCAGCTGTGCACCTTACTGTTTCTTGAGTGCACCTAAGCATGCTTCAGTCAGAGCTTCTCTACTACTGTTCTCTTTGCCTTAAACTTTCTTTTCCAACATACACTCTTGGTTTTCCCTCTCACCTCCTTCAAGTCTTTACCTTCCTCAGTGAGGTTAGATGTCTCACTGATCCACTATTTAAAACTGCCACATATTATACATAATATCTATCCTTCTCCAGCTTTATTATTCTCTTTAGCCATTATCACTAATATATTATATATTTTACTTTTTATTTTGTTATTGTCCATGTGCTAACATACTCACTCAAGTATGTAAGCTCCCTTTGGGCAGTGATTTGGGGAAGGGGCTCCCTCAATAGATATTTGATGGAGGGTACACACACACACACACACGTGTGTGTGTATGTATAGCCTCAGTCATCTAATATGGTCCATCTCAGAAGAAATGAGATATGATTGTCAGCATCTGAAATATGGACTAGCTAGCTAAATAGAAAAATCAAGGAAAATGCTCAGAGAATAGAAAGAAAGAGGGAGCACCTTGTTGGCTTGGGCAGGAGAAAAGCCTCCTAGTGGAAGAAGTGGCTCTTAAGCTTGGCCATGAAGAAATGCAACCTAAAGAGGATAAGAAGAGCTTTTTGAGCAGGGAGAAAATAGGTGGCAAGGCAGGGAGACAGATAGATGATGGGGTCTTGGCTTGGATTATCCCACAAGTAGACCTTGCAGCAAAGGTAGTTTATGTGGGTGTAATACCAGGAACCAGAAATGTGGAAAAGGGGGAAATGACACAGATAAGGGTCAGAAGCCAATGAAGTGAATAATAATTAGTGGGTGACCACTGTGGCCAAGTGCTGCTGGAGAATCTGAGATGCTATATTAGTTTCCTACTGCTGCTGTAACAAGTTACCACGTACTTAATGATTTAATATGATATAAATTTATTATTATACAGTTCTGGAAGTGAGAAATACCAAAGTGGGTCCCAAAAGGCTAACTGACCCGTATTCCTTCCTGAGGCTCTATGGGAGAATCCCATAGGTGTCAACTGACCATATTCCTTCCTGAGGCTCTATGGGAGAATCTATTTTCTTGCCTTCTCCATCTTCTGGAGGCTGTTCACATTCCTTGGCTTGTGGCCCCTTCCAATAATGTCCTCAGTCTGCTGCCATCGCCACAACTCTTTCTTACAAGGACCCTAGTGAATACATTGGGACCGCTGAGATTATCCTCCCCATCTCAAAATCATCAATTTAATCATATCAATTATCAAAGTCCCTTTTGCCACGTAAGGAAACCTAGTCACAGATTCTGGGGGTTAGGATGTGGATATCTTTGTGGGGCCATTATACTGCTTACACAGATGATATGCAGAAAATACTTTAGAACCATTTACCCACATCAAAGATGGGATATTTCACTATTTCTAGCCCTGACCATTGGTTGAAAGTTGCCTTGGTTGTACGTGAATGCAGCTGAGCAAATTCACAGATGTAGGAGATAGTCATCAGACAGAGATATAGTGCCAGAAACAGGATGCTGCCAGTGATTGGATATTGTTCACAGGGCATTGGTGAATCTGGTAGCCATGGTGCAGAGGTTAATTAGAAGGGTATGTGTAAGAAAACCACAGGAATAGTATTGAAGGGATAAGAGTGCAGAGTCCCCAAAGCCAAATAATTGACACTAGAAAAACATGACTTTTGAAGGAAGGGGATTGTAGTGACGTTTTAGAGAGATTTATCTCACAGGAAAGTATTGGGAGCTCAACACAAGTGAAGCTCGAATAATCCAGAGGCAAGATGAAAGAATGCCAAAACTCAAAGAACAGACCTGAGAACTGACAAAAAGCAGCAAACACAAAAGAAAAATAAAGGCAGAAGTACTAAAAATAGAGATCAAAGGAGAAAGACAAATCCAAAATAGTGTATGGTTTCTAGTTTAAAGCCTGAAATAATGGTGATTATAAAGTCAACAATGAAATTTTATTTGGAAGACTAGATAGGTTCAATGTCAAGTTCGCTACATCTGAGAGAAGATGATGGTGGCATATCCAAATTCAGCTGCCAGGTCATAAAAATGTGTCTAAATTATCCCTAACTACATGAGTATACCCTATGAGAGAGCAAGTAATAATTTAAAATATGATATGCATTATCTTTATTTAAATAACTATTTGTTGTAAAGCTTCAAATTATATTTAGACATCGCATTCTTATACATTATAAATGTACACATTTCTAAGTGAATTGGAAATTGTATTCAAAACAACTAATATCATTACCATTTCATGTGTAGACGAGCAAATACTTTAATGTTTCTCATCATTCCATTTCTATAAATATGTTTCCAAGCAACACTCCAAACTCATCTGTATCTCTCATATAGCACAGTTATCAAAGTAGACTTTCTGGAAACCAGAGTTTTAGATTTCTTGGTATATCAGACACAGTATTATTAAGACACTTTCTAACAAAGTCTTTGAGTCCAAATATCTGGATCATAGTTCTACGTAGCCTTTATACTACCCAAGTCTGAAAAGTTGGATCAGCCACTTAAGTGATTTGAGTGTCTGTTTCATTGTTTAATATTTAGGGAGCTGGGATATATGTGTTATCTCTGATGTTTCTCCTGGTCTTGGAAGCCTCATCTCTCAGCAGACAAACTACTATATTCAATTTTGTCTAATTGGTAAATTCAAGGCACTCCAACATCATACAGATTTTGTTTGTGAATATTATTGAATTGGCTACTTTTAAAATCAAAGTAGTTAGAGTTAAGGGTATGCCGAGAGTTAAAACTACCATAAAACAACCTTCACCGGGCTAGTTAATAATCCCTTACATTCAGTAGCACTTTATAGCAATCTTTCCTTGACTTACTGCATCTTAGAAAATATTTCTTATGTGTGTCAATGTTTGTTCCTTTTCTTTCTTTTTTTCTTTTCTTTTGTTTTTGTTTTTGTTTTTGTTTTGAAACAGAATCTCACTTTGTTATAGTGCTGTGGCATCTCAGTAACGTCAGACTCTTGAACTCAAGTGATCCTCTTGCCTTAGCCTCCCAAGTAGCTGGGACTACAGGTGCACACCACCAATGCCTGGCTAATTTTTTTTATTTTTAGTAGAGACAGAGTCTTCCTCTTGCTCAGGCTTGTCTCCAACTCTTGAGCTCAAGCAACCCATCTGCCTCTGCTTCCCAGAGTGCTAAGATTACAGGTATAAGACATGGCACCCAGCCTTACTATTTGTTTCATTTTACAATTAAGGAAACTGAGACTTAGCTGGGTGATGGCTCAAGATTAAAAACTAGTGATAGACCCTGAACTTAAACTCAGTGCCAACATCAATTCCAATAGTATTTTTATAACACAAAGAGATTTCTTATTATGCAAGATATGCAATGTTTAAATATAATTTGCAGCTTTAGAATAGATTTATTTAAATGTAGGTAGTTTACTTAATGACATATAATCATTATATTTTGTAATATTATTTACTCTGTTATAGAGTATATGACATATTTTAAGAGTTTACATAATTTACTTTTCTACCTGGAGAGGAAAACTCTGAAGGGTAGAGAAAATGTCTATTATCTGTGTCTCCCATGTGACCTAGCACAAAGTAGGCTCTAAAATAACTTGATGTATAAATGAATATAGTGACTTTAATTGGTGTATCTATGACCTTTTTTATTACTATTATATTTCTGAAGTTGAAATTTACAGAGTGTGTTCTCTGTTCACAACAAAATTTAACAGAACTTGTTAATGAAAATATATCCCAAGAAAATGAAATCAGTATGTAAAAAAATTTGCATTTTCATATTTATTGCAGCATTATTCACAATAACCAGATATGAAATAACCTAAGTGTCCATTAATGGGCGAAGGAACAAACAAAACATGGTATATGTACATGGTGGAAAGTAACTCAGGCAGGAAATTCTACCATTTGTGAAAGCATGACAGGGGCATTTGAAAATCCAAACTTTCTGTCAGGAGGAATAAGTTTAACATATCTATTGTACAATATGATGACTACAGTTAATAATAACATACTGTATTTTTAAAAAATGCTGAATGAGTGAAGTTTAAGTGTTCTTACTACAAAATAACTACATGAGGTAACACGTAAGTCAATTAGCTGGGCTTAGTCATTCCGCAATGTTCATAGACTTCAAAATATCATATTATACAAGATAAGAACAATACATACAATTTATCAGTCAATTTTTTTAAAAATAAAATAAATACACATGTACAAACACTTGGAGAAACACAATCCACACAATTTTATCTGTCAATATTTTTAAAAATAAGATAATTTTACACATACATACACACACACACACATACACCCCTGCAAAATTCCCCCAAACATTTAGAATTTTAAAAACTATTTTCTAGATAACCCATGAATCAAAAGAAAAATCACAGGAAAAAATAAAAATATATATTTCATTGAATTACAATGAAAAATGTTGTGTTTTAAACTTGTGATATTGCTAAATTCGTGTTTAGAAAAACATAGTAAATTTATGTGCTCATTTTGTAAAGAAAAGAGGCTCCAAATCAGTTATCTAGTTTTCTTCCTACAGAAATTAAAAACAATAAACAACTTAAACCCAAATGGAGCAGAAAAAAGAAAATAAGAAAGGACCCAATGAAACAGAAAACACAAAAGTTCAGTCCTTGAAATGATTATAAGACATTTGAAAGATTAATAAAGAAAAACCCACAAATATTTAAAATTAATCAGAAAATTAAATGTCATAATTAAAGAGAGGTTTTTCCCTACAGCTCCTAGAGGTATTACAAATATGAATGAGTATTGCAAACAACATTATACCTCCAAATTTAAAGACACCGAGTTTGAGAAGAAAAAATAAATCAATCTCAATTTGCAAATCATATGAAAATACTTAGGAGATTTAAAAGTAACGAAAACTAATAAGTAAATTAATATTGTAAGATACAGATATAAAAATCAACTTGAGATAGGTCATAGGTATTAAGTGAGAATCCTAAATGTAAAGCTTTTAGAATAAAAGATGGGGGAATATGCTAAGTCATGGAAGAAGCCCAAGTGCCTATCAACCAATGAATAGAGTAATAAATTGTTGTATATGTACACCATGGAATATTATGCAGCCTTAAAAAATGGAGACTTTACCTCTTTCATGTTTACATGGATGGAACTGGAACATATTCTTCTTAGCAAAGTATCTCAAGAATGGAAGAAAAAAGTATCCAATGTACTCAGCCCTACTATGAAACCAATTTATAGCTTTCATAGTAGGTTATGGTTATGAAAGCTATAACCCAATTATAGCCCAAGAATATGGGAGAGGGAGGGGAGGGGGGAGGATGGGTGGAGGGAGGGTAATTGGTGGGACCACACCTATGGTGCATCTTACAAGGGTACATGTGAAATTTACTAAATGTAGAATATAAATGTCTTAACATAATAACTAAGAAAATGCTATGAAGGCTATGTTAACTAGTTTGATGAAAATATTGCAAATTGTATATAAAACCAGCACATTGTACCCGATGATTGCATTAATGTACACAGCTATGATTTAATAAAAAAAAAAGATGAGGGAATAAACTTACTATGAAAAGATTTAGACTAGACACAGAAAATAATAATAGTAAAGAAAAATACCATATTTTTTGTGTACAATGATCACTTTTCCCCAAACTTTTTGAGTGAAAAATAAGGATGTGCAATATACATGTATAGTACACATACTAATTCTGTATCTATATAAATGTTTTTAATTTTTTTCCTTATGTTTATGCATCAAAAGTGTAACTGTAGAAAGCAGTAACAATATCTATATGCAAAATAATACCTTGGAATATGGTAATTATAAGTTTGTTGAATTTATGACCCACAAACTTGCAACAAAAGCCCATGTTACACAAAATGGGAAAGCAATTGTTTTCCTTATGCTAGCCAAGTTTACACACAAAATTCACCATCATAAAGGAAATTACAGCTGTGAAAATGGAAAATGTATCCTGTGATATTGAATTGAAATTGGAGATAGGTATCAATAAGAACACATAGTTTTTACTAAATAGACATAGACATAGACATAAATATAGCTGTATGTATAACTACACACACACACACACACATTTCACACATTGCCTATGTTCTGTTTCCTGAGAGGGCCTAAGACCAAGGGCAGACCAGTAGCAATGAGTATAACCAGCACTCAGATTTTAGTTTCTAGGTATCATTCTACATTAAATGGACTCAGGGATTCTTAGAGAAAAGGTTGTTCCAGGGTTGGAGCAAGGAGTGCACAAATGAGTCTAGAGTATCTCACAGCACAAGAAAGTAGTCAAAAAATTATGCAGACATAATAAAAGGACAGAGGGGCCAGTGTGAAGGGCCTCCTATTTAACAATGAAGAATTCTGGGACAATGAATAAGTGAATGGAGGAGAAGAAAAAGCTCTTTCTTAGAGTGGAATACGATTCTAACAATTGTAGAAGAAATAATGAATACAGAGTAGCATAAGTAAATGCTAAGGTCAGTGAATGAAAATTTTAAGGAGTAGCATTTACATGATTTCAGTGTGTCTCTCCATAAATTACTTATTAAATCAAGAGAAAATAATTTTACAATGGAGATACCTGGCTGACACCACCTTAATGATGAGCAGCATCGGAGCAAAGTAATATCATACAATTTCTAATACGATGTAGGACATGATATCATTGCTGTGGTATTTCTACCCAAAATGGATACTTGAATATAATCTTAAGAAACTATCCCATACACCTAAATTGAAGGTCATTCCACAGGAAGAAAAGAAAAAAAAGAGAAAGTCCATACTCTTCAAAAATATTGGTCAAGACAGTCAAAAAAGACTAGTAAACTGTTCTAGATTAAAGCTGCCTAAAAACTGATGCAATGGAATACTAAATTGATTCATGATTAATCTATTAGGCAAATCCTCAATCAGGGAAAAACAGCTATAAAGGGAAATATTGGGATAACTGATAGAATTTGAAAATTGTGAATTAGACAATGGTATTGTACCAACGATAAATTACCTGACTTCAATAATCATCATATGCTAAAGTAAAAAAAAAACAAAAATCCAATTTTAGCACACACACACACTGAAGAATTTGTAGCAGGGCACAATATCTCCAGCTTATCCTGAAGCAGTTGAGAAAACAAATTAAAAACATATATAAATATGTACATATAAATATAAATTTAAATATAAACAGATCAATATTATAAATGTGAATATGTTATAAATATAAATTATATTGTGAATTTAGAAAAAGTAATGATTATTAAAATAAATTTTATAATACAAAATAAACATAAGTTATATGGCTAATAAGACAAATGAAAACGATTGGTAAACATAGATTAAAGAATATCCAGAGTTCATTTATTATTTCAAACTATTAAGAGCATATAAATGTTTTTGTTACATAGATGCATTGTATAATGCTGAAGTAAGAGCTTTCAGTGTGCCTGTCACCTGGACGATGTTCATTGTATCCTCTCTCCCTCATCCCCTTCCCTCCTGCCCCCCTTTTGCTTTCCAATGTTCTTTAAGTCTTTCTCTTTTTGTCCTCATGTATACCCACTGTTTAACTCCCACTTATTAGTGAGAACATGTGGTGTTTGTTTTTCCATTTCTGAGATACTTGACTTAGGATAATAATCTCCAGTCCCATCCAAGTTGTTACAAATGACACTATTTCATTCCTTTTTACAGCAGAGTAGTACTCCATTGTGTGTGTGTGTGTGTGTGTGTGTGTGTGTGTGTGTATCACATTTTATTTATCCATTCACATATTGATGGGCACTTGGGTCAATTCCCTATCTTCACAATTGTGAACTGTGTTGCAATAAACATTTAAATGCAAGTGTATTTTTGATAAAATGATTTATTTTCCTTAGAGTAGATATCCTGTAGTGGGATTGCTGATAGTAGGTCTACTTTCAGCTCTTTGATGAATTTCCACATGGCTTTCCATAGTTGTACCAGTTGCAGTCCCACAGTTTTTATCCACATTAGCATCTGTGGATTTTTAACTTTTTAGTAATGACCATTCTGAGAGGAGTTAGGTTGTATCTCATTGTGTTTTTAATTTTCATTTCCCTGATGATTAGTGATACTGAACTTTTTTTCATATGTTTGCCAGACATTTGCCTATCTTCTTTTGAAAAAGTTTTATTCATGTCTTCTGCCCATCTTCTCATGGGGTCGTTCACTTTTTCTTGCTGATCTGTTTGAATTCTTCATAGATTCTTGAAATTAGTTCTTGAATAATTTGAAATATTTTCTCCTATTCTGTAAATTGCCTGCTTACTCTGTTAATTATTTCCTTTGCTGTGCAGATGCTTTTTAAGTCTCATTTATTTATTTTGTTGCTGCTGTATTT
The DNA here is from genome assembly GCF_027406575.1 of Nycticebus coucang. Lineage (NCBI taxonomy): Eukaryota > Metazoa > Chordata > Mammalia > Primates > Lorisidae > Nycticebus > Nycticebus coucang. Next base: position 88,942,963 of record NC_069794.1, on the reverse strand, counting down.
GCCTTTAGATTCTTAGTCATAAATTCTTAGTCAAAAATTAACGGTTATAGCAATTTTTCCATTAATTTGCCTATCAAACTAAAACATAAACCAAATAAAAAATTTTAAACTGCCGAAAGCAATACACATTTTTGTGCGTCTGATTTTTTCTTAAGCACAGAAGAGTATCTACCACAAATAGGTGCTCAGTACATATTTATTAGAGGAAGAATGAATAAAGCTATTTTCTTACTCATATAAAAGCTCTTTGTGAGTTAGAAAAAAAACTGTGAAACAGTAGAAGTTTTTATTAAAAAATTGGAAATCCAACCTTTATAATTCATACCACATTTTTCAACCCGCAGATGATCATATCACAATACAGACCATAGAAATGTTTCTACCCTATTGGACAAATTTGAGCACAAAGATAAACAAGTAAATTTAACTCCAAAATCATTTGACTTTTCTCCCAAGTGGATTTAAAGATAGGTTAAAAGGCTAAACAGGCACTTACTTTCTACTTCAACGGGAACAAGACAAATTAGCTCTGAATTATTTAACTCTCACGGGTCAGGCAGATTTTCGTTTGTGTAAAGTATTAACATCGATTCAGTAAAAGTTTAAGGATGCCTTTCAGAATAAGATTAACAGAACATGTTCTCTATTTCTCTTAGGATCCTTTCTTCATTTTTACTACTCAATGTAGTTTATGACTAAATGTATAAGAAACTCAGCTCACAATCACATTGTTCAAAACCACATGGGGCAGCAAAAATATCTCTCTTTAAGAATTTTTGGAAATTGTTAAAAATGAATGTTTGAGAATTTAAACAATAATGGATAATAATTTTTATTACTATATGGGACTATTTTACCAATGTTAAAAAACATTTATTAAAATCAGATTGCTTATATTTTGAAAGAATAACAAAAAACCAAATATTATTTAGTGAGAAAAGCATTCTTCCCGTATTACTTAACATACCAACATTTTTATAAAATTATCTGTGTACCTATCTTGATCAATATCTAGGCAGTTATTTTTGTAATATATACATGAGAGCTTAACAAATGTCAAAACATTGATATGTTCTTAAAAGAAAGCAATGTTTTAAAAAGAAAGCAATGTGAGAGATGCCAGCAGTAGTTTATAATTGCTTACTATATGCCAGGCACTGCATTCAATATGAATATGCAAATAGGGAAGACCTGTTCCCTATTCCAGTTAAAAAAAAAAAAAAAAAAAGCACCAAATACTATGAGGAACACTGGAATGAATCTGACCCAATTTGAAAGTGGACATGGCTTAATAATCCAATGATGGGGTCCAATAGGAACTAATTATGCCTAAACTGAGTTTTAAAGACTCAGTAAGAGTCATACAGGTAGAGAAAGTGAGGGAAGGTATTTCTGGAAAAGGGAGCAGCAAAAATGAAGGCAAATGTTTTGGAAACTACAAAGAGTTTGGTAAGCCTAAAACGAAAGTTGACAGGACAGTGTGATGAAAACTCAGACTGAAAAGTTCATTAAAGACCTGGTTATAAGGAGCCTAGAATGGTATGGCAAGAGAAGCTGGATTTTTTTATTATACCTAAACAACTATGGAAAACCAAGGGAAGAGTTTTAGGTGGGGGGATGACATAATAATATTTCTAAAAGAATAATTATTCTTGATTCTTGTGGGTTTTAAGTGCAGTCAGACAGTTGCAAATTCAGTGTAGTTATTAGCCTGACTTAAGTTATGATTAAGGAGAATAATATTGATACAAATACATCTTTTTCCTTCTCTCCATTTCCCATCCACAACCCACAAAATTCAAATACCATAAGAAAAGTATTAGAATATTGGAAGATGGCTTCAAACTTCCTCTCTACCATTCACCAACCTACCTGTTAATTCCTGCCTCTAGGAGCAGAACTGATTGATCCAACTGACAACACTGAGGAAAGGAATAGGTAAAGTGTTCAGCCTTTGGCTTCTAGTTCCTTTTGGGGACAGTCACTGCTCTCCCTCCACTGGAGTCCTACACATTAACAAGTCTGTGTCAGAATCCAGAGTCTGCCTTTCTGAGATAGGTCAGCAGCCCTGTATCTTGTTGTTCTCAGGGTTTCTTCTCAGGGGTGTGAGCTGGGTTGCAATTTCCTGTGTAGGTGGCTGCATACTGTGTACTTACAGTTGTTTTTTCCCAGCTATCCAGACCAGGAAAAGGCAGTGAGAAACCTCAAGTTTCATTTTCCAATCTAGTTTTAGCAATAATAAAGCTAATATTTTAATCTTTATCAAAATGTCATGTCTAATTCTGCTTTGATTCTCAGAATCAGAAGAGGAAAGAAATACCAATAATAGAAAGAGGAAGATACAGTTCAGAGGACTAGATGACTAAAGGTGGCGATAAAGAAAGGGATGAGGGAGCCAAAGATGATCCCTACAGACAACTCTTTCACAATAGCTTCTCTACCACAATCACAGAGAGCTAAAGTTCAGTGGAACGTTCAGCGATTAATCCAGCTTGGAAAGGAAATTTCTATCAAACAAGGTGTCTTTGGTCTGAGTGCGTTTGGGCAGAAATGCCTTGGCAAAACATTCAAGGAAAGAAACAATGCCAGAATATACATCCTCAGCCCATGGAATTAACAGAAGGCAAGCATCCTTTCATTGGCTTGTATCCATCACTCATCCACAATCAATCAGTGGTATGGCAAAGGGAAATAGCTTTATTAACACCACATGGTTACTGACTTCCTTGCAGGTAGGCTGACCAGGGACTTCAAAATAGGGACTCACCCAGTGATTATTCACATTTCTAAGAAAAACACCTAAGACCTTAAATAACATCCAAAACATATTTGTTACATAACGTAAAATTAAATAAGTGTCACAAATACTCACATTAAGCCTGTGCACATAATGTGTCTGATTTTTCCTTTTTCACCATAAAGATCTGAAATCTACACTGAGCCTAAAATGCAATCATCCATCATTTGTGGAATATCTTTTCTAGCTCCCTCTGAGCCTGTGTTCTCATTTGTAAATTCAAAACTATCCAAAGAAAACATGTTATGGATTGTAAATTTCTCAGAAAATTTACTGACTTCATTTATTTTTGTGTATAAAAATATTAAAAATTAGTGAAAATTTCATAATATATGAAATTAATAAAGCATTTTGGCAGAATATGGGACTTCTTGTTATCCTGATACAAGCTGAAATCAACTTAAAAAAATAATGCTAAGGGACTGAGCAAGATGGTGGACTAGAGACATCTTGCCAGCTACTTATGGTGAAAAAGGGGAAATGGCCTTCAACCATTTCTGGCTGAGGGAATCTGAACAGAAACATCACTCCAGGGGCACAATGAAGCAGCAGGCAAATTCAGAAGCCAACAAGAAGTTCTGGAGCTGAGGAAAACTAATGCAAAAGGCAAATGTTTGGTATGGACAGAGGCCGACTGGTTGGTTGGCTCTCCCATGGAGGGATGGGGATGGGTAAGTGTTGTCTTGCAGTATTTTGATTTTGGACAGGGTTGCTCTGTGGAGCAGTGAGTGGACTTAAACAGTGTCAGTGGCCAGTGTTGAACTCCAGATGTAGTTCAGCAGCTTTGCTGCTGATGGAGTGCCACCACTGTAGGAAGACACCACATGCATGAAAGGAATAGTCCATGGGGTCCTAGTGTACAGCCTGCTCTGGCATGAGTGCTAGGCTCTAGTAGCCATCTTAGTGTAAGCCAAGCACCCCTAAACCCCTGGAAGGGCTGCTTTGTTGTCAGGAGACAACCTCCGACAGAGCTTGTGGGAAGTCTTGTGAGTTTGTGACTTCTTCTTGCTGAAGAAGCAAACAGGTCTGGATTGAGGGCAAAGAAGTCAGAATGACAAGATCTGATCTCCTTTACAACTACAGTAAATCTAATATGTGTACCCCATCTACCCTGTTTCCCCAAAAATAAGACATCCTCCGAAAATAAGACCTACTTACAGGAAAGATAAGACGTCTCCTGAAAATACGATCTAGCGCATCTTTGGGAGCACACCTTAAAATAAGACACTGTCTTATTTTCGGGGAAACAGGGTACTAACACCACAACCCCACCTCGTCACTAGGCAATGTATTGCAATATACATGTACACACACACACATACACACATATATATAGTTTTACATGTTTTGTTTCTGTTTCAAATTTTGTTCCTTAGTTTCTTCCTTTTCTTTTCTCTTTTATTATTGTTGCTGTTTTTTGTTTAGCTTTGTCTTTGATTGTATTTTTGTTTTTTCATGTTTACTTTTTTTAATAGCAAAAAAGTATTTTTATTATGCTTTTTAAGCCCCTTTTATTCTCTCTTTTTTCTTTCCTTTTCCTCTCTTTTCATAGAGATTTTTCTACTTTTCTAATCTTACCCACATAAATTTCTCATACAACACCAAAGATATTCTTTTATTCTTGTTTATCTTACGCAATTATATTTTCAATTTTTATCTATTTTTCTTTTTTTCTCCTCTCTGTGGTCTGGGGGGTCAAAGCATTGGTCAGGCTTAGGTTGGATCCACCCACAGGTGGATATCATAAATGAAAACTTTCCAAGTATCACTAAAGATTCTGAAACACTCCTTTTAGAGGGATATCAAACCCAGGGCCATCCTTGAGGCACGGCATTGGTCTGGCTCAAGGAGGCCACAAGCTCATAATCTTGAATGTCCTTCTATCTTTGGCCTTTAAAAGAAAGGTATTGGTAGTTCCCTACTGCGACATACTGCTGACTTCCTTCTATATTTGGCAGAAAGAAATTGCTTCTGCCCTAGCTTTTGCCCAGGGGTCCTGCTTTTACCCACACAGGTAAGGAGCTCTTGACTTTAAGGAACCCTTCAGCCAGGCATCCCAAAGTACTAATACTGCAGATATGCTTAAAGCACCCAGCTGAACATCTTCATTTCCACTATCACCTTTTCTCTTTTACCATCCTTTTCCCCTCTTTTTCTTCTATTCTTTCCTGCCACTCACCTTTTTTCCTCTCTTTTTCTCCTTTTCATCTTTCTCTTTTCTTTCTCCCTTCTTGCTTTTTACCTTTGGCTTCCTTTTGGCCTTATACCAAAATGCCTCTTCAACAACTAAACCCTGAGACAAGGAAATTCAAAGTGAAGGAGGTAATAAGAAGGAAATAATAGAGAAGGAAGTAAACAAGAAAAAAACAACAAGGAAGAGCAAACAGAAAAATTCTGGCAACATGAAAAAACAGAATAGAGCAATTCCCTTCAAGGGATAATGAAGTAGCTACCAGAGAGGATTCCACAGATAAAGAATTAGTGGAAATTGCAGAAAGGTAATTTAAAATATGGATGGCAAAAACAATAAAGGGAATTGATGAAAAGTGGAAAAACAGAATAAAAATGGATGGAAGATATGAAGAATATAGAAAGGATATGGCACAGTTTAAGGACTGTAAGGTGTTAATTGAGGAACTTAAAGATGCAGTAGAAAGCATCAATAACAGATTAAACCACATAGAAGAAAGAATCACAGAGCTAGAGTACAAAATTCTTGAGCTAACACAGGCAGATAAAGAGTCAGAAGAGAGAGAAAGCAGAATATTCACCCAGAGAATTACTGGACTTGAAAAAGCATTAAAACATACGAATTATTGGTATTCCTGAAGGGGAAGAGGAACATACCAAAGGAATGGAAGCCCACAGGAGGATATCATAAATGCAAACTTTCCAAGTATCACTAAAGATTCTAAAACACTCCTTTTAGAGGTATATCAAACCCAGTATCATCTCAGCACAAATAGAGCATCTCCAAGACAAATTGTAATGAATCTGTTCAAAGTCAAGACAAAAGAGAAAATTCTGCAAACAGCCAGGAGTAAGCACCAATTGACTTAAAGGGGCAGATCCATCAGGGTGATGGTGGACTTTTCAGTTGAAATTTTCCAAGCCAGAAGAGAATGATTATCTACCTTTAACCTCCTTAAACAAAAAATTTTGAGCACAGAACTCTGTATCCTGGCAAAGTAGGTTTCAAAATTGATGGAGAAATCAAATCTTTTACTGATACGCAAACATTGAGGAAATTTGACACATCAAGACCAGCTCTGTGGAAATATACCTATTCTTCACACTGACCCTCACAATGGACCACTAGTAGAGTAAACACTCACAAACTAAAGGGCAATAGCTTCCACATGGCACAAAAGATAAAACTGAGCAACAAATTTTCACAAAATGAGATGAATGGAACTCCATGACATTTATCAGTTCTTTGAATAATGTCTTGGATTATTCACTAAAGAGGCACAAGCGGGCTGATTGGGGTTAAAAAAAGCACAAGCCATCCATATGCTGTATCTAGGAAATACACCAAAGCTTGAATGACAAAACAAGACTCAGGGTAAAGGGTTGGAAAACAATATTTCACGCAAATGAAAACCAAAAGAAAGGAGGGGTCACAATCTTATTTTCTGATACAAATGGATTCAAAACAACTAAAGGTAAGAAAGACAAAGATGGTCACTTTGTACTGGTCAAGGGAATAATACACCAAGAAAACATCTGGATTCTAAATATTTATACACCCAACTTAAATGCTCCTAGATTTATGAAACATATCTTGATTGATATGAGCAATATGATGTCCTATATCACCATAACACCTATAACAACACAGCTGGGGACTTTAACATCCCTCAGGTTGAACTGGACAGATCATCTAAATACAAACTAATGCAAGCCTAGAACAAATGGGCTTAATAGACATAAACAGAATACACCAGCCCAAAGCTAAGGAATATACCTTCTCATCAGCCCATGGAATATAAGCCAAAACAGATCATAGCCTAGGTCACAAATCAAACCTCAACAAAATTAAAAGAATTGAAATTATACCTTATATCTTCTCAGAACACAAGGCAATAAAGGTGGAACTCAATTCCAACAAAAAATTTCATCTTCACAGAAAGGTGTGGAAAATTTAAAAACCTTATTCTGAATGACAGGTAGGTTAAGGAAGAGAGAAAGAAGGAAATCATTAAATTCCTCAAACATATCAACAGTGAAGCTACAAGCTACAAAACTCTGTGGGATACTTCAAAAGCAGTCCTAACAGGGAAAGTTATCGCATTAGATGCCTACATCCACAAACAGAAAGAAAGCATATCAACAACCTAATGAATCCTCTCTAGGAAATGATAAAGGAAGACAAATCCAATCTCAAACCTAGAAGAAGAAAAGAAATAACCAAAATTAAATCAGAAATAAATGAAATTCAAAACAAAAAAAATTCAGAAATCAATAAAATAAAAAGTAGGTTCTTTGAAAAGATAAATACAGTTAATAAACCTTTGGGCAGATTAACTAGAAACAGAAAAGAAAAATCTTTAATAATCTCAATCAGAAATGAAAAGGGAGAAATAACAACAGAGACCACTGAGATACAGAACATTATCTCTGACCCCACTACAAGAAACTCTACACCCAGAAATTTGACAATGTGAAGGAAATGGACCAATACCTAGACCTGGACCACACCATCTCCCTAGACTTAACCAAGAAGAAATAGATCTTTTGAACAGACCAATATCAAGCACTGAGATTGAAGAAACAGTAAAAAAACCTCTCAACAAAAATATCCCTGGACCCAATGACTTCACACCAGAATTCTATCAAACCTTCAAAGATGAGTTTGTACCTGTACTGAAGAACCTATTCTAAAACATTGAGAAGGAAGGAACCTTCCCTAACACACTCCATAAAGCAAACATCACCCTGAGACCAAGACCAAAACCAGGAAAAGTCCCAAGTAAAAAGGGAAATAATGGACCACTTTCACTAGTGAATATTAATGTAAAAATACTTAATAAAATCTTAGCCAATATATTACATCTACACATTAAAAAAATTACACATCACAATCAAGTAGGCTTCATCCCAGGGGCAAGGCTGGATTAACATATTCATATCTATAAATGTAATTTACCATAGCAATAGAAGCAAACAATGATCACATGATCCTCTCAATAGATGCAGAAAAAACATTTAATAAAATTCAGGCATCCTTTTCTGACAAGAATACTCAGAAAATAAGCATAGGTGGCACATTTCTTACACTGATTGATGCCATCCATGACAAATCCAAGCTAATATCATATTGAATGTAGTAAAACTTAAAACTTTTCTACTTTGAACAGGAAATAGACAAGAATGTCCACTGTCACCACTACTATTCAACATAGTGCTGAAAGTCCAAGCCAATGCAATCAGGCAAGAGAATTATATAAAGGGCATCCAAATACGGACAGAGGAGATCGTCCCTCTTTGCTGATGATATAACCTTATACTTGGAGGACCCCAGAGACTCAACTAGAACACACTGAACACTCTTGGAAGTGATTGAGAAATACAATAATGTCTCAGGATATAAAATCAATGTCCACAAATCAGTAGCCTTTGTATATGCCAATAACAGCCAAGTTGAGAAGCTAATCAAAGATTCATTTCTCTTCACAGTAACTTCAAATAAAATGAAATACCTAGGAATATTCCTAACCAAAGATGTGAAGGACCTCTGCAAAGAAAATTACAAAACTCTAAGAAAAAAATAGCAGAAGACATCAACAGATGGAAGAACATACCTTCTTCTTGGCTGGGAAGAGTCAACATTGTTAAAATGTCTATGCTACCCATAGAAATCTATAGATTCAATGCAATCCCGATTAAAATGCCAACATCAGACATTGAGGAATTGGAAAAAAATAGTTCTTCACTTTGTATGGAACCAGAATAAACTCTGTACAGCCAAGGCAATTCTTAGTAATAAAACAATGCCAGAGGCAACACTCTACCAGACTTTAGGTTATATTACAAGTCCACAGTGATGAAAACAGCATGGGATTGGCACAAAAATGGAAACATAGACTTCTGGAACCTATGGAACAGAATAGAAAACCAAGAGATGAAACCAGTCTCTTATAGCCATCTGAACTTTCATAAACCAAACAAAAGCATACACTGGGGCAAAAGAATCCCTATTCAAAAAATGGTGCTGAGGGAACTGGAAAACCACATGTAAAAGACTGAACTACAACTGCCCCTTTAACACTTACAAAAAATTGACTCAAGATGGATAAAAAATTTAAATTTAAGACATGAAATGATAAAAATCCTAGAAGAAAATTTGTGAAAAACTCTTCAGGATGTCAGCCTGGGGAAAGATTTTATGAAGAAGACTTTAGCGGCAATAATACAAATAACAAAAATAAACAAATGAGATTGTATTAAACTGAAAATCTTTTGCACAGCTAAAGACACAACAATTCCAGCAAATCAACTTTCAGAATGGGAAAAGGTATTTGCATGTTACAATTTTGACAAATGCTTGATAACTAAGATTTATAGAGAACTCAAATTAATCAACATAAAGGGAGCAAACAATTCCATCTATCACTGGGCAAGAAATGTGAACAGAAACTTCTCTGAGGAAGACAGATTAATGGTAAACAAAAAAATGTTCCTCTTCCCTAATCATCAGAGAAATGCAAATCAAAGCCACCTTGAGATATCACTTAACCCCAATGAGAATTGCCCACATCACAAAGTCCTAGAGTTGCAGATGCTGGCATAGGTGTCGAGAGAGAGACACTTTTATACTGTTGGGTGGGACTGCAAACCAATACAACCTCTTTTGAAAGAAGTATGGAGAATCCTTACAAAACTCAAATTAGACCTCCCATTTGACTTCACAATCCCACTAGTAGGCATCTACCCAGGAGAAAAATTATCATAAACATTTGCACTAGACTGTTTATTGCAGCTCAATTTACAATTGCCAAGATGTGAAACAAACTAATGCCTGTCAACTCAGGAATGGATTAACAAGTGTGGTATATGTGTACCATGGAGTACTATTCATCTGTAAGAAAAGATGGAGACTTTACATCTTTTGTATTAACCTGGATGGAGCTGAAACACATTATTCTTAGTAAAGCATCACAAGAATGGAAAAGCAAGTGTCCAATGTACTCAATTTTATTATGAAGCCCGTATATAATCTAACACACACCCACATAGGAAAAAAACTTAATTCTATTCAAGTTGGGGGAGGGAGATGGGTGGATGAGGAGGGGAGGTTGGTAGGCTCCCACTTAATGGGCACAAGGTAGGGGTGTGGGACACATCTTTTGGGTGTGGGACACAACTACAAGGACTGTACCTAAAAAATTCAAATATTGTGACCTGGTTGTATGTACCCTCACAATAACCTGAAATAAAAAAATAATGATAATAATGCTTAAGAATGAAGTAAACACAATACACTCATGTCCTTGATATATTTAATATTAAAAAACACTAACACGCACAAAATTTGATGGCAATTTTAGCTGAAAGATATTAATGTATAAATTTTACAGTCTTGTAGCCTAGAATGCCATTAAATTAAGAGTTTTTATTCTATTATCACTATTTCTTGCTGTTACTAACATAAATACATTTTTTACATAGTTAGTTTTTTCAGTATTTGTCATATAAATGAACACTTTGCTTTTTGTCTTCCCCAGAAGAGTAGACATTGAGTGATGTCTTTCTACTTGGCTGCTTTTCTTTTTCTTCAAAGGAGCTTTAACTCACTTGGCACATAGCCCTCAATCCATCTTTGTTGAATAAATGCATGAATGAATGATGATCACATGTGATCCTGATTCATCGATGCCGAGAGGAGAGGCAATTTGGGCCAAGGAGGTAAAAGAAAAACTTCTTTTTCATAAACAGGGATCCTACTTTTACAAAGGAAATGAAAATTGTGGAAAATCAGTAAGAGATGTCACTCAAGAACTATTTTTTAATTTGGCTACAGACACACAGAGGCTACTGTCAGAAATCACCTTTCAGATGAAATTAAATGTGGGATACAAGGAAAACTCTGTAAGTAGAAAAGGCAGAATAATTTTATCATTTGTTTCTCTTCTAGAATACATTGTAATTGTTCTTTATTTCAAAGGCAAACAATTATAAATCAGGAGGATCTGGTATTCAGGAAAGAGAGGTTTGGAGAACGTTCATCTAGTGTTGGCATCCATCCAGTAAAAACATGTTTCTTAGAGTAAAATTTAAGTTGGAAACCAAGAAAACACACTTCTAAATCCCTAATAATGTATTTGTATGCAAAGCGTACTTTCATATTAAAAATACTTTTACCCATTTGACACCACGGAGAAATAAAGACTATTTTATTTGGATAAATAGTAAGGTATCTATATAAAATTTACGTAAATTATATATCACAAATACTTCTGAAATGTTCCACATTTGTAATTACAGACTGAAAGACTGTACTTGCTTTTTTCTTTGCAGTACTGCAATTCACAAAAAAATCCTGTGTTAGGTTTGATTTGCACCATGTTTCATCCTACAAACAACCAAAAATCTCTCAAGAAGTCCAAAGCAAATTACCTTATAAACAAGTCATCAATAATTTTCTAGTTATCTCCATCACATTTTCACATTTGCGGTGGTTTAGATTTATCTTTAAAGAATGGAATTGACATTCAAAGTGAGGAAAAGTAGGTAAACATTAATAAATACCATGTAAGCATGTATATATCTTGATAATAATTGGTTAATAAGTAGGGCAAATTTCTTAAAAGATATACACCAAATGTGTTTGTGATTATATCTGTTTACCTGGATTAGAAAAAAGGATTTCTTTTTTGCTTATCTGCATCATTCAAATTTACTTTTATAATGCAAACAATTTAACTATGTTTATGTTCAAAGTTTATGGTAATCATTTGCTAAATTTGAATCTAATTTTTATCTAATCAGGAAAGGAGTGTCATAGCTGACTGCTGTCTAAGCTCTGGAAAGCCCTACAATTCCCTCATTTGCTGCCAATTTTAGCAACTGCTTCTCCTGTTCATTTTGACAGCTAAGCTGCCTCTTTATTCCCTACAGATCAATGACAAAGCTCAACAGCATGAATCACAGTTACTTACCACGTTTTCTTAATTTAACCTAACTTAGTATTTCTTAGCTTAGTCGGTATCATTCAAATTTTAATTTTCTGTGCATGGCTGAATGAGTAACTCACTGAAGAACTGTAGCTCCGACTGACTGCCTGCCCCTTTTGGAAAATCCCAGTTGCAGAGGAAAAGGCCAATTCGACAATTTGATTGAATGGCTTGTGCATTCAGCACAAGAAAGGACTTCAGGACTAAGCTCCAGATTATAGTTAGTGGTGGTAATTCTATCAGTTTCCATGCTTTGAGAAGTAGAACATTATTTTGTTAATTAGCAATTTAAAGCAGTTGTCATGTTTTGAGTTCAATGAGCTCCTCACACTGGAAGCCGGGGTGTAGAAGTCAGATCAGTTTCCTTTTGTTTCTTTCTTCTCCTCCCCCATAAAAGCCAATAATAACCCAAAGGAGTTAGATCTATGCTGTACAAAGTCTGGCTAAACACATTTTTCACAACTGGATGAAGCTAGCCATATACAGGATGTCCAAAAAGTCACCATACATAAGGAGAATGGGAAATTGTAGCTATTAATAAATGTACCTTTAGAAAATGTTCACTACAAAGAGGTGACCTACACATAAAGAATATTTTGTAAATACAGTGTTTTATAAAATTGTGTAATGAATATTTTGTAAACAAAGGTGTACATTTAGCTACAGTTTCCCATTTTCCATATGTATGGTGACTTTAGGGGTAACTTTTGGGACACCTTGCAGATAACGAAACTTATACTTGCCAGAGTTTCTTTATTCTGACGCAGACAGCAACACCTTTCTGTGGATGTGAGTCTAAGGGAGGATTTCCACATCATCTCTGTGAAAAAGTGATGAGCAAGAAGATAAAACAACAAAGTACCTCAGGTTGACTGTCTTCACCCGTGGCCTTCCTCACTCAGCACTGGCAGCAGAGCATTCTCTGTGAACAGCAGGGGGCAGAGTAAGTCCTGCTTTCCTGAGTGTCCACCAATCATAGACATAGGAAGATGGCCCCACAGGAATTAGCAGGGAGTCCAGGCTCTTCATATCTCATCCTTGCACTTTATTGGCCAGCACTAAACCAACATCAGCCAATCATTAATCACCACAGAAACTCAGGGGCCTGATGATCACAGGCAAACACAAATCAGAACAAAACCCCTCAAAGTTTTTATTATATTTTTAATATTTATAGTACGTAATTCATTTACTTAATGATAATACTACAAAGCTTACAAGAAGAACAGGGAACCTCCTATTATACCCATTACTACGCTATACATCTATGTAATAAAACTACACTTGTACCCCAAATCTATAAAAATTTAAACGAAAATTAAGCCATTAATTAATAATGTTTAAAAACTAAAAATATAATTCAGTGTAAATACAATAAGTTTGGGGGCACTGATGTCCTGGTACTTAATAAATTTTAATAAATTTATAACATTAGCTCATAATGCTAATAATTAGCTAATAATAGGTGTAAGTAATTATAAAATTTCCCCTCTACTATTTATTGTTGGGCTCTAAAGTCCCTTCTAGTCACTAAATTCAAACCTAGGATCTTTAACTTATGAAGAAAATACATCCCAAACAATAGCAGGACTGACTCCTCATTGTTGTTAAAATTTCAGCCCAAATATAATTTAGAGAGGCCTTCCTCCACACTACCCAAAATAGCCCCTCCCTATTATCAGTCAGTTAAAGGTAATTCTTCACATTAATCATTACTATTTCAAATGATCTGTTTTCTTTACATTTTTGTTGTATGGATTTCCCCATGAAAATGCATGAGATCACAAACCTTGTTATCTGTTTCACTGCAGTATCCCCAGTGCAAAGTAAGTGACTCAATGACTAGTCACTTACTGAAAGCTTACAAAAAGTTGTTGAATTAATTAATTAACATAATCCCATTTACAATTACATGACCCTTGATGTTTATTTAATCTTCACAAATATTCTGTGCTGTGGTATTTTCTATCTGCAATTTACTAGTTATTAGTGAAAATTAAATTTTAAAAGAAAATAGTTATTTCTCCAATAGTTCTGTTCACAAACAACCCAAATACTACCTATTGCCTAAATGAAAATATTTCATTAATCCAGTCCTGATAGCCTCCATGACACTATGAATTTGACTTCATTTCAGATGAATGTGTGAGATAAATGCTGTGATAAGCAATAATAAACCAAAAATTTCAGTAAAAGCAATTATATTCTTAACTGTTGTGATTATTGGTGCATTTTAAAGTATATAACTTGAAATTTTTTAGTAACTCTACTGCTTCACTTGACAGCAAGAATCTCTGCTTCCTCATAATTCTTGTGAATTCTTTCTCATTAACATTTAATAAATACTAATAAATATATTTATATATTCAAAATATACATTTGTATATTTGTTAATTAATATACAGGTGGCCATAAAGTTTTGTGTGCAGCTATTTTAAATTGCACATGAATTTTTTGGCCACCCTGTATGTGTATTTATTCATTCATAAAGAAGAGAGTTCTTAGGAGGTTTTTGTTTCTAGTCCTTATCTTAAACACTGTTATTGTTATTAAACTTTAAGCCTTTTTAATTTTGTGAAGGCAAAAAGTGGAAACCAAATAAACACATGTATATGTGTAGAGAAAATAAAAAATTAAAAATATTTTTTAAAAAGAAGAGAGTTCTTCAGTATTGTAAAGGCACCATTCAGAATCCTAAATATATGCAATCATGAAAAATGAAAGTCAAATGAATTCCACCAAATAAATTCACATTGATGTTTTCATGCCTCCATCTTTCTTTCAGAACATGAACATAATCCACTTTATATTTGTAAAATTATGCACTTTTTATATTTCTGACAAATGCAGAAAGATATCATAAATATGTGCCACCCTTGTTTTCTTTAATTATCTTTTCTAAAATTGATTTATCAAATGAAATTATCTAATTTAACTTCCCAGATGGTTGAAATTTTACATCTATAATTAGTGGTTAAGAAAGCTTAAGGAAGTCCTGTTTCATAATTCAATGACTTTGATAAGGAAACAGTGATAAACATTTCTAAAAAAATACTAACCCCCCCCACCTTCAAATAATTAGATAGGGAAAAGTCATTATCAGTTCTTGGGAATATTTTTAAGTCTAATCAAGTTCCCTGAGGTATTGCTAAATTTAAACTTTTAAAGAATATTTTATTTGTGTTATAGACAAGAAACAAGAGCTTGAATTCAGGCAACAAAGATAAAACTCAGATTTGCAAAAATTACACTTCCTTTTTAACTGTAGCAGGATACTACCATCCTGAAAATTGTCACCAGCTAGAAACCAAATATCAAGAGATGTGGCTGTGTTTGCTCCTGCTAAATGTAGCTACTTCATTTCTACTAAATACCACATCCAAAGCTGAGATAAACTGGATATTCACAACAGCTATGTTAGTTGGTCTTTTCCCACTAATCTATACCTTAACTGCAAGAATTTAGATACCAGAATATAGGCCTGGTATGACGGCTTACTCTTGTAATCATAGCACTTTGAGAGGTCAAGGCAGGAGAATTGCCAGGAGTTTGAGACCAGCCAAACCAAAATAGTGAGACACCATCTCTACAAAATAAACAGAAACATTAGTTGGACATGGTGGTGCACATCTGTAATCCCAGCTACCCTGGGAGGCTGAGGCAGGAGGATAGCTTGAGTCCATACATTTAAGGTTGCTGTGAGCTATGATGATGCCACTGTACCACAGCCCAAGGCAAGAGAGTTAGACCTTGTCTTAAAAAACTAAAAAATACACCAGGGTCAGACAGGGACCAGCTGAAGACAAGACAGAGCCACTTAGACCCACCACACCAAGCAGGTCCCCAGTTTCTCAGGCCATAGCACTGTATGGGCACTTGGCAAAGCTCCAGGGGAAAAGGTACAGACACAGTCCCAGCTTTTGGACAAAGGGCTGGTTAATCACTATCCCTGAAGCCCCCAACCCAACTTCTCTTTATCCACTCATCTAGTCAAATGGTGCAAAATAATCATGGGGAAGAATCAGCTGAAAAACTCAAGTAACATGAATAACCAGAGTAGATCAACCTCCCAAAGGAAAGATATGGCAGATGTAACTGAAGATACCATTCATAAACAGAAGGCTGAGATGTCAGAAATTGAATTCAGAATTTGGATTCCAAACAAGATTAATAAAATGCAGGAAACATTGGAATTAGAAATTTGAGGAGCAATTCAAAAGTTGTCTCAAGAATTCAACAAATATAAAGACAAAATCAGCAAAGATTTTGACACATCGAGGCAAGAATTCACAGCCCTCAAAGATCTGAAAAATACAGTAGAATCCCTCAGTAACAGAGTGGAACAAGCAGAAGAAAGGATTTCTGACATTGAAGACAAAGCGTTTGAACACTCCCAAACTCTCAAAGAGGAAGAGAAATGGAGAGCAAAAACAGATCATTCTCTCAGAGAGCTCTGGGATAATTTGAAGAAGGCTAATATTTGTCTCATTGGAATTCCTGAAATCAATGAAGTGGCTTCACAGAGGCTCTTCTCCATGAAATTATGAAAGACAATTTTCCAGACATGCCAAGAGATTCTGAAATTCACATAGCAGACAGTTTCAGAACCCCAGCACAACTCAACCCAAATAAGACATCCCCCAGGCACATCATAATTAACTTCACTAAAGTTAATATGAAGGAGAAAATTCTGAAGGCAGCCAGACATAAGAAAACCAAAATCTACAAAGGGAAGAATATTAAAATGACTGCAGATCTCTTTGCTGAAACCTTTCAAGCCAGAAGAGGGTGGTCATTGACTTTTAATCTCCTAAAATAAAATAACTTTCAACCCCAGATCCTATATCCAGCTAAACTGAGTTTCATTTATGATGGAGAAATTAAATACTTTAATGACATTCACATGTTGAAGAAATTTGCCATAACCAAACCAGCTCTTCAGGATATTCTCAGACCTATCCTCCATCATGACCAGCCAAATCCTCTACCACAAAAGTAAACTCACTCAGAAACTTTTGATCAAACTCCAATTTCCACAGTGGTGAAAGGATTAAAAATGTCCACTGGACTTTAGAAAAACTCGATACCCCAAATTTTACCAGGCTTATCAATATTCTCCATTAATGTGAATGGCTTAAGCTGTCCTAGACAGAGGCACAGATTGGCTGACTGGAAACAAAAACTCAGGCTAGATATTCACTGCATAAAAGAATCTCATCTTACCTTAAAAGATAAATATAGATTCAGAATAAAGGGATGGTCGTCTATATTTCAGGCAAATGGTAATCAGAAAAAAGGAGGCATTGCAATTCTATTTGCAGAAACAACAGGCTTTAAACCAAACAAAAGTAAGGAAGGATAAGAATGGTCACTTCATATTTGTTAAGGGTAATACTCAATAGGATGAGATTTCAATTATTAATATTTATGCATCCAACCAAAATGTGCCTCAATTTATAAGAGAAACTCTAATAGACATGAGCAACTTGATTTCCTCCAGATCCATAATAGTCGGAGATTTTAACACTCCTTTGGCAGTGTTGGATAGATCCGCCAATAAGAAGCTGAGCAAAGAAATTTTAGATTTAAACCTAACCATCCAACATTTGGATTTAACAGACATCTACAGAACATTTCATCCCAACATAACTGAATGCACATACTTCTCATCAGTCCACAGAACATACTCTAAAATCAATCACATCTTAGGTAACAAGTGTAACCTCAGTAATCTAAAGGAATAGAAATGATTCCTTGAATCTTCTTGGACTACCAGGGAATAAAATTTGAACTCAGCAACAAAAGGAATCGGCATACTCACACAAAACAATGGAAGTTAAATAAGTTTATGCTGAATGATAGCTGGGTCAGAGATGAGATTAAGAAGAAAATTACCAAATTTTTAGAACAAAACAACAATAAAGACATGAATTAGCAGAACCTCTAGGATACCGCAAAGGCCGTCTAAGGGGGGAATTTATAGCACTGCAAGCCTTCCTCAAGAGAACAGAAAGAGAGGAATTTAACAACTTAAGGGGACATCTCAAGCAACTGGAAAAGGAAGAACATTCCAATCCAAAACCCAGCAGAAGAAAAGAAATAACCAAAATTAGACCAGAATTAAATGAAATGGAAAACAAAAGGATTATACAAAAAGATTAATAAATCAAAAAGTTGGTTTTTTGAAAAGTTCAATAAAATAGATAAAACTTTGGCTAACCTAATCAGGAAAAAAAGAGTAAAATCTCTAATTTCATCAATCAGAAATGACAAAGATGAAATAACAACAGACTCCTCAGAAATTAAAAAAATCCTTAATGAATATTACAAGAAACTTTATTGTCAGAAATATGAAAATCTGAAGGAAATTGACCAATACTTGGAAGCACGTCACCTTCCAAGACTTAGCCAGAATCAAGTGGAAATGATGAACAGGCCTATATCAAGTTCTGAAATAGCACCAATCATACAAAATCGCCCTATAAAGAAAAGCCCAGGACCAGATGGCTTCACATCAGAATACTACGAAACCTTTAAAGAGGAACTAGTACCTATATTACTCAACCTATTCCAAAATATAGAAAAGAAGGAAGACTACCAACACATTCTATGAAGCGAACATCACCCTGATCCCCAAACCAGGAAAAGACCCAACAAGAAAAGAAAATTATAGACCAATATCACTAAGGAATATAGATGCAAAAATATTCAACAAGATCATAACAAACAGAATCCAGCAACACATCAAGCAAATTATACATCATGACCAAGTCGGTTTTATCCCAGGGTCTCAAGGCTGGTTCAATATATGTAAATCTATAAGTATAATTCGGCACATAAACAAATTAAAAAACAAAGACCATATGATTCTCTCAATTGATGCAGAAAAAGCTTTTTATAATATCCAGCATCTCTTCATAATCACAACACCTAAGAAAATTGGTATAGAAGGCACATTTCTTAAACTGATAGAGGCCATTGACAGCAAACCCATAGCCAATATCATATTGAATGGAGTTAAATTGAAATCATTTCCACTCAGATCAGAGGCAAGGAAGCCCATTGTCTCCATTGCTTTTTAACATTGTAATGGAAGTTTTAGCCATTGTAATTAGGGGGAAAAAGGCAATCAAGGGTATCCATATAGGGTCAGAAGAGATTAAACTTTCACTCTTCACAGATGATATGATTGTATATCTGGAAAACACCATGGATTTTACTACAAAACTCTTAGAAGTGATCAAGGAATACAGCAGTGTCTCAGGCTACAAAATCAACATTCATAAATCAGTAACCTTTATTTATACCAACAATAGTTAAGCTGAAAAAACAGTCAAGGACTCTATTCTGTTCACAATAGTGCCAAAGAAGATGAAATATTTGATATTTTATCTAACAAAGGATGTGAAAGATCTCTATAAAGAGAACTAGAAAACTTTAAGAAAAGAAATAGCTGAAAATGTTAACAAATGGAAAAACATACCATGCTCATGGCTGGGAAGAATCAACATTGTTAAAATGTTCATACTACCCAAAGCTATGTACAATTTTAATGCAATCCCTATTAAAGCTCCACTGTCATACTTTAAAGATCTCGAAAAAATAATACTTCATTTTATATGGAATCAGAAAAAAACTCAAATAGCCAAGACATTACTCAGAAATAAAAACAAAGCAGGAGGTATCACACTACCAGACCTCAGACTATACTATAAATCGATAGTGATCAAAACTGCATGGTACTGACACAAAAACAGAGAGGTAAATGTATGAAACAGAATGGAGAACCAAGAGATTAACACAGCTACTTACCATTATTTGATTTTTGACAAGCCAATTAAAAACATTCAGTAGGGAAAAGATTCTCTATTTAACAAATGGTACTGGGTGAACTGGCTGGCGACCTGGAGAAGACTGAAACTGGACCCACACCTTTCACCATTAACTAAGATAGACTCCCACTGGATTAAAGATTTAAACTTAAGACATGAAACTATAAAAATACTAGAAGAAAGTGCAGGGAAAACTCTTAAAGAAATCGGTCTTGGTGAGCATTTTATGAGGAGGACCCCCCCACCCTGGGCAATTGAAGCAGCTTCAAAAATACACTACTGGGACCTGATCAAACTAAAAATCTTCTGCACAGCAAAGAACACAGTAAGTAAAGCGAGCAGATAGCCCTCAGAATGGGAGAAGATATTTGCAAGTTATGTCTCCAACAAAGGTTTAATAACCAGAATCCACAAAGAACTCAAACGTATTAGCAAGAAAAGAACAAGTGATCCCACCTCAGGCTCGGCAAGGGACTTGAAGAGAAACTTCTCTGAAGAAGACAGGTGCACGGCCTATAGACATATGAAAAAATGTTCATCATCCTTAATCATCAGAGAAATGCAAATCAAAACTACTTTGAGATATAGTCTAACTCCAGTAAGATTAGCCCATATCACAAAATCCCAAGACCAGAGATGTTGGTGTGAATGTGGAGAAAAGGGAACACTTCTACACTGCTGGTGGGAATGCAAATTAATATGTTCCTTTTGGAAAGATGTTTGGAGAACACTTAGAGAACTAAAAAGAGACCTGCCATTCAATCCTACAATTCCTCTACTAGGTATATACCCAGAAGACCAAAAATCACATTATAATAAAGATATTTGTACCAGAATGTTTACTGCAGCCCAATTCTTAATTGCTAAGTCATGGAAAAAGCCCATGTGCCCATGAATCCATAAATGGGTTAATAAATTGTGGTATATGTATACCATGGAATATTATGCAGCCTTAAAGAAAGATGGAGACTTAACCTCTTTCATGTTTACATGGATGGAGCTGGAACATATTCTTCTTAAAGAAGTAAAGTATCTCAGGAATGGAAGAAAAAGCATCCAATGTACTCAGCCCTACTATGAAACTAATTTATGGCTTTCATATGAAAGCTATAACCTAAGAATATGGGGAAAGGGGAGAGGGAGGGGAGGGTGGAGGATGGGCAGAGGGAGGGTGATTGGTGGGATCACACCTATGGTGCATCTTACAAGGGTACATGTGAAACTAAAAAAAAAATAAATTAAAAAATAGGCAAATATTAGATTATAATCTTATGATTAGAAAATTTAAAAATACTATTCTTGAGAATATTTTTAAGTCTAATCTAGTCCTCTATTGTATTGCTAAACTTAATTTTTTTAAATATTTTATTTGTATTAAAAAACAAGAGCCTGAATCCAGGCAACAAACATGAAACTTAGATTTATTTTGTCAAGTAATACTAACTCTATGAAAAATAAAGTCAAATATTGTTGTCCCTTAGAAAAAAATATTAGAGCACAAAATAGGGCTTCCATCTTCTATATTCATTATAGGAAGCATGAGTTCAAAAAGGTTGCAGGCTCTGACTCATATTGGGAGCTAAAAAAAAAGTTGACCTCATGGAGGTAGAGAGTATAATGATAGATATCAGAGACTTGGTGTGTGGGGGGGAAGCGGGAGTTGAAACAAGATTGGTCAATGGGTACAAACACAGGTAGAAAGCATAAGTATTAATGTTTGATGGAAGACCGTGGTAGTTATATGTAGTAGTTAGCAACAATATATATTTCAAGGTAGCTAGAAGAAAGGGCTTTAAATGCTTCCAACACATAGAAATGATAAATACAAGAGGTGATGGACACCCAAGTATTATGACTTCATATTACACGTTCTATACATGTAACAGAATATCACATGTAGCCCGTAAATATGTCAAATTTTATGTATCGATAATTTAAAAGTACAAGGAAACTGCCACTCAACATTTTAGCTTGCAGTCTATTGGCCAAAACTTATTCCCACAGCTCTACAAAATTGTAGTTAGCTCAGCTAAAAATAGCCATTTTTACACTTAAGAAGAAAGGAAGGATGGGTACTAAAGTGACTCATACTCTTTGAAATGAACATTGTTAGGACAGGCTGGGTTTTATAAAAGTCACATGTATCTCACAATGGATGATTGACTCTGATGGAGAAACCTCTACCTCATATGTTACAGATCACTATGCCAGAAAGAAAATAGGAGTGAGGAAGCATGTACTCTAAGACGTAGCCAGCCTCCAAGATGCCCCCAAATGATCCTTACCTTGTATATTTAACTACACATACACTGTATCAAGGTTGGTCTGTGTAATCAGGAGAATACAGCAGAAGTGATGGTATATCATTTCCAAGGCAAAGCTATAAAAGACATTGCGGTTTTGGCTTCCCTTTCTTGAGTACAGACACTGGAAGAAGCTACTGGCCTTGCTGTGAATATCCCTATGGAGGACCATGTGGAGAGTAACAAAAGCATCCTACCGATAGTCACCAAGAGGCGAACGTGTCCAACACCAGGTTAGAGGATCTCCAGACTTCAGAGGACTACAGCCCCAGCCAACAACTTGACTGCAGTGTGGTGAGGAACTCTGAGCCAGAACCAAACAGGTAAGTGACTTCCAGATTCATGAACAACAACAAAAAAAACTATGACAACAACAAAAATAATTGTTGTTTAAGTTTTGTGGTATGTTTTTACACCAGAGTAAATAATAATACACACTGTCTGTAAGTTTCCATCTGCATGTCACAAATCATTGGCTAATGTAAGCAGCAAGACCACACTTAAGGTTCATTGCTTGAGGAGGTTCAAGCCAAGAGGGAGAGCGTGTTGAAATATTTATTGCCATATTTTAAAAAGAACATTAATATTATTATATTATAATTGTATAAGTGGAGACACTAGTTAAAGGTATTTTAATAGTATGTATTCAGGAAGATGGGAGCTTGAAGCAGGGGAAGGTAACTGAGATGGATAAAGATGGTTGTTAGGAGTTTATCAGTCCCCCCCACCCACCCCCAGAGCCATATCATTGGACACTGAGGACAAATCTGCATATCAAGGGATTGGGAAATGGGAGGTAAGGAAAAGAGATTAAGTATAAACTACTTTATCAGTAAGTTTATATATTTAAATGCAAGAAAGAACTTGTCCAGCATGTAAGAAGACTGGAAGTCATCACTCCCATCCTTACAAGAAAAAAATAAAATAAAAAAAAACTAAAAATAAATAGCTCTTCTGAGGTCCCAAGGCAAATTACTCCTTCCAAAACTGGAAAGACAGATAGGCAGATAAAAAGAATCACAGCTTACCAGAGTAGAAACCCAAGAGCAGAAACCTTGGTGGGGACCACTACAGGAACAGGAGAAATTAAACTGACACTGACAAATTGTAGGAGGATGAGCCTGGACAAATTTGCGAGTTAAAATCTCTAGAGATAACCAGGCTTGGTCAGGAGTGTGCCTCATAGTTTCTTGAGTTTTATTTCCAGGAGTCCTACCAGGTTCTCACAATGCAAATTATTATGAAAAAGAAACGTTCTCTCTTCCAGCATAGGGAGAGGAAGAGTAAACATTTTGCAATAAGCCCAGGATGTTCTTTCCTTCATGATAAAGCCTAACTGGACTGGGAGAAAAGATACTCAACTCTAGGCCTCTCTAACCGAAAAGAGGAAAACAAACAAACAAAAGAAACTAAGAAGCACTTGTGAAGGCCACAGCCCATGGTCACAGGTTCACTAGAAGCCAGAGACCTAATCATAGGAGGATAGAATGTTTCACTCCACACATACCTCATCACCACATCAATAGGGCTCCTGTATAATAAAGAGCATTGCCTCTGATTTTATTGAAGAAGTCTCTAGGGATAGAGACAACAGAGGAAGCTGTAGCTGACACCTTCAGCTACAACAAATAGTAAACATAAGCTTAACAGATGTATACCAAACTTCAAATTAAAGGCCTATCTACCTCCAGTATATAAAGCTCAGCTGTCTCTGTCTCCCTCTTTCACTCTCTCTCTTACACACACACACACACACACACACACAAGCTATACTAAAAGACAAAAATGTACTTAAAAAAAAAAAATAGTACAAGCATCAGAACCAAAATCAGAAATTGCAAAGATGTTAGAATTCTCAGACCAGAAATTTAAAACAACCGTGATTAACGAGCTAAGAGCTCTAATGGAAAAAATTTAAAAACATACAAGAATAGATGATATGTAAGTAGACAGACAGAAACTCTACAAAAGAGTCAAGAAAATGCTAGAAATCAAAATATCATAATACAAATGTAGAGTAACTGTGACAGGCTCATCAGTGGACTATGCATGGCTAAAGAAATAATCAGTGAGCAATTTCTAAAACCAAAAGCAAGGAGAAAAGAAGAAAACGGCATCCAAGAACAAAAGGTGTAAAATATACATATGAGGAATGCCAGGAGAGAAAAGAGAGAGAGAAAGAAAGGACATTTTTAAAACGTTACCCCTACGTATATCAGATTCAAACGGCAGAAAATCAAAAACGAAAAAAATGTCTCAAAAGAAGCCGTAGGAGGGAAGGGACCTGGCTGTACAAGACCAAGGACAAGAATCACACCAGGGTTCTCTTCAGAAACTCTGCAAGCAGGAAGAGTGCAGGGAAAAATATTTAAAGGGTTGAATTAAAAGGGGGTGGAGAAGAATTCCCTGTCCAGAGAAATTATTCTTTAAAAGTGAAAGAGATGTGTAACACAATAACCAAAAAGCCCTCAAATAACTCAAAAATAAGCAAAGGATGTGAATGAACATTTTTTTAAAGAAGACATGTAAATGGCCAAGAGGAATATAAAAATATGTTTAACACCCCTAACTATCATAGAAAAGCAAACCCAAAATCATTGTGAGATGTTATTTCACAATTAACAGAATGGTTTTCTACTAAGAAAATAATAAAAAGTGTAAAGCAGGCATGTGGAGAAATCAAAACCCTTGTGCACTGTTGGTGGGAATATAAAATGGTGCAGCCTCTATGGAGACCATTGTGGAGGCGTCTCAAAATACTTAAAATTTTATTTATTTTTTTGGGGGGGGAACGGGGCTGAATTTGAACCTGCCACCTCCAGTATATGGGGCCAGCGCCTACTCCTTTGAGCCACAGGCGCCACCCAATACTTAAAATTTTAAAAAAAGTACCCACTTTTGGTACTTATCCAGAAGAATTTAAATCAAAATCTCAAAGAAATATTTGCACTCATTTGTTCATTGCAGCATTAGTCATATGACAAGATGTGAAAATAACGTATGTTCATCTGCAGATGAATGGATAAACAAAATGTGGTATATTCAACTCGATGGAGTGTTATTCAGTCTTTAAAAGGAAGGGAATACTTTCATAGGTGACAACAAGGATGGACCTTGAGAACATTGAGCTAAGTGAAATAAGCCAGTCATAGAAGGACAAATATTGCATAATTCCACTTATGTGGAATATACTTAT
Organism: Nycticebus coucang; assembly: GCF_027406575.1. Taxonomy (NCBI): domain Eukaryota; kingdom Metazoa; phylum Chordata; class Mammalia; order Primates; family Lorisidae; genus Nycticebus; species Nycticebus coucang. Next base: position 88,917,659 of record NC_069794.1, on the reverse strand, counting down.
ATAAGTAGTCAAACTCTTAGAAACAGAAAGTAAAGTGTTCGTCACCAGAGGCTGGAAGTAGAGGGAATTCGGAAGAGGTTGGTCAAAGAATACAAAGTTTTGTTTAGACAGGAAGAGTAAGTGCAAAAATTCTTTTATATAGGGTGGCACCTGTGGCTCAAGGAGTAGGGCGCCAGCCCCATAAATGAAGGTGGCGGGTTCAAACCTGGCCCTAGCCAAAAACTGCAAAAAAAAAAATAATAATAATTCTATTGTATAACATAGTGACTATAGTTAAAAATTATTTAGAGAGCGATTTTATCCACCACCATAAAAGGAAGTAATATGCATATTAACAGGCTTGATTTTGTCATTCCATAAAGTATACAAATTTCAAAACATAATTTCATGCATCACAAGCATATATAATTTTCATTTGTTCAAAAAAATAATTTTAGGCTTGGCACCCATAGCTCAGTGAGTAGGGCACTGGTCACATACACCAAGGCTGGCGGGTTCCAGCCTGGCCTGGACCTGCTAAACGACAATGACAATGGGAACAAAAAATTATCCAGGCATTGTGGTGGGCACCCATAGTCCTAGCTGCTCAGGAGGCTGAGGCAAGAGAATCACTTAAGCCCATGATTTTGAGGTTGCTGTGAGCTGTGACACCATGGCACTCTACGTGGGGATGAAGTAGTGAGACTCTGTCTCAAAAATAATAATAATGATAATTTTAAAAATTGAATAAAATTAATTTTTAAAAGAAAGATATCTTTTACTAATGTGGATGCAAAAAGCCTCAAAAAATCAGCTAACAGAATCCAATGGTATATAAAAAGAACTATACATTATGCTTTTTACTCCAAGTATGCAATGCTGATTCAACATTAGCACATCACTGTTATACATCATATCAACAGATTAAAGAACAATCATGCTATTTTGTTAATTGCTATAGAAAACGCACTTAACAAATCCAACACCTGTTTATGATAAAAAGAAAACCTCTCTGTAAACTAGGAATAGAGGGGGAAGATGTACAGCTAACATCGTATGTAATGATAAGAAATCAGATGATTTTTGGCTATAGTAGGTAAGGAAAAAGGTAAGGTTATCCCCTCTTACAACTCCTATTCACCATTTTCCTGGATGTCCTAACTAATCCAATAGACAAGAAGAGCAAATAAAATGTACATGGACTTAAAAGAAAGAAAAATAAAAGAAGGGAAGATATAGCTGGATTGAACATAAGAAAGGCAAGAGAAGCAGGATGATGTGGAGTTTGGGTTTTTGGAGGAGATCACTTTGACTATACCTATGATCTGGGACAAGGACGTTACAGAAACAAAGATGTTTAAGATAGAGAAGACAGAGACAATAACCCATCAAGCAATGCCCTTTAGACCCGGGGACAGGATTCAGAGTACTGGCAAAGGAAATACGTGTTAAACATCCCCAGATCTGTCTACCAAAAAGAAGCAGTGGAAAAGAAACAATTGGTCAATGATCCTCCGGGATTCTAGAGTTTTCTTCCTTAAAAAAAAATCTGTCCTAGCCAATATATTTTCCTTTCTTAAAGTAGTTATTCTTCCTGTTAGCCTCTGCAAAAATAACCATCTAAATGAAAATTTCCATTCTCCCTCTCCATTCTACATCTCTTCCAACCCCTAACCCATACAACTGCTGCAATGTTTCAACCACATGCACAGTTTGTAAAGAACATAAATTCAATTATTAATTGTGCTGACTTTATGAAAATGCAACTTCTAATAGAAATTTCATTTATCCACAGTCAACTGGCAGACAATCTCGTTAAGGAAAATAAATAATGGTAATTAACAATGATAATGATAACTGTTACTTACTGAGCACTATTTTGTGGCAGGCAAACTGTATCTGCTCTGACTCTTCATTTTACCAATCTGAAAATTGGATACCACTGCGTATTAGACCACTAGGCAATTTTAAAAGTGCACAGCTTGTTTTGAAGCTATTCTTAAACTAAACTACTCTCTAATCTGAAGGAAATTTATTAGGTCTAGTCACTAAGGAGAGGTAATTTAAACATATTTTATTTATACTTTTTAAATGTTACTGGTAAAATATTACCTGGACTAAAGAAAAATTGGCTCATTGGTTATATTAACTCATTAGAAGTTGGACAGTAGAATCTGTTTCCTGGCAAAAGTTTCCTCCTGAAAACTGGAAAGAACCATTTTAGCTGAAGCCAAGGTAAAAAATAACTCCATCAATGTCGTATTTGAGAATGTCAAGTAAGCAAAACATTAGTTGAACTAAACTTGATTGCAGTATAAATAGGTGCCAGACTAGTTTATCATCGTCATCATCAACATCATCATCACTAAAATTAAATTTTGCTTTGTTTTGGTACACAGTTTGGAGACACATTTTTCCTCTTACACAACTACTCATGACTTTAGTGTCTTTCTAATGGTCATCGTCATTTTTGACAATCCTTTTTATTTAATTGCTAAAATGTAATCAACAGAATAATAATTTTGAAATTATTTAATTCTTGAAATCTCCAGGGTTCTTATGTAGAACTACTTTCAAATAGAGAATGTTTACTACTTAGATTTTAAAAACTATATTTACTATCTAGCCCCATAAAAGTAACAATTAAGAAGCTATATTTCTGTATATGTAGACTTTAAAATACTTTATTTATTTTGGAAAATTTTTTGCATCCTGAGGAACTGAGAAATGACAAAGTCTGTCCTGGGCTTAAGTGTCAGAAAGGGAAAGTAGCATGTGAACATAAGTTTTGCGTGAAGGGCCAGAGTCCAGCCCAATATATGAGCAGGAATGAGTATTCAGAGAATTAACAGAGAATAAACCAGGAAGCCAGAGGGCCAATAAAGAAGACAGGATGGAACCAGAGAAAATCATCAGATAACAGAAGAAAGATATCAAATCAGAGCATTTGCAGATCCAAAATGGCAGAATGCTTATTCTAAGGATTGCTCACTGGTCCAAAGTGTTTTATTGTTCCAGAGTCATGGAGGTATATGAAGGGTTTCTGTGGCCTTAAAAAAATAATGGTAGATATTAGTACTTTAATTTCATAGAAATATTCTTTTTTTCCTATTAGCAACTTTTATCTTCATTAGGGATCAACTGCAATGTTAATAATAGATTTTGTTTAAATATTTCTTTTTTATTTTATTTGTTTGTTTGTTTGTTTGAGACAGAGTCTCACTATGTCACCCTAGGTAGAGTTCCAGAGCATCACAGCTCACAGCAACTTCAAACTCTTAGGCTTAAGTGATTCTCTTGCCTCAGCCTCCCAATCTGGGACTACAGGCACCCCCCACAATGCCCAGCTATTTTTTTTTTTGTTGCAGTTGTCATTGTTGTTTAGCAGGCCCTTGCCAGGTTTGAACCCGCCAGCCTAGATGTATGTGGCTGGCACCCTAATCACTGACTATTGGTGCTGAGCCTGTTTAATATTTCTAAATTTCTCTGGTATTTTTGAATAAAAAGTATTGCAAATGAAATCTATCAATAAATTTCTCTGGAATTTTTGAATAAAAAGTATTGCAAATAAAATCTATCAATCTGCTCCCTAGAGATTACTTTTCAGATACCACTAGTATTCTGAAACATAGGTAAGAGACAGAAATGAAATTAAAAGGACCTCTGGAAATTCAAAACAGATTTAGTCATTCACCTACTCTTTTGCTCACACAGCAGATACTCACTGAGTGATTACACCATAAGCAAGGGATAGTGCCAGATACAACAAATACAGCAGGGGGAAAATCCCTTACCCCATGACCTATACAGGGATAGGTCTTGTATATAGGGAACATACATGGCGTACAAAGACACCAGTCAGAGACCTCTATCCCCAACACTCCTTAAGAAAGAAGGCAGGGTAGGGATTAAAGAAGGCTGTCCAGAGGAGGAAAACAAACTATATTTAGATAATGTTTCCACACAAAGGCGGGACATTTTGTGAGGGAAAAGCAGAGAAGGATTACCTTTAAGAAATCAAAAAGAAATTCATTCATTCATTTAATCAGCAAATAATCATTGAACCTCTAGGGGCTTGGGACTCGAGCCATGGAAAAGACAGACAAGGCTTCTGCTCCCCTATTGTTCACATTTTGATGTGGTAAAGTATATTTAAAGTAGAGGAAACAGTAAAAATCTACAAAGGCTTGATGTCTTTGAGGAGCAAAGAATGGCTACAATATATTGGCCAAGGAAAAGAATGACCTGCAATAAGGTGGCAGTTTAGGGAGAAATCAAGTCCTAGAGGGCGTTGTTGGCCATAGTAAGCATTTTTTATTTTGTTTTACCACCAGAGGGCTTTACGCAGAGAAGGGGTATATTCTGATTTACCTTTTTCAAGGATTACTCTGGCTATTACATAGAAAATGGATTACAGGGAGATGACAGTGAAAGGAAGAAAATTAGTCAGAGGCTACTATTGTCAACCAGGATAGAGAGAATGGTGACTCGGTCAAGAATGGAAGCACTAGAGAGGACAAAAGCTGACTGCATTTTGGATATAGTGTTTTGGAGATAGAGTAATTCAAAAGGAATGATAAGGCTGGCATGAAAGAAGAAACTGGAGAGAAAAACAAGAACCAATTTATGAGAAGCTATATGTCCCGTCAGGGTCTAATACCAATGGTAATGAGAATGTATTGAAGAATTTTAAGCAGCTATCTTGCTTTGAGCAGATAGTGTGTATTTGAATGATCACATTTGAGTGACAGCAAAAGTAAAAAAAAAAAAATTCTTATTCAAAGTAGCCTCAAAAACTAAAACATGCAAAGAAAATCCTAAAAATAGCATAAAAACTTCTACAGAGAAAAACATAAAGCATATTAGAGGAAATAAAAGATCTAATTAAATGGAGAAATATGCCATATTCATGGATTAGAAGATTTAACATGAAGGTTTTCATTTTCTCCCAAGTTAATATATAAATTCAGTACCACTCCAGTCAAGATCCCAAAAAGCTTTTTGTAATGTAATTTAGCAACATGGTTATAAAATTTACATGGAAGGAACTCCAATGTGATAATTCCTAAGTGATAGAAAAATAAATTAACCAGATAGAGAGCCTGAAACAGACCAGGCATAAAAGAAAAAAAATGCAGCAATAATTTTTTTAAAAGCTGTGAGGAAAATGACTTCATCAATAGATGATATTGAAAGAACTACTTACACACATTGAAAAAGTAAAATAAAATTAGATCCCTCGCTCACAAGATATCCTGTAACCAAGGTAGGAAAGAAAGGATGCAAAGGCTACTATATTTTAGTGCTGGTCTCAGGAAGTTGAGGTGTTCTGACCTGACGGCTTCTTTGTGGGGTAAAAATACCCAAGGAGAGTGACAGCAAAAGTAAGAGAAAATATAATATTTGAAAATGGGGAGAATTTTGAAAATCATGGAAAATAGGAGAAAGCGTTGTCTAGGCAAATATAGATGAAATTCTGGACAATATTAAAATACCATAAGAGTTTCGAGACTGAATTTATGGTGGCCCTCATTTCAGAGCTATTCAACTTTCCAACAGCTTTCTAGTATAGACTTAAAGAAGACATTTGGATTACACTGCTTATCACAGACTAGGAAATAAAAAAGTGAGTTGAGAGGAGTTAAGAACAGTGTCAAGAGAACAGTCAAATTGATGGAGTGCGAACTACAAGTTCATCATAAAAGAAAGTAAACATAGGAAGACAGAATAAGCATTCATCAGGTCTGGATGTCTCTTTATTTAAAAACTGATGCAGTCAGAGACATTAAACAAAAGAGAATGTCTTAATTTAAAATTAAAACTATAAAGCATTTGAGTCATAACAAGGCCAAGAGAGTTGCCCTGGAAATGAGTGACAAAAACGGACTAGAGGTGAATGACAGGAGAGATGAGCATCTCAAAGATTTGGGAATGCAACCTTTAAACCTGTCAGCAGCATAGCTGTTGAAGTCACCCAGGATAAAGATGGAATATGGAGTAGTGAGGAAGACAGCAAGCCCTACGCCTGTCTTCCCAAAATCCATGAAATAAACATATCTCTGTGTCCATGGTACTTACGGACTTTATTTTGGGAGTGATTCAAACTCATTTCCCAGTTTAAACCAAGTACTTTTACGGTCCTATATAGTTACTGCTGGCAGGCTGACAGTGGAGGAAAATGTAATAAAAATCATAAATAACAAAGAGAAAAATCATAAAAGCATAACAATCTGGGATCATTTACCAGAAAAAAATAGCCCTACCTACATCAGAGATCCAGAAGATAATATCAAAAGTATAGGATGATACCATACTAAAATTCCAATAGTCAGCAAAGCTTAGATTCTACCCTGATATTCCCTGGGAAATTTTCTGAGCTTTCTGGTTCCACAACTTTCTAATGAATAGGTTAGTCCAGACCATGTATAAATATATTTCTAGCTCAAAGAATCTATGTCCATAACATGATCCTGATATATCCGGTAAAGATTTTTATTCAGGATGAGATTATCTGTTATAAAAACTTTAACTTAAATTAAAATATCAAGTTGGTAAGTTTCAATTATTTGAAAGATTTACCTATGTGGGATTCCTTATGTTCCAACAATAGAGGTAAATTAAAAGAACACTGTAACAGAGATCTAACTAAATTTCTGTACTACAGAATTTCTTCCAGCCACAATTTAAGAATGAATATCTTGTAGAACACATTCTTTGCTTTATTCATGTTAACGTTGCCCCCAAATTAGATTGTGAGTGATTTTCAGGCAATCTTAGGTCTCTTTTCTTCTCCAACACTGTTCCCACAGCTCTAGCAACTATTCTCACTTAATAATTTTAACGTTCAAAACGAATAAAGACCAGGTCTGGAAAGTATCCTCTAAAAGTTTCGGAAGAAAAAGCAGACAGTTACACCCTCACTCCAAATAGCCCAAGAACTGCAGCCCAGGGCCTATGGTTGTCTTATCTATTTCAATAGAAAAACATTTAGTGAGAATCCTGATATCTAACATCAAAGAAATGGGTTTTTCAAATGTAATGATAAAATGGATTTTTGCACATCAAACAAACCTTTCCCGTCCCATCCCATTTCTGCTCATACATCAAGGACTGAAAATGTTTTTGAAACATGATTTTCTCTTGCTCTGCTTTTTAATAAAGTTAATAAAGCACATCAAACGTAGAAACACCTAGAAATTTGCTGTACTCAAAGATCTAAAATTCACATTGTTTATTACTTTCCCCAGTGCTTTTCAATACAGATCATCAACATAAAAATGATTGTAAAAGAAGTTCAGAAAAGAATAGTTCATAGTTTAAAGAATGAAAAACAAAGTTCTAGCTAATACGATAGCAATTCTAGTCCAAACTTAATGCTTCAGTGAAGATATGGCTCCAGGAGCCTTCTTCCTAGCAACTAAAGCTGTCCCAGTCTTTGGCAAGGAATGACAAACAGCCCTCACAATCTCCAGATCATGTGCCGCATTCTTCGCATTAACTTTCTTGTCCTGACTTGTCTCCCATGAAGCACTGAGAGTTTTTTCCAAGAACTTCAAAAGACTCCTCCATAGCAAAAATAAAACACATGTCAGGAGAACTGGGCTAGTGGTAGAACAAAATTTACAACATTCTCTACTGTGGACTTGAACATCTTTTACTCTATGAAGATTCTTTGGAATTACGAATACAAGAAAAGTAAAATCACTCATACGTTTTACTACTTGTATACCTAAAAACCTAATGCAATTTCAGTAGCTTATCCAATGTAGACATAATCTAAATCTATATATGAATTTTTTACTCATAAGTTTAAGGCATGTGTTTCTTTTCATTCAATTGACATAACTCATTAGATACTGAAGCTACAGAGGAATGATAAAAGAATCATATAAAAAAAAGAGGCCCAGTGATGATGAAAGAACAAATACACATGACAGAAATAGAGCTAGAACCCAAGATTCCTGATTGAGAGTCAAGATGCTGATTGTATGAAATTTCATATTAACATACTCACAATTAATGAAAATACTTCTTCTAAGAAGAAGTATTTCTTTTTATTTATTTATTTTTTTATTAAATTATGGCTGTGTACATTAGTATGATCATGGGGCACCATACACTTGGTTCATAGACCGTTTGACACATTTTCATCACACTACTTAACATAGCTTTCATGGCATTTTCTTAGTTATTTTGCTAAGATCTTTACATTCCACTTTTACTAGGATTCACATATTCACATATTCCCTGGTAAAATGCACCGCAGGTGTAATCCCATTAATCCCCTTCCCTGCACCTCCCTCCCCCCTCCCTCCCCTCCTTTCCCCTTCTCCCTATTCTTAGGTTGTAACTGGGTTATAGCTGTCATGTGACGGTCCTACATTAGTTTCATAATAAGGATGAGTACATTGGGTACTTTTTCTTCCATTCTTGAGATACTTTACTAAGAAGAATATGTTCCAGCTCCATCCATGTAAACATGAAAGAGGTAAAGTCTCCATCTTTTTCTAAGGCTGCATAATATTCCATGGTGTACATAGACCACAATTTCTTAATCCATTCGTGGATCGATGGGCACTTGGGCTTTTCCCATGACTTAGCAATTACGAATAGGGCTGCAATAAATATTCTAATACAAATATCTTTGTTATGATGTGATTTTTGGTCTTCTGGGTATATGCCCAGTAGAGGGATTACAGGATTGAATGGCAGATCTATTTTTAGATCTCTAAGTGTTCTCCATATCTCCTTCCAAAAGGAATGTATTAATTTGCATTCCCACCAGCAGTGCAAAAGTGTTCCCTTTTCTCCTCAGCCACACCAACATCTCTGGTCTTGGGATTTTGTGATGTAGGCTAGTCTCACTGGAGTTAGATGATATCTCAAAGTAGTTTTGATTTGCATTTCTCTGATGATTAAAGATGATGAGCATTTTTTTATATGTCTGAAGGCCGTGCGCCTGTCTTCTTCAGAGAAGTTTCTCTTCAGGTCCCTTGCCCACCCTCAGATGAGATCACATGTTCTTTTCTTGCTAATACGTTTGAGTTCTCTGTGAACTCTGGTTATTAAACCTTTCTCGGAGACATAACCTGCAAATATTTTCTCCCATTCTGAGGACTGTCTGCTTGCTTTACTTACTGTGTTCTTGGCTGTGCAGAAGCTTTTTTCTTTGATCAGGTCCCAGTAATGTATTTTTGGTGTTGCTTCAATTGCCCAGGGGGTCCTCCTCATAAAATATTTGCCCAGTCCAATTTCTTCAAGTGTTTTCCCTGCACTTTCTTCTAGTATTTTTATAGTTTCATGTCTTCAATTTAAATGTTTAATCCATTGTGAGTCTATTTTAGTTAATGGTGAAAGGTGTGGGTCCAGTTTCAGTCTTCTACAAGTCTCCAGCCAGTTTACGCAGCAACATTTGTTACATAGGGAATATTTTCCCCACTGAATGTTTTCAATTCGCTTGTCAAAGATCAAATAATGGTAAATAGCTGGGTTCATCTCTTGATTCTCTATTTTTCTCCATACACCTACCTCTCTGTTTTTGTGCCAGTACCATGCTGTTTTGATCACTATTGATTTATAGTATACTCTGAGGTCTGGTAGCGTGATACCTCCTGCTTTGTTTTTATTTCTGAGTAATGTCTTGGCTATTTGAGTTTTTTTTTATTCCATATTAAATGAAGTATTATTTTTTCAAGATCTCTAAAGTATGACAGTGGAGCTTTAATAGGGATTGCATTAAAATTGTATATTGCTTTGGGTAGTACGGACATTTTAACAACATTGATTCTTTCCAGCCATGAGCATGGTATGTTTTTCCATTTGTTAACATTTTCAGCTATTTCTTTTCTTAGACTTTCCTAGTTCTCTTTATAGAGATCTTTCACGTCCTTTGTTAGATAAACTCCCAAATATTTTATCTTCTTTGGCACTGCTGTGAACAAAATAGAGTCCTAGAATGTTTTCTCAGCTTGACTTTTGTTGGTATATACACAGGCTACCGATTTATGAATGTTGATTTTGTAACCTGAGACACTACTGTATTCCTTGATCACTTCTAAGAGTTTTGTAGTAGAATCCCTGGTGCTTTCCAGATATACAATCATATCATCTTGAAGAGTAAAAGTTTAATCTCTTCTGACCCTATATGGATACCTTGATCGCCTTTTCTTCCCTAATTGCGATGGCTAAAACTTCCATTACAATGTTAAAGAGCAATGGAGACAATGGGCAACCTTGCCTGGTTCCTGATCTGAGTGGAAATGATTTCAATTTAACTCCATTCAATACAATATTGGCTGTGGGTTTCCTGTAGATGGTCTTTATCAGTTTAAGAAATGTCCCTTCTATCCCAATTTTCTTAAGTGTTCTGATCATGAAGGGATGCTGGATATTATAAAAAGCTTTTTCTGCATCAATTGAGAGAATCATATGGTCTTTGTTTTTTAATTTGTTTATGTGCTGAATTATATTTATAGTTTTACATATATTGAACCAGCCTTGAGACCCTGGGATAAAACCCACATGATCATGATGTATAATTTGTTTGATGTGTTGCTGGATTCTGTTTGTTAGGATCTTGTTGAATATTTTTGCATCTATATTCCTTAGTGATATTGGTCTATAATTTTCTTTTCTTGTTGGGTCGTTTCCTGGTTTGGGGATCAGGGTGATGTTTGCTTCATAGAACACGTTGGGTAGCCTTCTTTCTTTTTCTGTATTTTGGAACAGGTTGAATAATATAGGTACTAGTTCCTCTTTAAAGGTTTGGTAGAATTCTGACATGAAGCCATCTGGTCCCGGGTTTTTCTTTTTAGGGAGATTTTGTATGGTTGATGCTATGTCAGAACTTGTCATAGGCCTGTTAAAAATTTCCACTTGATTCTGGCTAAGTTTTAGAAGATGACGTGCTTCTAAGTATTGGTCAATTTCCTTCAGATTTTCATATTTCTGAGAATAGAATTTCTTGTAATATTCATTAAGGATTTTTTAAATTCTGAGGAGTCTGTTGTTATTTCATCTTTGTCATTTCTAATTCATGAAATTAGAGATTTTATTCTTCTTTTCCAAGGTTAGGTTAGCCAAAGGTTCATCTATTTTATTGGCCTTTTCAAAAAACCAACTTTTTGATTTATTGATGAGTTGTATAATCCTTTTGTTTTCAATTTCATTTAATTCTGCTCTAATTTTGGTTATTTCTTTTCTTCTGCTGGGTTTGGGATTGAAATATTCTTCATTTTCCAATTGCTTGAGATTTCCCAGTAAATTGTTAACTTTCTCTCTTTCTGTTCTCCTGAGGAAGGCTTGCAGTGCTATAAATTTCCCTCTTAGGACTGCCTTTGCAGTATCCCAGAGGTTCTGATAATTCATATCTTCACTGTCATTTATTCCAAAAATTTGGTAATTTCATTCTTAATCTCAATCTATGACCCAGCTATCATTCAGCGTAAGGTTATTTAACGTCCATGTTTTTGTATGAGTATGCAGATTCCTGTTGTTACTGAGTTCAACTTTTATTCCATGGTGGTCTGAGAAGATGCGCGGAATTATTTCTATTCCTTTAAATTTACTGAGGTTAGACTTGTGACCTAAGATGTGATCAATTTTGGAGAATGTTCCGTGGGCTGATGAGAAGAATGTGTATTCAGTTTTGTTGGGATGAAATGTTCCGTAGATGTCTGTTAAACCCAAATGTTAAATGGTTAAGTTTGTATTTCTTTGCTCAGCTTCTTATTGGAGGATCTATTCAACAATGCCAAAGGAGTGTTAAAATCTCTATTATGGAGCTGGAGGAAATCAAGTTGCTCATGTCTGTTAGAGTTTCTCTTATATTTAAGGTGCATTTTGGTTGGGTGCATAAATATTAATAATTGAAATCTCATCATATTGATTATTACCCTTAAATATGAAGTGACCATTCTTATCCTTCCTTAATTTTGTTGGTTTAAAACCTATTGCATCTGCAAATAGAATTACAACACCTGCTTTTTTCTAATTTCCATTTTCCTAAAATATAGATCCCTTCACCTTGAGTCAATATTTATCTTTTAAGGTAAGATGAGATTCTTGTATTCAGCAGATATCTGGCCTGAGTTTTTGTTCTAATCAGCCAATCTGTGCCTTTTTAGAGGACAATTTAAGCTATTTACATTAATGGGGAATATTGATAAGCCTGGTAAAATTTGGGTATCAAGTTTTTTGAAAGTCCAGTGAACATTTTTAATCCTTTCACCACTGTGGAAGTTTGAGTTTGATCTAAAGTTTCTGAGTGAGTTACTGTTGTGGTAGAGAATTGTGCTGGTCATTATGGAGGATAAGTCTGAGAATATCCTGGAGAACTGGTTTAGTTATGGCAAATTTCTTCAATATGTGAATGTCATTAAAGTATTTAATTTCTCCATCATAAATGAAACTCGGTTTAGCTGGATACAGGATCCTGGGTTGAAAGTTATTTTGTTTTAGGAGATTAAAAGTCAATGACCACCCTCTTCTGGCTTGAAAGTTTTCAGCAGAGAGATCTGCAGTCATTCTAATATTCTTCCCTTTGTAGGTTATGGTTTTCTTACGTCTTGCTGCTTTCAGAATTTTCTCCTTCATATTAACTTTAGTGAAGTTAATTACAATGTGCCTGGGGCATGTCTTATTTGGGTTGAGTTGTGCTGGGGTTTGAAACTGTCTGCTATGTGAATTTCAGAATCTCTTGGCATGTCTGGAAAATTTTCTTTCATAATTTCACGGAGAAGTGCCTCTGTGCCTTGTGAAAATTCTCTTTCATAATTTCATGGAGAAGTGCCACTTCATCGCTTTTAGGGATTCCTAGGAGGTGAATATTAGCTTTCTTCAAATTATCCTAGAGCTCTCTGAGAGAATGATCCATTTTTGCTCTCCATTTCTCTTCTTCTTTGAGAGTTTTGGAGTGTTCAAAAGCTTTCTCTTCAATGTCAGAAATCCTTTTTTCTGCTTGCTCTACTCTGTTACTGAGGGATTCTACTGTATTTTTCAGATCTTTGAGGGCTGCAAATTCTTGTTTCAATGTGTCAAAATCTTTGGTGATTTTGTCTTTAAATTCATTGAATTCTTGAGGCAACTTTTGAACTGCTCCTGAAATTAATAATTCCAACTTTTCCTCCATTCTATTAATCTTGTTTGCAATCCAAATTCTGAATTAGATTTCTGACATCTCGGCCATCTGTTTCTGAATGGGATCTTCAGTTACATCTGCCATATCTTTCCTTGGGAGCATTTATCTACTCTGGTTATTCATGTTACCGGAATTTTTCTGCTGATTCCACCCCATGATTATTTTATACCATTTGACTTGATTAGCAGATAAAGAGAAGTTGGGTTGGGGGCTCCAGGAGTAGTGATTAACCAGCCCTTTGCCCAAAAGCTGGGGCTGGTGTCTCTACCTTTTCCCCTGGAGCTTTGCCAAGTACCCGTACAGTGCTATGGCCTGAGAAACTGGGGACCTACTTGGTGTGGTGGGTTTAAGTGGCTCTGTCTTGTTTTCAGCTGGTCTCTGTCCTACCACAGTGAATCAGTTACTCTGGGTTGAAGTCTCAGCTATGGAGAAATGCCAGCAATTAAATCACCATGCCCCGCAATAGGCAACAATTGGAAAAGGAAAAATCAAACCTTCCTACAACCACACACCCAGGGTACCACGTGGATAGTCCTCGGGCAATTGGCCCAGTTCAAGATGTCCAAATCAATTGTCTCAGTCAGCACCTGTCTCAGGAGGGAGAGTTCAAAAAGTCTCTGATAACTAGATCTCAGGGGTCTGCTGACAACTCAAATGAATCGCTCTGGTGCTCCATCAGGTCAGGAGGACCCACATAGCAAATAGACTAGTATGGGAAGGTTGATGCCTCCTTCCCCACCTTGCACCTCTTTCACACCCAGTCACTGATAACCCTGCAGGGCTGTGACCCAGTTCCCTCCAATGAGCAGATACTCCAGGGGTTTGCACCTGCCTGAATCACAGGGAGATCTATGTCTCCTCAGCCAGGCCACTGCTCTCTGCCACCATCTGGCAGGGAGAGGTGACGCCTGACAACCTCCGGTGCTTAATGGAGCCTGAGGCTGTTCATTCAGTTCCAGCCCCACTCCTGATTGACGTTACTGACAGAACAGAACAACTTTGCAGAATTTGCTTCTGTCCCAGCTATATTCCCCTGCAGAAGAGACGCCATTTGAGTTCACAGAACCTGCCACTCAGGTCCTGTCTGTGCCACTCCCTGGTCTCGGCTGCAGTTTACATGGAGCGGCACAGTTAGCTGTTAATTCCAGCCTCTGCCTGCCCTCCTCTGTCTCAGCTAATGATCCCCTGAGGGCCAGGTGTGTCTTAGGTTCAGTAATGTGGTCCTCTGGGTCAGCCCCACCCTGGGAATCTGCCAGCTCTGCATGTGGGTATTCTAGTCCCCACACTCCGCCCAGCCCGGTACCACCTCAGACAAACCCTTTACTCACGGGACCTGAGTTTCCGTCCCAGATCTGTTCCGCCAGTGGCTGCCACCAGAGGAGATGCCCAGCCTCCTCTGATTGACCAGAGAGACATGGGGTGTGACTCCAGAATATCCAGGGGTGAGCCCTATTGTTGCCAAAAATGGCTGCTGCTCTGTGCCTCGGGGCACTGCTGCTCCTGTATGGTTCCCTCTCAGCTGACCATCCTCTCCTCACTCCCGTGCCACAGAATTGGCACTGATCAGCAGCAGTCCATGCCCTGTTCACACCTCTCAAGAAAATACCCAAGAATCTAGACTCGTGGGGGACAGGCTTCCAGACCTCAGAGGGAGAGTGGAGGGGAGTGCTGGGAGTTCAGAATTGCAGGTAGAGAATATATACAGTTTTATACAGTTTTATGCCTGCAGGAGAGCACCCTGGCACCCTAGTAGGGGAAGTAGGTCCAGTTTTTAGAGGGTCTCTCCTGTGGGATATAATGGGAGGACTTTTGAACTCTGCTCTCTTGTTTGTATGGAGTACTCCAAGCCATTCTCATGGGGAAGGGGACTCCCATCTGCTTGGCAATGGATTTTGTACCTTTTGTTTGTATCCTTAGGGTCACAGCTCACCTCAGCATGGTTGATGTGCGTTCTTCAACCTTCTCTCTTGGCACAGCTCTAATTCACCAGGTTTCTTGCTAAACTTCTGTTCTTTAACTCTCCTTCTATACAGGATCCTCTGTGGAAAGCTGGCTTCAGTCAGCCATCTTGCCTCCACCGATACTACATTCTTTAAAGAATGATGATAAGAAAAATGTTTACACATGTTCAATACAAGCACAATGTTTTTTCTGAGTATTTTTAATCTGTGATTGATTGAATCCACAGACAAGGAACCCCATAGACACAGAAGGCTGACTGTAGTTGGTTTTCATTGTCAAATACAATTGCCAAATGCTGCATTAAGCACAATTTTAGAAACTTTTTTTTCTCACAAAATTTTGGAGTCTTTACTATCCTAAGGTGAATTGTGAATTTCCAATAAAGGGGTAAATAACCTTTACCAAACATTTGATTGTGAGCCCTCTTTTAAAAAGCTGCTGTGGACTAGTGAGATGGCTCATACCTGTAATCCCAGAACTTGGGAGGTCTTGGCAGAAGATCACTTGAGGCCAGAAAGTCAAGACCAGCCTGAGCAAGACCAAGACCCTGTCTCTACAAAAAATAGAAAAAATAGCCTAGTGTGGTGGTGGCACCCATAGTCTAGCTACTGCAGAGGCTGAGGCAGGCATCTCTTGGGCCCAGCAGTCTGAGGTTGGGGTGAGCTATGATGCCACCACTGCACTCTAGCCCAGGAGACAAAATAAGACTATGTCTCAAAAAATAAAGTTACTTTGTAGTTAGTTTTCCTGGACAGTTCCAGATTTGTGGACTTTACTTTTTATTCCATAGCTCACCTGGGACGTTCTCAAAAGAGCTTTACAATTTTGGCCAAACTTATTAACATGGGGTCACTTTAGCAAGAAATATGCTTTACAACAATATGAATGTGTCACAACATAGTGTATAATTGAAGGCAGATTTTTTTACTTGCCAAATAAAATGTGTATATATTTATGGTATACAACATAATGTTCTAAAATATGTAGACATTGTGGAATGGCTAAATTTGGCTAATTAATGTTAAGTGTTGCCTTAAATATTTACTCATTTGTAGTGAGAATGCTTAAAATCTACTCACTTATATTGGAATCTTTAAAAAACTCAAATTCATAGAAACAGAGTACAATAGTGGTTACCAGGGACTGGAGGAGGGAGGGATCCTTTTGATCAAACTATATGCAAGAGTTCAGTTAAGACAGAAGGGATAAGTCCACACTACCTATTGTACAACATGGGATGACAGTTAATATCAAAGGACTGTACTTGAAAATTGCTAAGAGTAGATTTTGAGTGCAAATTTTTATGATAGAGACTACCCAGAAAGTACTAGGGAGCTGATCTGTTGAAATGGGTGGAGGCAGAACAATGAAATCTTAAAGAGTGGAGAAAGAAAATAGGTTATTTCCCTACAGGCAAACTCCTCTTACTGAGAAATTTGCTAAGAACTAACCTTAAAGTGAATAATTTCATAGATGTAATTAATGTTTGTTAATATTCCCTAATGTCTTTCTTAATATTTCAATTTCCAAATCTCTTGAAAATGCTTGTTAATCATTTAATAACATTCTGGCAACATTAAGCGGGAATTGAGCATTCACTATTCATAACCTGTAAGATTAGCTCATTTACATGCAAAGGATGAAGGCATTATATCAGAGTTGAGCTGCTAACATGTACAACATGTTTAGAGAAAAAAAAAGAGTCTGCCTCTCTAAATAGTTTTGATATAGTAACTCTCCAAATATACAGAATTTATGTATAATAATTTTACCTATATGAACTGACAAGCAGATTATGTATTCCAAGTTAGCCATTCTAATACCTACAAAAATAATCAAATTAACAGATCTTCTTCCACTTAATACCTGAAGGAATTATAAATCACGTTAACTTGTTCCTATGGTAAATATGTGTTAGCTATATGGAAGGAAGCAGGGATCCACATCAATTGATTGTAGTTATCTGCATCTTCCTTAACTATAAGCTATGGGAATTTGTCAGGACTAATATCCAAGACTGTTTCAATGGAGCCAGCTAATTCACCACCAACACCTACTCTAGTTTTAGGTACTTACAGTTTATACAGACCTGTAGGAAATTATACACTAAAGAAAAAGTTTCTGCTAGACCAAGTAGGTTAAAATCCCCTACCCTTGCCATTTACTGAAATTGACATTTGTCCTGCTTTGCCACGCTACTTACAAACAATACAAGAACAGTACCATAATTGTATAATACATTCAGAAAATTTTTGAGCTAAAGAAAGAACATCATAGGAATTACTCCATGAGTAAAATGATGTTCAAAAAATCCCTCTCAGTTAAAAATTTTTCTCTGTCCTTTGAACCCTACCTAATGCTTTGGTCCACATTGTAATTCCTCCCCACATCTCACCTATAATGAAGACTCAGAGTCTCAGGCCAATTCATAACTCCATTTTCCCCAATATTAATAATAGCAACAATTTATATATTATATATGTTTATTAGTTTACATTATATCCATAAATTATATTCAGACCTTCTGTACCTACTGGTTTTACATCTGCAGATTCAACCAACATCAAGATTAAGAATATAGGGTGGCGTCTATGGCTCAGCAGGTAGGGCGCTGGCCTCATATACGGAGAGTGGTGGTTTCAAACCCAGCCCTGGCCAGCTAAAACAGCAGTGACAGTGACAACTGAAACCAAAAAAAAATAGCCCTGGCATTGTGGTGGTTGCCTGTAGTCCCAGGTACTTGGAAGGCTGAGGCAAGAGAATCACTTAAGCCCAAAAGAGTTAGGTTGCTGTGAGCTGTGATACCACAGCACTCTACTGAGGGTGACAGAGTGAGACTCTTGTCTCAAAAAAAAAAGATTAAGAATATACAGAAAAAATAAAAACTCAATACAACAAATTTTAAAAGTACAAATTTAAAAACAATATTATATGACAATTATTTACATAACATTTTAGGGAGGATTTAAAGTACAGGGGAGGATCTGTGTAGTTTATATAGTATTCAGATACTAGGACATGTTATATAAAGGTCTTGAACACCTGCACATTTTGGTGTCTGTGGGAATTCCAGGACCAATTCCCCAGAATACTGAGAGGATTATTAAATTATATATTATAAATAGCAGATTTATAATAGCATATTCTTCTAGTGAGTCCTGCCTCAGGCAATATGTTCTGAGGATACCAGACTTATCTAGCAATGCTATGTCTAACTTAGAAAAACCAGGTTTTCCTAAACCTTGTCACATAGTATATTATCTGCAAAATTGTAAACTGCATCTTCCTAAATGAAGTGGAGGTTCTGAGATACAACCACTATGAGCCTTAGAATATGGAAAGTTATGCTTTTATACACAAAAACTGTACTTTCGTCACTTTTTATGAATTGCCATGAGTTCTTATGGGAAGAACTTCCATTATTTTTACATTTGAGGGTCTTTCTTCCTTCATGTTATCCACCAAAATCAAATTAGAAAACTTTATTAAGGATTAATCGTGTTGTTGAATGAAACACTTCACAAAAACTGGGGAAGTTTTCTTGTATGTCCAATCAGAGAGCCAGCATCGTTGCTTACTTAATGCATACTTTGCTTGTACCGCAAATGCTGACGGCATCTGCCCAGGCACGCACATGTGCTCACACAGCCACATGTAACCACACCCTAGGGAAGTTATCTAGATGGGAAGGGTTTCAGTGTTGCAGTTACTGCAATTAATGAAATAATTATTTGAATGTGTCAAAGGAGATTTGAAATTGCTTTTAGTGCTATGAAATGAGCAAAGCACATGAAATACAGGGTTTTAAATTATCATTAACAAGTGCAATTTTAAAATATATAGTTATAGCCACCTTATATTTTTATATTGTTTTAAAATTTGTTTACAAAATTTACTACGAATAGAAATTTATGTTGAGTTGTCTATTGTTTTTATTTCTAATGCTATCCTAGAGGTCTATCATATTCTTTCTGATAAATTCTTGTTATTTTTCTAGTACATTCTTATTTCCAGTTGCCTATCAAAGAGTATGTCCTCCAGTGATTATATATATGCCTCCCAAATTGAATTCAAGTTAAGAGGAATGTTGTCTAAGAAAGTCACCTTTCTCTCCTAAGTCATAGCTTAGAGAATAATTTTGACACTACACTTAAGGCCCAGCTTATTTTCATTTTATATCACATGTCTTCACTTATTCTGGTCTATAGTGTATAATTAGTCTTGGCATGCTATCAATAATTCAGTTAAGGTTATTTCCCTCATTGCTTCTTCAGATGTAAATAAACATGCATTACTTTTTTAAGTTTTATTCCAGTGTGTACTCATATTTTGGTTCTTTCTTTTTCCTACTTACACAGATAGGCTTGTGACTTCATTTATGTTAAATATATGCATTTTAAATATCATAAATATATTTCATCATGTCTTACCATATAGTTATGCCCATTTTCAATTAAAATACACATTATTTCATTACAAATCAGTTTCCTTCTACTTTTCTTTATATTAAAATTAACCCAGAGAATTATATTGATTATGTTTAAATTGTGTGCATAGCCAGATTATTATATTACATATGAATTTTATTTCAGTATGGTGAGGGGAAAATTGCAAGTGAGTTTTTATAAAGAGAGGGTATTGGCTCAAGTAAATTGAGAGCAAATTATTTTATAATCTGTAAGAACTTTCAAACAAAGGAACCAAAAAATGTTATTTTATCCATTAAATGACACTGGGAAAGAGATAAAGTAAATAAGATTATTCCAAATAGATTACCATTTTGACAATTTCCTATGCTACATTCATGAAAAGCATGTGAAGAATAATAGAAATGTAGTAAATAATATTTTATTTATATTAGCTATAAATTTGTAAAATTGAGTGCCAAATTTTAGGATTTTTCATTATATATTTTGTAATTATAGAAATGATTTCAAGATTTTTTACAAAACAAAAACAATATTTTATAATAAACAGTTTCCTCAAACCCAAAGAACACAGAAAAGACCCTATTTATGTATGTTCTTTAGGCCTTTTCAAATATGCATATGTATTAATTTAAAATATCATAAAATTTACATCTTACATTTTTTCTTTAATTAACATTTTCTACTATTATTCTGAAAAGTTATAACCATAATTTTTGTCACTAATGTTATTGAATAAATTATAATTTACTAAACTATTGCTCTACCATTAATTCTTTATAGTTCCTCCAGTATTCCACTGTTCAAAGCAACAGTCCCATAAACATATTCGAGCATTTGTATTTTTTCCATATTTCAGATGACTTTATTAGGCTAGCATCCAAGAAGTGAGAATATTTGCTTTACTTTATTGCTTATATTTTGTCTTTGGACCATCACTAGTGGCTAATTCTTAGGGAATAGCTGGTTAAATAGTTCAAGGTTTTTTTAATGCTATTATTAATCTCATAAAATTTCAATTAAGGCATGAAATACAGTAGCAGGTTATGAATTTATAGATAGTCCCTATTTATGTAAAACAGAGAAAAATGGAATCTTTCAATTATGTTAGAACTTAAGAAAAGAGATAATTCATAGGACTTGAACGCATTTTATTAAAACTCAAAAAAATAGCAACTATAACAAAAACAACAAAAAAACACTTTCAATGAATTTCCATCCCACTAAAAATAAAATCCAAAGCCTTCCTCATTTCAGCCCCTAGCTCCTTCTTCAATCTCATCTCCCACTTCCACCTTGACCTCTTTGCTGTTCAAAGATCCAAGAATGCTTAAAGTCTTCATAATTGCTTTTCCCTCCAGCTGACATGCCCTACTTCTCTCAGGTAAATTATGGTTCATTTCTTCCCTTCATTTAAGTCTCTACTTAGACTACACAGAGGTATCTCTGACCATCTAAACTAGCAGCCCCATCACTCTCTGTCCTTTGCCTTGCTTTATGTCATAGCACTTACCTCTATATGACATTGTACATTTACTTCTTTTGTATATATTATATGTTCCCATACTGGAATGTGCATTCCAAAGAGGAGGGAATTAATTTGTTATTTTGCTTATTGTTGTATATCCAACCCTTAAAGTGGTGCATAACTAAAAAAAAAAAAAAATCTGAGAACTATCAATAAATTTCTGAGAAAATAATGAATAAGGATTATATGAAATTCTTTGGGAAGCTAAAACATAAGGTAACAAGCATTTCTTAAATACCCCCATGTAACTGGCACTTTGTTGATAATAATGGTGACCATCTATTGTGTGTCCCTGTGCTAAGTGCTCTACTTTCATTAGCCTGTGAATCTCACAAAAACTCCAAGAGGCAGTAGTTGCTCATTTTTTAGAGATGAGAAAACTAAAAAGCTCTTAAAAACTAAGTGATTTGCACACTATCACACAGCTAATTGGTAGAAACTAACTTTCAAATCAGAGCTATGTAAGTTCATGGAGTGTACCCAAAGCTGATGATTTTTTCTGCTTCCTAAGCGGTTTAACTGCATATATGTATTATTCTTCAAGGTTAGAACAAAATACACCTCTAATCTGAAAAGGGGTGAGGGGAAAGAAGATAAACATAAAGGGGAATGTATTCTTTTTTATATGACTTCTATATAAATCGTCTCTTAAACTCATTTAATTGTCAAAGTATCATTTACTCATCATAACTAAGGAAATGCTTAAAGGATATACAGAAAATGTAAATTGTCTCCTAACTTTCCATGTTCCTACCCTCCAACATGCACAAACACCTGTACAGCTTATTACACTGTGTTTTATATTTTAAAGTAGTATCTGATTATAAACATTGTTTGCAATATGCTTTTTCTTTTTTTTTTTTTTTAAACAGAGTCTCACTATGTCACCCTCAGTACAGTGCCATGGCATCACAGCTTACAGCAAACTCAAACTCTTGGGCTTAAGTGATTCTCTTGCCTCAGCCTCCCAAGTAGCTGGGACTACAGGTGCCCACCACAATGCCTGGCTACTTTTTTGTTGCAGTTGTCATTGTTGTTTACCAGGTGTGGGCCAGGTTCCAACCCACCAGCCCTAGTATATGTGGCTGGCACCCCAAACACTGAGAAATAAGCTTTTTCAATTTAAACAACCAGAAATATTCCCCCAATGGAACCAATGGAGATGAAATTCATTTTTTTTCATAATTATGCAGACTTCCATAGATTGAATGAGGCATTTTCTTCAATTGCTCCCATGTTGTAGGATATTTGTGGAGAGGGGTTGTTTGTCTGGTTATTTTGGGGGAGAGTTAATTGTTAACAATGTTCCACTAATTTTTTTTAAATGTGCTCTTATGTATTGATGCTTTAAATTCTGTAAAATAGATTTCCATATGAAGAACTATGAAGATCTGACAATTAAGTTCATGAGCTTGCCACCATCCACTTACATCAGCAGTACTGTACAAACAACTTGGTAAGGTTTCATAACCTTGGTATATCAGAGTCTCACAGCTATGTTTGTGTCAACATGTGGAGGTCAGTGTCTTGCTGAGAGGCATTTATTATTGTTGTTGCATGTTTTGTGTGCCCTTGTACATTAACATTTAAACACTCAAAGCCATGGTTTGCCAACAACCTAATTAAGCAAGGTAAAAAACAAAAACCTCAAGTGAATGTAAAAGGAGATGTAAAACAAAATCCTGGCTAAAGTCATTTTTGAGAAAGTGATGAGGAAATATTTATATTAGTAGATAACTAAATATTATTTCCCTGTGTGTTTTTTTGCTGTTATTTTGACTTTAGCTATTTATTGGTCATTTCCATCATCATACTCATATACTTTTATTTCCCTGTGCTATTGCACACAAACATATTATTAATATCATTACTATTACAAAAGCAAAAGGTTTTCTTCTTTTCCTGTCATATTTTAGTCCATTAACAAAATAAGAGAATATAAATTAACATAAGTACGAATGTATTATTTAAAAGATATATGGTAAGAATTGTTTTATTTAAATAATTATCTTTTCACTTAAGTTATATTTAGGAACCCCTTCAGAAGAAGGTAACATGTTGTCCTAACTGGGCATTAATTCAGTATTATGCCTCCTTACAATCTGTGAGTGCCTATATGTTGTTTTGCTATTATTTTCTCTTATTAGCTATCATTCCCATTTTTAATGAAAGTTTATTACATTATCAATCGAAATCAATATCAATAATAACTTAAAGTTAACTTAAAACTTCCAGTTTGAACTTTATCAGAAATACATTTTGAAGTACTCTAAAAAGCAAACCAAATTAATTAAGCAAACAGGTTATCTACTGACTGGAAAAATAAATATTTACTTGTAAACATGATTGGGAAGTATGAAATTAAAACACCCAACACTTCAAGTTCAAAGGAAAATTAAACTACAGTATGTTACTGAACTGAATAGGGTGTCTTCATCCAAAGCAAAACCATTAGTTTCTCTCCATTTTCACCCTTTTATTTTTCCAGGCTCTATCCCCCTTCTTGATCCATAACATTCTTTTTTTCAGTTGATTTATTTACAAATGGTGGATTAAAGGTTTTGTTAGTGAGCTTCATGCACTTTGAAAAATCAGTGTGTAGATATTGACACTGTGAACTTTTATCCAGGAAGGAACATGGGAGCTCAACAAAAAAAGTGAAAGAAGCTTCAGATGCTTTGAAAGGTGAGGTGGGCAAAAACCAGGGCTATGAGTCTAACTGGTAAACTGTGAGTCCCCAGAGCATGAGAGGACCAGACAGTATCTCTGCAATACACATTCCCACTGAGGAGTCAGGCCAGCCTGACCATGGGGGAGCTCTGAAGCAGGAGTGGTATGGCCTTGGGAGCCTCACTTTGTGTCCCAGGCAGGGAGTTTTTTAGCCTGGGGTAATTTCACAACTTGAGCACAGACTGCTTGGGACTTGGCTGGCTATTTCAACCCACTTCCAGAACAGGAGAAAGAAACACCAAGTTTAGCCATGAGAGCTAGGTGATCCCCACTATTGTCAGTTAGGCTGTGGACCAAAGCTGCCCCTCTTTCTCTATGTGGGCTCATTGGCATGGTAGAGGGGACTGTGTTTTCCCTGAAACATTGCCTGAATGGACTGAGACATTTCCTCTGACTCCCTTTAGGTTGATATTTTCACCCAAAGACCAAAGGCTTCCTGAGCCTAGGCCTTGCCTCCCACCACTGGCTTTAGTGGTAAAATAGGGACAGAGGTCCCAGTTTCCAGGGCCATGCCCATCACCTGGGACATTTGAAGATTTCTCCTGGTTAATAGGAGTCAAGAATCAACCCCACTGACACCACCACAAGTGGCTCTCTCCTACAGGAACCCACTGGCTGGGAAGTCAACTTGCACAATGAATTACAACACCTGCTCACACAATTCCAAATGCTCAGGAAGGAGAAAAGCTTTGCACAGCACCCTGGCTACTCAAGAGGCCTTAAACCTGTTTGCACACCCAATATGTTACTATTCCAAGTGCCACTTGGGAAAATTAGCACACTAAAGTTACTTATAATCAAGGAAACCTAAGCATCTCTCCTTCCATCTCTATCAGGGCTTGTGTTTTGCCAACCATGAAGGAATTCAAGGGTGGGCCTGCCTAGTCTACTTCCACCCATCTCTGCCCCAATCTAGGGTTCACCACAGAAACCAAGCCACCATGCATCCCAAAGACAAGCCCATGGTCTGAGGCACCAGACAACTTCTTTCAATACACAAAGATCAAGCATAATCCCTACCCTACCACTACTACATCATCCAGATTTCCCTGCAAGCACTACCTATGAGCCTGGAGGTCAAGCTATACAACCCAAAACAAACAAGTACATAGCACATGGAATAAGATAAGCTTATCAAGATCAGCAACACGCTGGCTGCACAGGAAGCCAAGAGTATGCTCACATGCCCAGTAAACCACCACTACAACTAGCAATTAAGAAAACTACCACACTAATGTTATCTAAAAGCAAGGAATTCATACAGAGGTTTGACTACTGAAAGCACCCAGAAGCAAAGCCAAACAATCTTGATTAACATATACTATAGTCACATTCTAAAGAAGAAAAAAGTCCCATCCAAATGAAAGTAAATGCAAAAATAAGAAGTGATATTTTCTCCAGCTAAGAAGGCATCAGCATAATAATTCTGGAAGTATGAAAAAGCAGAGAGTTATGACACCCTCAAAGGATCACATAAACTCCAGAAATGGAGCATAACCAAAATGAAATTTCTGAATCACAGAGAAGGAATTCAAAACATCAATTTTATGAAAGCTCAATGAGATACAAGAGTAATCTGAAAACCAGCACAAAGAAATCAGAATAACAATTCAAGATAGGCATGAGACATTTACAAAAGAGATATTTTATTAAAAAAAAACTCTAGAAAGAAAAATTCTTTGAAGTATTAGATGAAAGCTGCAAAAATGAACTGGATTAAGTAGAAGAATCTGAGAAATTGAACACAAATCTTGTGAATTAATGCAGACAAAAACAAAGAAAAAATAATTTTAAAAATTGAGCAAAGACGTCAAGAACTATGAAACCAGGTAAAACATTTTCAGCTATTAATCATAAGTATTCCCCAAGGAGAAGAAAAAGCAAAAAGTTTGGAAAACATATTTGAGGAAATAATTGAGGAAAATTCCCCTTGTCTTGTGAGATATTTAAGGAAATAACTGAGGAAAATTCCCCTTGTCTTGTGAGATATTTAGATATCCAGATGGCCATGGCTTGGAGCATGCCAGGGAAATACATTGCAAGAAGGACCTCACCAAGACAAATAGTCATCAGACTGGAATCAACATGAAGGAAAAAACCCTAAAATCAGCAAGATAAATGTATATACACACCTATAATGCTCATCATCCTTAATCATCAGAGAAATGCAAATCAAAACAACTTTGAGATATCATATAACTCCAGTAAGATTAGCCCACATCACAAAATCCCAAAACCAGGGATGTTGGCATGGATTTGGAGAAAAGGAAACATTTCTACACTGCTGATGGGAATGCAAACTAATACATTCCTTTTGGAAAGATGTTTGGAGAATACTTAGGGATCTAAAAATAGATTTTTAAATAGCTATTCGATCCTACAATTCCTCTACTAGGTATATATCCAGAAGACCAAAAATCACTTTATAACAAAGATATTTGTACCAGAATGTTTTTTTGCAGCCCAATTCATAATTGCTAAGTCATGGAAGAAGCCCAAGTGCCAATAGACCCATGAATGGATTAATAAATTGTGGCATATGTACACCATGGAATATTATGCAGCCTTAAAGAAACATGGAGACTTTACCTCTTTCATGTTTACAAGGATGGAGCTGGAACATATTCTTCTTAGCAAAGTATCTCAAGAATGGAAGAAAAAGTATCCAATGTACTGAGCCCTACTATGAAACCAATTCATAGCTTTCATATGAAAGCTATAACCCAATTATAGCCCATGAACATGGGGAAAGGGGAGAGGGAAGATGGGTGGAGGGAGGGTAATTGGTGGGACCACACATACAGTGCATCTTACAAGGGTACGTATGAAATTTACTAAATGTAGAATATAAATGTCTTAACACAATAACTAAGAGGGTGCCATGAAGGCTATGTTAACCAGTTTGATGAAAATATTTCAGATTGTATATAAAACCAGCACATTGTACCCCATGACTGCATTAATATACAGTTATGATTTAATTTTTTAAGAAAAAAGAAAGAAATCTCATCAAACTAATGGTGGATTTCTCAGTAGAAAATTTACACATTAGAAGAGATTGACAAAAGGTCAATACTCACCATCATACATACACAATAAGATATCAGGTAAATGTGTCATAAAACATTTACACTGATGAGACTACAAATCAACTAAATAACAATCAATAATATGATTAGAACAAAACCTAACATATCAACACTAACCTTGAACAAAAATGGATTAAACACTGCACTTAAAAGATACAGATTGGCAAAATGGATTAAAAAAACAGGATCTAACTATATGTGGTTTACAAAAAACTCACCTTACTCATAAAGACACTTATAGACTGACTGAAGGTGAAAGTGTGTTAAAATATATTCCTTACAAAGAGGAACCAAAACCAACCAGGAGTAGCTATACTTATATCAGATGAAACAGCCTTTAAATTAACAATAGTGATAGAGACAAAGAAGTTCATTATACAATGATAAAAGGATTAATTCAATAATATGTAACAATCCTAAAAATATATGCACCCCAACTTCAGAGCACCTATATTCATAAAACACATATTACTAAACCTAAGAAAAAGGATAGATAATAATACAATAATAGTGGAGTACTTCAACCCCCCACTGACAGCACTAGACAGATCACTGAGAAAGAAGATCAAGAAAGAAACATTGGACTTAAATTGACTTTAGACTAAATGGACTTAAGAGATATTTATAGAGCATTCTACCCAAAACCACAGAATATACATTCTTAATCAGCACATGGAACATTCTCCAAGATAGACTACATGTTAGACCACAAAACAGGTCTCAATAAATTTATAAAAATCAATATCATATCAATACATTTAATGACCAGAAAATAATACAACTAGAAATCAAATCCAAGAGGAACTCTCAAAACTATACAAATACATGGAAATTAAATAACATGTTCCTGAACAATCTATAGATTAACAATGAAATTAAGACAGAAATTTAAAAATCTTTTTAAATAAATGAAAATAGAGACCCAATATACTAAAATCTCTAAGAACAGTGCTAAAATGGACATTTATAGACATAGTATTAAATTTCTATATCAAAAAATAGAAATATCACAAATTAACATCCTAACATTGCACTTTAATGAACTAGAAAAACAAGAACAAATCAAACCCCAAACTAATAGATAAAAAGAAATAGCAAAGACCAGAGATGAACTAAATGAAATAAAGACAAAACAAAACACAACAATACAAAAGATCAACACACACAAAAAAGTGGTTATTTGAAAAGAAAAACAAAATTGATATACCACTAGCTAGACTAACCAAGAAAAGACAGAAGATTCAAATAAACAAAATTAGATAAAAAAGGAAACATTACAAATGATACCACAGGCATACAAAATATCATCAGAGATTACTGTGAACAACTCTACACTCACAAACTCAAAAAACTAGAGGAAATAGATAAATTCTCAGAAACATACAACTTCTCCAACCTAAATCAGAAAGAATTAGAAATCCTGAAGAGACCAATAACATGTAATGAGATGTAATTAGTAATAAAATATTTCTCAAAGCTCAAAACAAAAGCCCAAGACCAGATGAATCATAGCCAAATTCTACTAAACTTACAAAGAAGAAATGATACCTACCCCACTAAAACTGTTCCAAAAAATTCAAGAGGAGGGAATCTTCCAAAACTCATTTACACAGCTGTATCACCCTGTTCTTTTCCTTGTGTTTAACACCAAGTAAGCACTCAGTAAGTTGCCATTGGTATGATTATCATTATAAAGAAATCTCATCACAGATTTCCCACTAAAACCCTCAAAACCCATTCCTAACACAACTGGAAAAACATAACAGTGCTTCAGCTGAAATTTCTAGAATGCATATGATCACAGTTTTTCTGTGTGAGTGTGTGGTTTTATAGCTTCATTTAATGTGTCTGACAATTAGTTCTCATTCACATTGACTGTCTGTAGATTTTTGAAAGTGGTAACAGGTACACAGGTAACCGAAGTATAGAGCTTGCTTGGTGAATCTTCATCTTCATTATGTTTTCTGGACAACTGCTGCAGATACGGTATGGGACATTCCTTATGCCTTTGGCCAAGATAGTTTTGTTCAGCCTGGTATCAATGCGCACACCTGGAGTCCCCATCTCTTTCATGACAAATTTCCAGATCTCTTTGAATGCCTGAGGGGCATGCTTCTTGAAGCCCCCTCCATGGATGCGCTTGTGAATGTTGATGGTGTATTCTCAAGTCACCACCCCGTTGGTGGCAGACCGGCCCTTCTTCTTCTTGTCACCCTTCTTTGGGGGAGTCATTCTGCCGGGACCAAGATGGAAAGAAAGAACGGGAGGGACTGTCAATCACAGTTGTTTTTTGTTTGTTTGTTTGTTTTTTGTATAACCAAAATACTACATCAAGGAAAACTAACTGTCCTTATGGAATCTGGGTCAAAAGAAAAGAAAAAAAAAAACATTTTCAGCCATTGTCTGAGTACTTGGTAGCATGTATAGAAAGCAGGGAAATAATCTCTGATATTGAAAAGATGATAGCTCAGACATGTGGAGGGAAGAAAGCCAAGTTAATACTTGTCCTACAAATACGTAAGTTAAATAATGCCAAAGAAGGAGAAATAATCATACCACACAATAAAAGAATAAAGCTTCATCTTTCATAAGAGAAAAATATGCGGTAAAAAAAAAATTTTTAAAGATTACATTTGGGGAAAATTATATAATGATTTTATTACCATAAAAGGGAGTAAGAAACAATTTGAGGACTTTAGCTTTTACTAAAACCCAATAAACTAGACAACAAATTTCAAATTTCTTTTGAAATTACAGATAAGTTTTCTTCCAAGGCACTTCTGGATAGGTAAGAAACTCCAGTGACAAAAACAGAGTGGTACTGACAGAATCAAAAGCTCAATTTTCACCAACAAAAGTAAGTTATAGTTCTGATTTGCAATTGGAAAGTCCATTTTAGGTAAAATCATATAAATACTTGTTTTATTTTTCACTTGGAAAAGAAGCATTAAATAAAATGTATTACCCTCATCAGAACACTTGGTAATACAAAAGAAGCTATCCAAAAGACACAACAAACCTATTGGCAAGAATTCCAGCACTGACTCACTGAAAAGAATTGGATAGAATCAATGTGCATTGATTTCTGGCAGTCATGTTTGTTCATAAATGCTATGAGATTTCATTTCAGAAAGCATGTTTTAACGAGTCCTGCAGACATTTTACCATTTTCCCTACCTCCACAAAGACACCTGTGTGTGGGATAAAAAGCTCAACTAGGGTGTTCCAACTCTAGTTGAATACTCCTAATATGCCCAACAGAAAAGATAGATAGGATACTACCCTGCAGGCTTAGAATGTAAATTGAGCCCACAGGCCAATTGCTATTATTCCAAGATCTGAAAGCCAATAGTCATGCACTCCTGTTTTCCCTATGGCTTTTCTTACACTTCTGAGACCAGTGGGGGAGAGCTGAAGGGACCCCAAGAGCCCAGTAGGAGACCATCATTGTGCAGCTCCATCCAATCTGGAAACAGTCTTGGTTCAAGGGGAGTCTTGTAGAGCTGATTGAGTTGCCTCCCTCCTCAAGCTATTGCTGCAGCCTGACCCTTCTTGGCTCATCTCCAAGATAAGTGAGTGAGGCTTGGCACCCATAGCTCAGCAGCTAGGGTGCCAGCCACATACACAAGAGCTGGCAGGTTCACACTCAGCCTAGGCCTGCCAAACAATGACAACTGCAACAACAAAAAAATAGCTGGGCGTTGTGGCAGGCACCTGTAGTCCCAGCTACGTGGGAGGCTGAGGCAAGAGAATCACTTAACCCCAAGAGTTGGAGGTTGCTGTGAGCTGTGATGCCATAGTGCTCTACAGAGGGTGACATAGTGAGAGCTTTATCTCAAAATAAATAAATAAATAAGATAAGATAACTGAGTGAGTGATGTTTCATCCAAGGTTGGCATGATCTTTCAGGTTGGTTTTCTTCTCTGTAGTATAGGTCCAGAAATCATATTCACTTAAAGCAGCAGTTCTTAATCTGTGAGTCGCAACCCACAGGAACTATATTAAAGGGCCGTGGCAGGAGGAAGGTTGAGAACTACTGACTTAAAGGAAGCCAGACTCTAAGGAATGGGTTCATGATCATTTAAGCAGTAACAAGGGGATTTGTCAACCAAAAAACCTATCATTTTACAACCAATAGATAACTCACTGAACTAGCCATATGTATCAGCCAGATTAACAAAGATTCCCCTTCCTAGAATAAACTTACTGGAGAGATCTAATTCATTATCAGACTCCTACTTAATGAATATCATTTCAGGGCAAACATAAATGAGTATTTTTATAAAGCTATAGTAATCTTTTGATTCTTCCTTTCACACTGTAAAGAATATAAATATCAAAGCAACCAGGATGTTCATGTCAAGTGGCTCATTGTGTAATACTGAAGTCACAATGACATATTTTTACTTTACGTTCTCTTTATCTGGTATAAACAGTAGCCATATCTCATTTGTTTATATGGACTATTGCACTTTTCTTTTTCAGTAATCTTATTCAGCTATTCAGTAATCTTTTCAGCTATTACCAACATCTATATTTAGAATCCCCTGACACTGGTTACAAATCAGGATGAGGACCTTCTGATAAATGTAGATAATGTCTATTGTTTCCTAGGGCTATAGCCAATTATCACCAATGAATAGTTTCCAAATTTGTAAAAATCCTTTTTAATAGCTTCTTTTCTAAGATTGTCCTGTTTCTCTTTTTCCCTAATATTTAATTTTCATCTTGTCATCTCTGACATATTGCAGGGATTTAGAGGGTTCTTTCTCTGTCTCTCTTCCATGTGTACATGTGTGAACATAGATGTTATAAGAAACATCTTCTGAGAGATATTAAATTTTTTCAGAATTAACCACACTTGTTTTTAATTTAGTTAACAGGTTATCAAAAGAGAATTTTTGTGTTGTCTTGGAGTGTGAGATGAGATCCTAAACTATGCTTCTCCAGAGACACAAAACCAACAGGATATTATTCTAGATAGAAATAGAGACAAAGAGAGATTTACTATAAGGAATTGACTCACACAATTGTGGGGAGCTGGCAAGTCTGAAATCTATAGAACAGCCAGCAGGCTGAAAATTCAGGTAAGAGTTGATGTTGCAGTCTTGAGTCTAAATTCAACATGCTAGCAGGCTGGCCACTTGTGCAGAGTTTCCAGGTTGCAGTCTTGAGGACAATTCCTTCTTCAAGAAATCACCATCTTTGCTCTTATGGCCTTCAACTGATTGGATGAAGCATACCACATTACGGAGAGTTTGAAGTCTACTGCTTTAAATGTTAATCATAGCTAATAAAATACCTTCACAGAAATATCTAGACTGTTTTTTTGACCAAAAAACTGAGCACTATAACCTATTCTTGTTGCTACATTAAATTAACCACCACAGGCCTAAAGCTGAGCATAATGGGTGACAAATATTCACATATTCTAAAGAGAGGCAACAGGAAACCTCCAATCTGACTAGAAACTTAAAGTATCATCCCGATTTTAAATAGCCTTTACGAAATTCTTATTTACATATTCCATGTTTTCACATTTCAAATTTGCAAGCATAATTTAAATTTTATTACATACATGGTCACTATAATCTTTCACCTAAATGTGTATTTTATTCTTAACTCTTTATAATTGTTATTGTCTGAGATCTTGCTGACTGTAAAGCAAACTAGTTAAAACTGTAACATTGATTATCCCAAATAGATGGCTCCATGTTAACCTAGATGGTACTGAAGTCAGGGAGATCACAAACTCCAAAGTCTGGATTCTTCCGGTGATGAAACACAAGGGGTCAGGGAGTTTCAAACTCTTAAGCCAAAGGGATAATAAATACTATCAGGCAAGGTAGGTATGGTTCCTGGGGGCATGGATTTCTTTTACTTTTCCAATTCATATATATCATCATATTTTACTAGAGAAGTACTGTTTCACTGATTCAAATTCTGGTAACATACCCTTTTAAATTTCTGATATTTCACTAAAGTTGGTAGACGTGCTTAAGGTATAATGGAGCAATTGAAACCAGATGTGATTGCTCATTACTTTTCTACAAAATTCTACAAGTACATATGCTCTGTTGTAACAAATCTCCGTAAGCGTCATTCTCACACAGTGTACACCAAAAAGTGAGGTTTTTGATTCTTTTTGCTCTATGCCTTAGATAAGGTAGTATACCTACTAGGGTACATTAACTAGGGTACTAAGTGACAGAAACCTTAATGGATTAAACTAAAAAGTAATGTAGTATTCATTTGACAAATCCAAATGTAGGTGTCAATTCAACCATTAAACAATGCCATCAGGAAACCTGGTTCCTTCCACCGTTCTGAATGCTTGATCCTTTGTCCTTAGATTTGTCCCCTCCTGACATTAAGATGGCTGCTACACAGCCAGACATTATGATTGAATCCAAAACAAAAAGCAAGGAGTAGCCAGAGTGCAACTTTAATAGTGCCCACTAACATGTATATGTATGTACACATACACAACATACAGAGGTACACACACACACAGAGACGGATATGCATGTATACAAGAAGACTTTTCCCATAATCCACAGGCTGAAGTCCTCTTGCATCTCATTAATGAGAATTGTGTTACATGCTCACCATTACAACATCATTGGCAGGGAGAAATGATATTTCTCTAACTGAATTAAGCCAATCTTATTGATTGGCTCTACTGATGAAAAAGGAAACTGCCTTCCTGAGCTCACTAATACCTACTCAATACCTGAACAAATACAAGTTCTATCAAGAAAGAGGACTTGGGGCTCAGCGCCCGTTGCACAGTGGTTATGGCACCAGCCACATACACTGAGGGGGGCGGGTTCGAACCGGGCCTGGGTCAGCTAAACAACAATGACAATTACAACAAAAAATAGCCAGGTATTGTGGTAGGCGCCTGTAGTCCTACCTATTTGGGAGGCTGAAGCAAGAGAATGGCTTAAGCCCAAGAATTTGATGTTGCTATAAGCTGTGACACCACAGCACTCTACCCAGGGAGACATAGTGAGACTCTGTCTCAACAAAAAAAAAAAAAAAAAAAAAGAAAGAAAGAAAGAAAGAGGGCTTGGGAATGACTAATCATGAGGTAACAAACGGTGGGTGCTATTAGCATCTCACTGTCAATAAAGTATTTCTGAAAGCTCAGGTAATTCAAAACATCTTTAATACAAAAGTTTCTTCTTCACCATGAACATTTTTCATGGGTCTCTGCTTTCACAGTTCAGTTCTTGGATTTTCTGTTTCTATTTTCACCTGGGATAATTATCATTTCCAAGTGATTTTTAAAATAGGTATGTGTGGAAAGTTAACTGTTTAAATCTAACTTCTGAAGTTCCCTTCACTCCCACACTATATTTTGGCCATCTCTGAAGTGCTTTCTGGAATACATACCAAATATGCCAACTGATGACTTAACACCGTACAAATGACAAGCCTCAAAGAGGAATAAGAAAAATCTGGAATATCCAGTTCAGTTAAGTTTATAATGGCATAAAACTCTGGTGAGAATAGAACAAAACACTAAAGAAGAATGTCTATAAGCATATTCCATTCTAAGCCACAAATGTGAAACACTATAATTTACAGGTAAAAAGGGAGTTGGTTGCTATTTTCAAAGAATACACAGTTCAGAGAACAAAGCAAAGCACGAACTGTTCATTATGTTACACTGTAAAATCTGCTGTAATTGAAGTATCAATAAAATAATATGTGAACATAGGCCTGAGAGTGACTAAAACAACAGGGAGTAACTGGTAAAATCAACAGACAAAAAAAATTGTTTTGATTTATTTGAATGCTAGAGTAAGGTAGAGGAGCAGATAATGTGGGTAGCAAGATGTACCTTAAGATTGGACAGAAAATAGAGAAACTGGATCTGGAATGTAGGATTCTTTTTCTTTAAAAATTATAGAAAAATTGTTTATAACACAAAATGCTATAATATTAGATTATCAATATAATAAATTATATGTTTATTAATTTTAGAATGTTGATTGCATGCCTCCTGTGTGCTAAAATTGTGATAGATAAAGGGAATATAACAGAAGACAAGACAGACATAAGCCTACCCTTCAGAGATTTGACTCTAGCACGAGAGTCAGATCTTACAGAAGCAATAACCAGGAAGCATGATGAGTATTGTACGAAGGTGTATTGGTTAGCACACTTTTTTAGTTGCAAGTTAAACACTCGCTGAGACCCTGGCTTAAGCCAAAAAAAAAAAAAAGGAATGTAATGGCTCATATAGCTGAAAAATTCACACATACTAACATACAGGGTATCCATAAAGTTTAATTAAGGTTTAAATTTAGTTTAGCTTAATTTAATGAACACCCTGTATTTACCTCAAGTAATATTTGATGAATAGGTTTAAATAATCTCACCCCCAAATTGTTCCTTATTCTCCAACCTTTGGCTCCCCTTCTCTGGGTTGGTTGCATTATCCAACCAGCTCTCACCTCCTAGAGATAAGATAGCTAGAATAGTGTTAGCCTTACATATTCTCAATTCCAGGAATAGTGAAAAGAGGAGCCACTTTTCCAACAGGCCCCCAAAAAGCTCTGGGATTCACTTGCATTGTATCAGCTTTGAACTTATTTGCACTCTGACCCAATGATCACATGTGCAGTCTAGGAAATGTGATATACTGATAGGCCAATATTTATGACAACTGTCTCAGGGAAACAGGTACCCTATTATGCCAGATTCAGCCAACACATCCACAGTCATTTTCGTTAGGCCTAGCCTTAGATATCTATGTTCCCATGGAGTACTGCAAGAAAATGCAAACACCCTTCTCTCAAAACACCTTCCTAGACCCTTTCTTCTTTCCTATAGAACACAGACGCATTTCAATAGAAATGTGTTGACAACTACTTTTTTTCTCCCTTTTATTCACCTTTGAACTTCAAACCACAAGAATTTAAATGAAGCATTCTACTATCAAAATGCTATAATCTAAAAATTGGTTCCTTACCATAGCCAATGGTATTTAATATAAAATATTATTTAAGTGTATTATATTTCATGGCATTAAACCATTCCAGAACCTTACACTTGCCACACACTCTATAACTGGACAACTGTAAAAGCTGCCATTTAATCCAAACACATAACATTTATTTTTAAAATATCTGTCTGAAAGGAAGTAAATGGTGGTATCAGGGTAGGCAGAAAGGGAAGATTCTTTGGAACAGCAGAGACCTGGCAGTGCCCTGAGTGTCAAATCATTTAAAGGTCTCCAACATACATGACAAGACGCAGAACCAATAAGCATTGAGGGGCAAAAGCTACCCTCAGAACAGAACATGAAACTCCCCTACGGATCACAGAAAGTCCCCAAATTTCTGTTATATTTGAGAAGAGGAAAGATGGAAATAAAGGTAAAGGGGGAAAATTCGTACATAAGGAAAAGGACAAAAGTCAACACCTTGACACAGGTGCTGAGTCCTCCAAGGTTAAAGTTTAGTGTACCTCAGATCACCTGGGAAACTTAAGATGCCTATGTTTGAGTCCTACTCACCAGTATGTCATTTGTATACTTTTGGAATAAAGTCTATCCTATCTTTTTCATAAGCACCTTAATTAATTTGGATGCTAGTCGTCCAAAGACCATACTTAAGAGAAAATTACTTTAGGGCTAAATCAAAAACTGCTGTATCTAATAAAACTAAAATTTTAGGATGAAATATCACACATTGTGAGAGTAAGGAGAGTGGCCCTACCAGTTCTACCTTTCATTCATAGGTAAAGCTTACCAATGAGGTCAGTTCTGTTTCATGATTCAGGCCTACATGGAATAGACAACATGAACAAAGACCAGTTCTTAGAGACGTACAGAGAATAGAATTTACGATGAGCACAAACGTCCCTGAGAACAAACAATGACGTGGTAAAGACATGATGTATTTCTTAGGTGAGGACAGTGAACAGGACTGTGTGACAAAGGGCTTAAGTTTAGAAAGGTTACTTGGAGGTCGGGCACAGAAAAGAGTTAGCAGATGAGCACTCTCTGTGAGCGTTCTAGCAGACAGCCCTAACAAATCTTGAGCTTTGGTTGAGTTCCAAACAGATTTCAGGGGATTTTGGAAGGTCTGTAGAAGCAGTGACTAGTAGGAAACTGTGGTCATCCACATCTCCCCAGGCAGATCCAATTTCGGATTCATTGGGTTACATCATGTAATGTGACCAGAGAAGAGAGCAGAGTATAATAAGCAGTCAAGCTAGTGCTCATGCAAATACTTGTTCATTTTCTAAACTCTCGTAACCCAAGGAGTCTGCAGTGGCTTTATGCTCTCCATTAATTTTTCTACCCAGTCTATCCTCATAAAGTTGATTTCTGCTGGATTTGCAGAAAGTTTTAGTATCATATATTTTCACAAAACCAAAAACTCCCTGAATAATAACTGAAGACTGAGAATATTTCATCTTGAAAACTTATAAGATGACCTTATAAACATATCCAAATACAATTTTACTAATAATTCAGATAGTAAAAAAATTATATTAACATATAGTGTGTGTTTGTGCAAGCACTAGTATACTATTTCAAGCAAAAACAAAATGTTTACCTTTACTGGAAAAACTCTCTTTTTAACCCCCAATGTTAAGTTTAGGAGAAGAGGCAGGGGGGGTAAAATAATTTCAGCATAAATATTAAAAGTACAACTTTTGAGTTGAATTTAAATCCCAACTTTTGAGATTTGAGATAAATCTCTAAGCATCCACATGAATGTACAAATATCTACCTTCCAGGATATTGAGAGTGTTACAAGACTTAAAGCACTTAACACAAGTGACTATAATGTACGAGGCAATTGTAATAATGATATTGATCAAAATTTACTTTAAATTAATTCAGGAAGGAATTAATTTCCTTCATTACTTTCTCATTGAATTTTAGAAGAATCAACTCAAATGGTTTCAGATCATATTTGAAAATTAGTTAGACGACATAAAAGCATCTAGTACATGCTTTACTTCACAAAGTAGGGAAGTCACAGTGGCAGAGGACAGCTTTTCACCAATCCTTAATCATAACCTATGGTGATTCTAAAATAATTAGCAGTTATCTGACGGAGAGCTAAAACCAAAGTGTGTAACATTTTATTCTACACACCCCAGAGTACCATGGTCATGAGAATAACAATTGAAAGCTAAAATTCAATTAAGGCAACCAGAATATTTATGAGTCTAGAAACCCTGCATGTTTGAGAATGCTAGTTATTCTCCCCAAATTACTCTGTTCTTCTCCCACAGTGACAGCATACCTGATTTTAATTCAGCGTTAGCCCCTATCTGGCCAAGTGACCTGCTTCTTCAGGTCAGTAAAATGTAAACAGAAGTTTCTTGAGGAAGCTTCTGAAACTTTCCTTAAGAGGGTGGGCTGCAGCCTAATCCTCTTCCCTCTCTTCTTCGTTCCTTTATCTTACCTGCTACCCTGTTTCCCC
Organism: Nycticebus coucang; assembly: GCF_027406575.1. NCBI lineage: Eukaryota > Metazoa > Chordata > Mammalia > Primates > Lorisidae > Nycticebus > Nycticebus coucang. The sequence continues at coordinate 88,879,350 of NC_069794.1, read as the reverse complement.
GAAAATAAGACAGTGTCTTATTTTAAGGTGTGCGCCCAAAGATGCGCTAGGTCTTATTTTCAGGGGACGTCTTACCTTTCCTGTAAGTAGGTCTTATTTTTGGAGGATGTCTTATTTTCAGGGAAACGGGGTAGTTGGAATAAGAACATGATAACTAAAAGGAGAAGTCATGAGATGACTCTGGGAGTGGAGGCCATTACAGAAAACAGTAGGTTGGAAGAAGCCTTAAGTCTTCAGTGTTTTACAAAACAAACCCATTACAACATGCCCAATCTACATACTTACAAGCTTTTGTGTGGGAGGGAACTCACTTTCTAACTTTTTTATTTTTTTTTAACTTTTTTAAGTTATTGTTATTTTGGTATGATATTCATTGTTACCACAATTTTGCTAAATTACACACACACATTTTAAGAGAACTAGATTAACCTAGATTTATGTGATCTGAATTCAAGTACTTAAAGCAATTACCTATGACAAAGAGCTAAAACTCATTTGGAAGACTGACTTAGCAGTAATTGTGCATTGGGTAACATTTACATAGAGAAAAATCTCACTTCAATTTATGAAATACAGTTCAAAATGCAAGCGCTGTTGTAAAATAGAATGGTATGGAAGTGTTTCAAAGTCTTATATCTATCAAGCTGTAAATTTACCTTAGTTTGAGAGATTTTACTCTAGCACTACTAAATTTACCTCAAACTTAAAAAATTTGGGATTTATGTAATGTCACTATGGCATCATCAACAAACCAACTAAATCAATTAGATGATTGTGCAGGATCTGCAAAGTCATTGATGGCTGATACTTGGTAACAAGAAGTAGAAGGAAGAGAAAAGGGGCTGTATATTCATGTACAGAAAGGCAATACTGGGATCACGCACATCTGTGCAGTTTACTTAGCCTGCAGAGATAAATATAAATGCACATCCTGACACTTGAAATTTTATGATTAATAATCATGGTAGAATTCACCCATACATAAGTTAAGCTTCCATGCATAGTCAGAAAGGTCCTTATCACTCTTTCAGATGAATCGAAGGAGTAACAAGGTAGAGACCATGAACTCTAAAAGAAAACCAAAATAGAGGATGGGAAGTTTTAAAGAAATACTGTGACATGAATAAACCAAACTACAGGATGAAAGGCTAGGAGAGAGGCTCCAAATGGATCTCTTGCTAACAGAATGGCATGTGTGCCCCATGCCAAAGACAGAGAAAGTCGTGACGGAACAATGTAAATTCCTCTCATTAACACCACTCTAGCTCTATTTTTTTAAGACTAGTAGGCATCCTAAGACTTACCTCAGTTTTTCTATTTTTAGTAGAGATGCGGATCTCACTTTTGCTCAGGCTGGTCTGAAACTTGTGAGCCCAAGCTATCCACCCACCTTAGCCTCCCAGAGTGCTAAGACTACAGGAGTGAGCTGCTGCACCCTGTAATCGAAAAACTGTCTAACAAATGATAATTCATATTTCTGAGCCTTTACATGAAAATATAGTGTGATCATAAGGAATAAAATATTTCAAATTGTTCAGTCTGTGATGTTAAATATCTTAAATATACATGTAGTTTACAAATGAAAATAAACATCAACAAATCATGGACGGGTGCAGCGGCTCACTCCTGTAATCCTAGCACTTTGGGAGGCCAAGGTGAGTGGATAGCTTGAGCTCACAAGTTTGAGATCAGCCTGAGCAAAAGTGAGATTCCCCATCTCCACCAAAAATAGAAAAATTGAGGTAAGAGGCTTGTAGGAGCCCAAGAGTTGGAGGATGCTGAGCTATGACGTCCCTGTCCTCTACCCAGGGCGACAGCTTGAGGCTTTGTCTTAAATAACAAATAAAGAAAGAAATAAAATCACGAAATCATAAGTAATCAATAAACTTAGAAAAATATAAAGTATAATAGCTATAGATCATATTCAGAAGATGATCAAAGGCCAAACATATTAATCGATTTTCTATTAATGCCAAATTTAATCAGAATAAAATATATATATCCTGGCAAAGGGTGCTGTGACTATGAGATTTAGAGCAATAACAGAAAAATAAGGATGCCAGTTCTACCTATGGAATTAAATGATTACTACATGAAGTAACGTTCTCAAATGCTTAGCTTTGTTGTAAATAGTTTTGATGCCTGGAAGCTTTTTCATTGCTTTTATCTATATTATTCACTTTCCCCTGCCATTATTTATCAATATAATGCTTGAATTTGTCCCATATTGCACTTTGAACAAAATTCTTAGAGTAATGTTAAATAGAAATGTATGTCTCAATAGGAAATTTCATCAAATGAAAATCCCAAAACTTCCTTTTGACATGTTATCATTTTCAAAATTTACAGTTATGTTCAGATAAGCTACAGAACAAAGAAAGCTTAAAAGACATACTAATTTCTAAGCATAGTTTTCTGTTCCTTCTCTCTATCCTAATCCGATAAGGAACAATGCTTGATTTTATTGAATGTTAGCTTAAGCAGGACCCATGCTGGATCTTCTCTTAGAATCTATGTTCCTAAAATGCTCAGGCTTTATAAACTGCACTAGCATGAAGTTATGCATTACCCTGTTTGACAATACACCTAGCTGGGGTGTCCCCTCCGCACTATCCCTTCTCTCTTCTCATAGTCAATCCAGCAAAAATGGAACCCATCAAATTTTTCATGTTTCCCACATACTCTTTTTCCAATTTTGAATTTCTGTGAAAATAGACTTCTCAGTCATCTTTATCTGGGACAAATGGCTCTCAAATCTTCCTAATGAATAACATACGGTTTTCCCCTTTCTCTAAACCAGCAGTTCTTAACCTGTGGGTCACGACCCCTTTGAAACAATTAAAATACATCCCGCATATCAGATATTTACATTATAATTCATAACAGTAGCAAAATTAGTTATGAAGTAGCAACGAAAATAATTTTATGGTTAGGGGGTCACCACAAATGAGGAACTATATTAAAGTGTCACAAAATTAGGAGGCAATAGGAAGGTTGAGAACCACTGCAAACAGTCCAAACACTGTTGTTATTATTCTTTCATATATGCTGATCTTTGTTCCTCAAAAAAATCACCTTTGTTATTTTCTAGACTTTAAAGATATTCACTTAGCACTTATTCTTTCCAATTGAAGAAACATGTGGTTTCAATCTGTCCCTATAGAACAGCATTTTATCCAATTTAATACTTTTAGTGTTTGTCTCTGGCCCTTTCAACATGAGGTTATATATTCCTTAAGTTTAACAGAATTTTCCAGTGGAAAATGAAGAGAAAAAAGAAACCATAGCATAAAAGAAATAAATTGTTCACCCAACTGATGCTTACTATGAATTATCTTTTCCTACAGATAATTATATATGCCTAAGTTGAAAAGACGCTTTAAAATAAGCATTCTGTCCCTTTTTCAGTGTTCCAATGCTGAGGGCAATGAGACAATGGAATGAGTCATGTATCTCTGTCCCTCCTTCATCACCAGGACCAGAGACCAACTAGACTAGAATCTGGAATGGAGAGTTAGACAGTATGAGATATTTTGCTAAGGCCACATCTTACCACAATCGCTGTCCTAGTTTCTCCACTTACTAGCTCTAAAACTTGGGTACTGACTTACTATTTCCCTGCCTCCGTTTCATCATCAAAAATTAGGATTACAACAGTACCTCTGAATTGGGTTGTTATAAAAGAATATGAGAGGGCGGCACCTGTGGCTCAAGGAGTAGGGTGCCGGTCCCATATGCTGGAGGTGGCGGGTTCAAACCCAGCCCCGGCCAAAAAAAAAAAGAATATGAGAAATATCTATGTGAAATAATTGCCATTATATCTGTCACATGGGAAGCATATAATAAACAGTTCTTCATAATTTTTATCACTAATGATTCTGCCCTCTTTTCACCATGCCATGGTGACAGCTGTGAATGACATTGATGGTATATTTGGACACTTGCTCATAAACATAATGCTTTGCATGAAATAACACTAACAAGAAAACTCTTCAAATATACATACAAAATAATTTTTAATTAAAAAAAAATGCACACCCATACACATTCATTGAATCCAACATTGATTGTCCTATATTTTAAAGGGTTTAACACTGCTTGAGATATCTTGGAAAATGTAAAAGACACACAACTAAGTCTGTGTTCTAGAGGTGACCTTATACTAACATCTCCAATATATTTCAAATAAATTATTAATACAACATAACATTAAGGAATAAATGTGTCAAATAAATTCCAAAGGTTTTCCAGAGGGAGAAACATAAAAGAGACTAAGTTGTTAAGAAAATTCTATGAGATATCTTCAGATGAAACCAAGCATTAAAGAATTCACTAATTCTTGGTTATTTAATCAGATTTTAAAACTCCCCTGAATATGGATCATGTTTCGTGCTTCTCTTGCATATTTTAACTCATTGAAAAATTCCTGAGCATCTTCATGTTTCAAGGGTCCTAAAGGGACATTGAGAATACAGTAGTAAAGCTAGTACATTCTCTCATTGAAAAAGCCTAAGGATTTTCCTGCCACCAATGTTGGTGAAGAATTGCATGACAATTTTTCCATAGGGTTAACCTGAAACAATTAGAAAAGTTGAAAAATATACAACAAATAGAATGATTTGAGTATCTGGGATCATGAAGATAAGGGAAGTATAGCACAGGATGCTTTGCCCCTCAAGGCACTTGTCAGGCTATAAGAAGAGCCAAGCCAATAGGACAGAAATAAAGCAAAAAAACAGTGTCCACAACTCTGAAAACCTGAATCGAGTTTTCAACACTCTAATGAGCCTCAAAAAAAAAAAAAAAAAAAAAATGGAGTTCAAAGGCCCCTAAAGAAGACAGCCCCTGATAAACAACCCAGACCTCCAGAAAAAGACTTTGAAAGGACCAGACTTCAGGATTAGGGGCAAAGCTCTTTTTAAAAATCCAGTTTGAACTAGCCCAGTCCTAGATTTGGTAAAGATGATCTGCTCCTGGTCTAACTACCAGTCTGATTAACATTAAATCCTCTCCAGAGAAAGATAACATCAAGCAAAACTTTAAAATCATTTCTGTATTTGTCAGACATAGCTGGCATCTGATTTACAAAATCATTAGACATGTAGGAGAAAGAGTTAAATGAGGTGATGCAGACATTGGAGTTCTCACACAAGTGGGATTAATGTTTTCAAAAAGTAGATGGCAAGATGGAGAAACTGATTGCAAACTGTAACATCCTTGAGCTCCTGAGCACTGTCTGGGGTTGGGTGAGGCTTTGTCACAGTGCCCTGCAGTTTGACTTCTTCCTCTGACCAATCCTGCTTCCGTTTCCTCCCTTCCACAGGTGTTCATGCCTTATAAATAGCCTGTTCACCAAATTTTTCTTATCTGCTTCTGAAAGACCCAACCTGTGGCAAACATTATAAAATGCAAAATATCCAGTAATAAATCTAACAAAAGATATGTGACTTCTAAAAAAAATGAAAATTTTATTAGGAAAAATTAGGTAGAATAAAATAAATGAAGAGATAATAATTCGTGTTCATGGGTTGAAAGTTAACATTGTACAGATGTTCATCCTCCCCAAATTGATCTACAAAAAAAATGCAGTCCCAACAAATACCTCAGCAAGTTTTATCTATGAAAATGTATAATCAGATTTTAACATTTTCTTTTTTTTTTCTTTGCAGTTTTTGGCAAGGGATGGGTTTGAACCCACCACCTCCAGTATATGGGGCTGGTGCCCTACTCCTTTGAGCCACAGGCACTGCCCAATTTTAACATTTTTATGGGAATTCAAAAGTATAAAAATACCCCTTCCAAGCTCCAATGAAGAACAAATTTGAATAATCTACAATTCAGAAATGCATAAATTGAGTCACAGCAACTATAAGTGTACAGTAATGGCAAAAAGATGGATAAAAAGACCAATGAAATAGAATAGAGAATTCAAAAGCACATAGACACTTGATTTATGACAAGGCTATACTGAAGAGCAATGGGAGAAAGAATGATCATCTCAGCACATGGTTTGGAACCAATTGGTTTCCATATGGGAAAAAAATGAAACTTAACACCTACCTCATCTCATATTCAAAAACCAATTCTAGGTGGGTGGTAGACTTAAGAGAATAAAGCTTCTGGAAGATATATAGAAGAATATTTTCATAACTTTGGCATAGGCAAAAGATTTCTTAAAAAGGACACACACACACACCACCAATCACCTATGCATCAAAAGACCCATTTTGACTATAGAAAGGCACAGATGGGAGAATCAGTGAAGTATTTGATTCTGCGTGGTCAAGGAGCACCTATAAACCAATAAGAAATAAATGACCCCAATAGAAAATTGTGTAAAAAACTGGAAGAATCATTAAAAAGAGGTGACCATATACAAATAAATGACTATTAAACATGAAAAAATTATACAACCTTATTAGTCATTGAGTGATAAGGTTTAGATATTTATCCCCTCCAGATCTCACATTGAAATTTGATCCTCGTGTTGGAGGTGGAGTCTGATGGGAGGGGTTTGGATCATGAGGGTGCATCCCTCATGCTTGGTTTGGTACCATTCTCATAGTAACCAGTGAGTTCTCTGGCTCTATTACTTCACCTGAGAGATGGCTGTTCAAAAGGATAGGCAACCCCACCTCTTGCTTCCTCTCTCCCCTGTTCCTCCTTTCCCTCCTGCATTGATAGGAAACCCCCTAAAGCCTTCACTCAAAGCAAATGCTGGCACCATGATTCGTGTACAACCTGCAGACGGAGCCAAATAAACCTCCTTATAGTTTACCCAGCCTCATGTATTCCTTTGTAGTAACACAAAATGGACTAAAACATAAGGGAAATGGGTTTCACAACTATGAATGGCTTAAATTGGTGACATGGGCAATACTAAGTGTTGGTAACAATCTAGAAAAACTCATGTATTGCTGACTGAAGACACAACTGCTTTGGAAAACTTTTCAGCAGCACCTTCTACACAGCTAAAATACACAGATCCTATGACTCAACAATTATATTTTTAGTTTGATATCTAGCAAAAAGTCACATAAATGTTCATCAGAAAATTACATGATCATAAAAGCATGAGCTATCATAGCTCAAAATTAGAGACAACCTAAGTATCCATTTAGGTAGAATTTATCAACAATTTTGCCATATTCAGTAAAAATCACAACGCTATCTATGATGAAAAATGACATTATTGCTATTTACAATAAAATGGATGCATTTAAGAAACTTAATTTTGAATAAAAATAGACTCCAAAAAAGTACATACGATATGATTCCATTTATATGTGTACAAATTTCAAAAGTATGGGTGGAGACTATTTATGGAAGGGAATGGCAGGTCATGGCTCTGTGTACCCAGTGCAATGCTAGACATGATGAAACTTCTGTACTATTGATTTAATTTGTGAACTGCATTGGCCATACACACAGTGCATTAGAATGAGAGAGCTGGGCGAAAGAATAGAAAATCAAAACCAATACATTCTTCTCACACCTGTGGAACGACAGACCTGGATGTCTTTGCCAAGATTGCAACACCCTTGGCACAGCTATATGTGCTAATGTGCCATGCTCACTTTGTGGAAGAACACTCTGCTAACCCTCTAAGACTGTAAGACCTAAATACACAATTCTGCTTCTAAGATAACATCCTGTACCACACCTTATAGTCTACTTTGCTGCTGGGCTGGAGTAGAATTGCCTCCCTTGTTTTTAAGTGGAGGGCTTTTCAGTGCTACATTTTAGAGTTTGTCATTTTTTTAAGTGGATAAACCTGGCCGACACCACAACCCTAAATACTTTTATTAGTACAAGTACCAGCCACAGCTAACACGTTCTCCACAAAGAAACATGTGGCTTCTTGATATTTTGGTCTGGCCAAAAGGACATCTTGCCAGGTTTACAGTGAAAATATCAGAGTTTTCTAACAACAGCATGAGGAATAGTTCCCATTCAGCGATGAGTGACTTCTGACAGGAGTTTTCAGGTTTGGCAAAACATTGCACAGATCAGGCCAAACTAAATACTGAGTGGAAAACTCCATTCAGTGTTCTGTGGGCCCAGGCCCCCTGTGGCCAGCCCCCATGTGCAGCTGACTCTGTCAGCAAACAGCAGCCAAACAGTGCTGTACATACTGTACCAAGGATGTGCCTCAGCCAGGTGAAGGGAGGGATAACAGGACTACTGGGACGCTGTCCCAGGCCTAATCAGAAGAGTACGTTCTGAGTTTTTCCAGGACCTACAATTGTAATGCCAGAGATACTTTAATCATGGCTTTAAGAAAATATTTTCAGTATAAGTGGCTTTTGTGACCCATATGTCTAAATATTTTCCCTTTTAGACCAGAAGAAATGAAATCTTGTTTCCATCTCTACAAAGTAAAAAAATAAAATAAATAAAATACAAAAGAGAAAACTTAACTCACAAAAGTATCCTACCAGATCCCGCCCTCTACCCTTAACCTTCTTGTTCTTCAGCCGCAAATCCAGTATTTAGGAATAGTGTTTCTATACATCTTGAGCAGGGACAAGTACACTATTCTTACCAAACTATTGAGTGTTCATTCATGTGAACTTTAAATATGATTTTGTTAATTTATTTCAAATGCTTTAAAAGGTGCTATGGGAGCACCTCTTGAAATTGTGCCTCTAATTAGAAGGCCTTCATAAAGAAAGAAAATAAATTGACCTGTTACATCTAAACCTGAATTTTCCACAAATTTGTTATTACTTCTCTTCATTGGAATGAGTAATTGAGAATTGTATGTATATTTATAGTAAAAGTACCTGGCTTTTACCCATTATGCCTAAAATTATGTATGTGGCAAATGCAAAGAGGATAGTTTCAAAAAAAATGGTGGTAATTCAATTTAGGGCATATTACAGTGGATGTCTTGGAGCAGTTGAAGATGTCAAAAGACCCTAAATGCGAAAAGAAAGATTAATTTTTAAAATTCTGTGAACTTCAAAGGATTGACCAGATACATAAATACAATTAAGCATTTCACATGTAGTAATATCTCCATGAATAACAATACCTATTGACATCAAATTTTTAAAGAGACACATATTTCCTGATGAAAATTTTTATTACCGTAATAAAGTCTTTACAAATAAATATATCAGCACTCATTTAATGTGTAATTAAAATCTTGTCTAACTTATGACTTGTCATGCAAAAAATAAGGAAAGAGCAAAAAATTACTAAGAAGTTTTAACTCTAACAAAGAGGTTAGTTATGCCTCTGCTGTGCTTATCATGTTTTCTTGGGACTCCATATCACCCTACTTTGCAAATCTATTTTCCATTGTTACCTCAGTAAAAATTTGAAGATTCTAGCAGCACCTGTGGCTCAGTGGATAGGGTGCTGGCCACACACACCAAGGGTAGGGAGTCGAACCCGCCACCTAAGCAATGATGACAATTGGAACAACAACAAAGAAAAAAAATAGCTAGGCGTCGTGGTTGGCATGTATAGTCCCAAATACCAGGGAGGCTGAGACACGAGAATCCCTTGAGCCCAGGAGTTTGGGGTTGCTGTGAGCTATGATGCCAAGGCACTCTACCCAGGGTGACAGCTTGAGACTCTGTCTCAAAAAAATAAATAATAAAAATAAAATAAATAAAATTTGAAGATTCTGGCACTTTTCACAAGTAGCCTACAAGGGATAAGGATGAAAGATTTTATCCCAAGTCAATTAATTTTCCAAAGGAGCTAAGATTTCCCCCAGTACACTTTGTTCAATAGCAAAAGATTTAAGACGGAGAAATAGATCATTTTGTTCAATCCGGAAAAGTTTTGACTGAAATTTTTTATCTTTTAGGAAAAATATCAAAAATTTTTATAGCCATTTATAGTTTACAAATTGCTGTCCCACATTCTTTTTGTTTGATCCTCAACAGAATTCCATGAAGGAGATGTTCTCATCATTATTCTGTGATCAGATGTGGAAACAGGAGCCAGACCTTAAGATAAGGCCCTGGTTCCAGCATGAAACTTTTTCTTGACCACAACTGCTCTGAAGATATGAAAGAAAGATGAGAGGCTGCTTATAACTCGCTTCTATTTGGTGAGATGCAAAAGGAATAAAACATGATCTACACATGGAAATAGAAGCTTGATATGCTGCCTTGATGAAAACACATAGAGGCATAAAACTCGCCAAGCTTATAACACAACAAAAGGGGAAGAGAAAGAAATCAAATGGCAACACCAAAGAACTCAACTGAACCCAAAGGCACAGTCAAAGAAGAAAAAAACACAAAGCAACTAGATAACAATACATTATGACAGGAACAGAACTTCATATGTTGATATTAAACTTGAAAGTAATAGACTAAATGCCTCACTTATATGTATATGCAGAATGAGGAAAAACATGTTCCAACCTTATACTGCTTACAAGAAATTCACCTTACTTATAAAGACTCTTATAGACTGAAGGTGAAGATGAAGGGGTGAGAAAAAATATTCCATGCAAAACATCAAGCATGAGTAGCTATACTCATATCAAATTGTTATTAAATCAATAATAATAATAATAAAAGACAAAGAGGGTCATTACATAATGATAAGCAGATCAATTCAACAAGATACAACAATCTTCAACACATATGTACTTAATGCTGAAGGATCCAGATTCATAAAACAAATTTTACTATACCTAAGAAAAAGATCAACAACAACACATAACAATAAGGCACTTCAACACCCCCCCTTACAGCTCATATGTGACATCACCAGCCCAGCATCTCTCAACTCTCACACCCACAACCCAGACAAACATTTGCAGCAAGTGATATTCATAAGAGTTTGCATTTTGCAAGCTAGATAAGAGAAGGGAATTTGTGGTTTGAGTTTTATGCCATGAGAGGAAAAAGATGGGCAGGGGTGCTATGTCTGTTCCCAATAGAATGTTTATTCTATGTTTAAACACCTATAAATAGTGGAGTGAGGTCCAAAGAGTTATTAAGCTCTTTTGCAACAAAGATTCTGTAAGATATTGGACCCAAGAAGAGGTTCTGTGGGACCTCACATTTGGAGAAATCGAGCCATAAAATTGAGAAGGTCATTCTTTTTGCTACTGCGTAGAACCTTAGCAAATTTTGGCAACTCAAGGGCTATAGCTTGAAAAAAAAAATAGTGTTTTGAAAGGATATTTTTCTTGGAGTAAACTAGTAAACCATGATGTACAGCAATAGTAATTAACTTTCTCAGGTAGCAATTCTATATACCTGGGAGCTAGAACATAAGAATAAGACAGGGCACCAAATAACAACATCTAGAATGTGGACATCGTGAGACACCATTCTGAAAATATATGGAAATAACTGCGGGATTTATTGATATTCTGTTATTAGGCAGATAGAGGTTACATGTACATCAAGGTTTTTAAAAGCTAATAAATGTAATTACCTTTTCCCCTCCCAACATTAGAAATGATTGAGAGACTAATGCGGGATTTAGGCAGAAGGAAAACAAAACAACTTTTATAACTAGTGGATTCAAGGATGGGACTTAAGTGTTCAGTAATCATGAGCTTCCTAATACTGGATCCTCAAACAGAATTACCACTCTGTTATAGGCATTGCCAAAGATTGCAGACCTCCCCACTGGAAAGGAAGAATGCTCATAGAAGAATGTGTGTTCCATACAGTCAGCTCCTTAGGAAAGGAAATAATTAGGCTACATATGCAAAATTCCTTTTTCCAAACTCACCAATCATCATGAAAGCACTGACTGGGAGAGCCACCAAGAGTCTTATTCTTGAGAAAGTCTTTCCACGTAGAAAGATAGAGTCTGTGGAAAGGAGATTTCCCCACTGTTAGCAGGGTGCAAAGAGCCTGGCACTGGGGTTCTTGTGTAGCAGACTATCTACAAAACAATATACCATGCTCCACTAACAATATGAGTTAGATACCAATAAATATTTGCCTTCCTAACTCCACAAACTTAGTAAATACTGGAAATATGATTTTTTCTACTTTTTCTCCTTTTTCAAAGGACTAGTATGCTTTCTGAAAGTAACAATTGGTAGTAAATAAGGACATTAGGTAACTCTACAATTACAAAGGTGATCTGAAATAAGACTTCCACTTTGCCATTTAGATGATCCATGAAGGTGAGGACAGAAGAGCAATAAGGATCAGATTCAGATTCAAAAGAATTTTTATCAAGTGCCCACTTGTATCAAGCATTAGGCTAATACTTTCACAAATTATTTTATTGACTATGATTAAGTATTTAAAACAACCACCTCACAAGAAGAAAAAAGTTGAAACTCAAAAGGTTAAGTAACTTGTTCCAGGAGTTACAGGAACAAAGAGATTAGAATTGTATTCTTAACTAAGTATGACTCAGACTCTTTTTTTTTCTACTTTAATGCACACATCAGCATATAGACAATTATAACTTTTTTAAAAAATGGATTTTGTAGGAAAAATTTTTAAAAATGTATGCTCCTTTGAAACATAATATTAAGTAAATTAAAATACTGTACTTGATATCATAACAGTTCTTCCAAAATCACTTTCGAAGGATTCCTTTAATATTCACTGTATATTTTTAGGGAACAATTTAAAGGACCAATAGCTATATGACCATTATGTCAGTAAATGGTCTTTATTTCCCTTCAAATCATTGTATATATGTCTTTCACCAAACTCAAACTTTGGACATTTATCAAAATTAGGGAAATTTTTCTTTGACACTGTTCAGATACAGGATACCCCAGTGATAATCACTCTTTTGCAAGCATTTCACATGAAGCATTTAAAATTCTGGTGGAGATAACTGTGAATGCAAACCAACATAATATCTGAAGTGGAAGAAAACAGGTCCCCTGTTTGTGAAGTGATATGATAGCTCAGAGAAGCAGTACAGAGTGTCCTGAAGGAATATCAGGATTCTTTCAGCTTTGCGTGCTTTGATTGTTCCCAGAGGCTTCCTTAGCTGTTCTGGCACATTTCCTCACAGACTTATTTTCCACTGCACCACTTCCCAGAGTGATTAGAAACAAATAACAATGCCAATCAAGGGTAAGTTTGCCTTAGATCCTCTTGAACAGCTGGCACTTCCTGATGCTTTCATTGACAATTGCATAACATGGTTTGCACGAGAGGTTTTAATTTGAGTTTGGCTAAAGCATTAATTAGAAATTTTGATAGATCTATTTTCAAAATTATTTCTAGTTTTCTATTTGGAAGGAACAATTTATACTTTAGGTGAAAAGAGAGAGGTTTCACATAATGCTAGTAGCCTTAAGCATAAATGGAATAAGAAACAATGTGAAGAGGATTATTGGAGAAATATGACAGAAGTCTAAACCATCTTAATATTTTTCCCCTGTTTGGCAAAGCTATGGGACTAGCTCAGTAGTGGGTACCCAAGCTGTGAAGACAAAGCCCAAGCCTCCCCCACCGCTAGTCAAACCATGGAACCCTCACCTGACATACTATCATTATTGGAATCCCTTTTATAAGTTAGAAAGCAACTCAAATTATCTCTGTAAGGCTGTTAAGATATGTTATGTAAAGAGAAATAAATGGGTCATTATTGTATTGCAAGGAGGTACCATCTTGAAGTGATGAATTAGGGTAAATTCCCTTATAACACTGGACATTTTTTATCTTTAGGAGCAGAGACTGAGGAAAATATATATATGGTAAATTGAAGAAGAGAAAACATCTCACATCTATTACTTTGTGAGTTTACCAAAGACTGGTTCCTCATTTGGCCTTGCTTGGCAAGCCATGCCTCCTGTTTCTAAGACCTGTAAGACACTAACTTTGCTTTTCTAAGTCTTTCCTGTTTTCCCCTTGTGGACACACCTGACTGACCATCACATTAAAGAACACAGAACAGAATATTATGGGTATAGTCAGAAAAGACCTGAAACAGTCCTAATTTCTCATCTCAAGTTGTACAAGCAAAATAAAAGCTAAAGCACAGTTTTAAACTACTAGAAAAGTGAAGGCATGCCCCAGTTTTCACAGAGACTCTCAACAAAGGTTTGGAAGCACACCGAGTAAGGTATTAACAAAATTTTTGTCCAATTATTAGCTTACTACAATCTTAATCAAGCAGAGAATTCAGTGGCCACACATGACAATGAATACAAATTTTACAAAATTAATTCAGAAAAGTCACTAAACAATTAAAACCAGCAGCTCTACAGCAACAAATAGACACAAAAAACAAATTTTAAAGAGGGGATATGAGTTCTAGAATTGCCTGATTATATTATTTAAAATGTCCAGTTTTAATAATAAATAACAATAAATAACAATAAAACATTGAGAGACCAACAATAGACAAAAAAAGACTCAAACACTTGCTTAAAAAAAAAGAAAACAAACAAAAGCAATAGAAACTGTCACTTAGGAAACCCAGGTTGTAGAATTACTAGACAATGATTTTAAATTAGCTATTAGAAAGAAAGAAAGGAAGCCATGTCTGAAGAATAAATAAAAGCTTAAGAATGATATTTTATCAAACTCAGACTATAAACAAAAAGACAGGAATTATTTTTAAAGGAATCAAATAGAAATTCTGGAGTTGAAAAGTACAATAATGTAATTTAAAAATTCACAAGAGGACTGAACAATATATTTGAGCTGGCAGAAGGAAGAGTCAATAAGCTTGAAGACAGGCTGATCAAGATTACTTGTTTGAGAACCAAAAAGAAAAAGAAGAAGGAAAAGGGCCTCACAGACAATCATCAAACACACCAACAAATACATAATAGGCATACCAAAAAAAAAAACGGAAGAAAAAGAAAGAAAGAAAGAAAAAGAAATCTGACAAATAATTATTTGAAGAAATAATAACTGAAAATATCTAAAATTTGATAGCAAACATTAACCCACACCTAGATAGCTTAACAAACTATGAGTACAATAATCTCAAAGAGATTGATACCTAGACACAACATAATCGAACTGTCAAAATGCAGACAAAGGAACTTTCAAAGCAGCAAGAGAGATGACTTATCCCATAAACACAATCATTAATAAGATTGACAGCTGACTGTTCATTAGAAACAATATAAGCTGGATAGAAGTGCCATATTTAAAATGCTGAAATAAAAAGACCACTAAGCAAGAATGAAATATCCACAAAAGTAACACTTCAAAAACTAAGAAGAAATTAAGACATTTTCATATAAGTAAAACATTGAGAGAATTTGCAGACCTGTAAGAAAAAAGAAGGAAGTCCTGCAGGGTGGAACAAAAGAACAGTAAACACAATCTTGAATCCATTCAAAGAAATAAAAAACACTAGTAAAGTTAACTACAAAGGTAAATGTAAAATACAGTATAAATATATCTTTCAGTTGAAGCCATTTTCTTTTCTAATTTATAAGAAAACTGGAGGATTCCAAGATGGAGGATTAGAGGCAAGTCCTGAGCAGCTTTTTCCAGGAAATTTGGAGAAAAGAAACCAGATTCCACCACTCCAATGCTTCCACACTCAGAAGCAACACAGAGTGCTCCACAGAGACACCAGAAACAGAAAAGACAAGAAGGGAGGGAAGTCAGTATGGAAAGTGGGTGAAGGGGAGACTGGTGGTCCAGAGTCAAGACTGCAGGTAGAGATCACTAAGTGCTCTAGGCCACCCCCCACAACCCTCTGCTGGGGTGCTCTGGGAACAGACCCAATTCTGAGCAAGTCTATCCCTCCAGACAGGGTGTAGAACAGAATAAACAATAGCTAGCAACCCCCCAGGCTATCAGGTGTACCATGTTGGACCTTTGTGGGTGGGCTACAGAGAAAGTGGACCAGGTGGCAGCTTCTTCGGAATAGAGCCAGTTATCTGTAGCCAGATGCTTCCCTTGAGGAGCACAGGTGGGTCTGGGTGCAGGAACTGGTTGGTGGGGGAGCCCAGTAAGCTGACATACATGGGGGAGATGGCACACACCAACCCACTTCAGCACCATATGGCAGAGCATAAGGATTGCTGTGGCCCTGAGATTGCCATCACCCATTAGGGGTCCTTGGGTTCCATAATTTGACTAGCTATGGGGAAGGCTTGGGCTATGCCTTCACCGGTTGGGCACCCACCATGGAGCTAGTTCCATAGCTTTGACAAACAGATCAGAGAAGCTCCATCCCTGCCCCCACCTCCTTTTAGACTCTAGTTTCCATTTATCTGGATCTGGAATTCAGGCGCATCACTATTGAATGGCTTTCCCCTAATGCCTGTGGTACCACTCCCAGATCTTCCATGTCTGCTGCACAGCTTCCATTTCCAGCACAGAGCCAGAAATCCTGCCTAGATCTCCAAGTTGACAAGTTGCTGAATATCAGGCAGAACAAATTTCAGCCATAGATCTTCAGCAACAACTATTTCTGCTGATCCAGGAATTCCAGGAATATCCTTTCTACAAATTCCATCCCCTGCAGGACACCTAAGAGGATCATATTAACTACAATTAATTTTTTTTATTTATCTCCTTTAGAGAACCAAAGAGGATTATACTTACTTGCCACAGGGTTTCTTTTTTAATTTTTAAATTTCATTATTATTATGTTCCCTTTTTTCTGTATTTTCTGTTTCTTTCTTTCTTTTTTTTTCCTTTTTTTTTATCTTTGATTTAAAATAGGGCCATCTTAACCTTATACCCAAAAGTTAAAGAAGAAAAAGGAAAGGAGGAAAAGGAAAGAAGAATGGAGAAAACAAGAAGAAGCAACAACACATGTGGAGAAACCAGCAAGATAACTCTGATAGCGTAAGAACCAGAACAAATCAACTCAACAAATCAGTGGAGCTACAACAGAAAATTACAATGGTGAAAGAACATAAATGGAATTAGGATATTGATGGCAAACAAGATGATTGGAATTGAAGGAGAAATTGAAAACCAGTAAAAAGAAGTCCAAAAATTAACCCAAAATATTGACAAAATTAAAGACAAAGTCATCAAGGATATGGACAAAATTAGCCTATAACAGAGCTTAAAGAACTGAAAGAGGCATTCAAGAATTTCAAAATACAGCAGAGCATCTCAGAAACAGATTAAATTAGGGAGAAGAAATGATCTCAGAGTTTGAAGACAAGGCTCTCGAGCTAACCCAGTCATTTAAAGAGGCAGAAACAAGGAGAACAAGGGCACAGCAATCCCTTAGAGATGGGATTATGCAAAATGTACAAACATACAGATTATAGGTATTTCTTTTTTTTTTGGCCGGGGCTAGGTTTGAACCCACCACCTCCAGCATATGGGACCGGCACCCTACTCCTTGAGCCACAGGCGCCACCCGATTATAGGTATTTCTAAAAAGGAAGAAGAGAGACCCAAAAGCATGGAAGATCTAGTTAAAGATATTATAATCAAAAGTTTCCCCCAGCATCTCCAGAGACTCAGATATACAGTCATTAGATGGATAATGAACCCCAGAATGACTCAACTCAAACAGAGCATCTTCTAGACACATTGTAATTAACCTGGCCAAAGTCAAAATGAAAGAGAAAATTCTACAAGCAACCTGATGTAAGAAGCAGCTGACCTACCCAGGAAAATCCAAACCAAACAGGTTAACTTTTCAAGCCAGAATAGGGTGAGCTTCTATATTCAGCCTAGGATTCTATATCACACAAAAGTAATTTTCATATTTGATGGGGAAATCAAATCTTTTCTTAACAAGCAAACTTTGAGGAAATTTGTCACTAATAGACCAGCCCTGTAGCAAGTAGTCAAACCTATACTATACACAGATCAACACAATAGACTCCCAACAAAGTAAAACTACCTAGAAACTGAAGGACTAAGTCTATCACATGGCCCAAGTGATAAAACACAGTAACAAAGTCCCACAAAACAAGATAAACAGAAATTCACTCTACTCATCTATTCTCCCATAAATGTGAATGTCCCCACTGAAGAAGGTAATTAGATTTAAAAAAAATGAACTTAAAAAAGAAAACTCCACAAGCTTAGTATCTTTTCACTTCAGGAAACACACCTCCCCAAGGGCACATCAAGACTCAGGAGGAAGGGCTGAAAAACATTATTTCATGTAAAACAAAACCAATACTACTACTGAATAAACATTCTCATAAGCTCATGGATTCTTCTCCAAGATTGATCAGATTCTAGGTCACAAAAGAAGCCTTAACACATTTAAAAAAAAAAAAAACATATATCCTTACAGACTACAATGGAATAAAATCAAAAACCAACTCTAAAAGAAACTCTAAACACCACACAAAGTCACGTAAACTAAACAATTTATTTCTGAGTGATAGCTGGGTCAAGTAGGAGATAAAGAAAGAAATCAATAGATTGCTTGAACAAAATGGCAATGGGGCCACAAATCATATGGCTAAGTACCCCAAAACCTATGGGATACTGAAAAAGCTGTCCTGAGAGGAAAACTCATTGCCTTAAAATGCCCACATCCAGAAATTAGAAAGAGCAGAAGTCAACAAACTAATGAATCATCTCAAAGAACTAGAAAGGAAAAGCAATCTTATCCCAAAAGAAATAACCAAAATCACATCAGAATTAAATTAAAGAAATAACCAAAATCAGATCAGAATTAAATTAAGTTGAGAAAAAAAAAGCATTCAGAAGAATAATGAAGCAAAAAGTCAGTTTTTGAAATAATAAAATGATAAGCCTTTGGCCAGATTATCCAGAAAAAAAAAAAAAAAAAAGATCTCTGAAAATCTCAATCAAAAACAAAAAAGGGGGGCATAACAGATACCACAGAAATACTAAATATACCGACAGAATACTACAAAAACCTCTGTGTCCAGATATTTGAAAACACAGAGTAAATGGATAAATGCCTGGAATCATGCTATCTCCCTACACTCAACCAGGAAGAAATAGTACTCTTTAATAGACTTTAATCAAGTATTGGAATTGAAACAACAATAAAAAATTTTCTAAGAAAAAAAGTCCCAGACCAGATGGTTTTATACCAGAATTCTACAAAACCTTCAAAGAAGAGCTTGTACTTATGTTGCAAACTATTCCATAACAGCGAGAAGGAATGAACCTCCCAAACTCCTTCTATGATGCAAATATCTTCCTGATACCAATGCCAGGAAAGGATACTACAACAACAACAACAACAAAACTACAGACCAATATAATTAATGAATATAGATGTAAAAATGCTCAATAAAATCTTAGTACATAGAAGACAGCTGTACATCAAGAAATAATTCATCACCGCCAGGTAGATTTTCTCCCAGGGATTCAAGGCTGGTTCAACATATGCAAATCTATAAATGTAATTCATCACATAAACAGTGAAGCATGCATGTGGGAATACTTAAGGGAAGAGCCATATCTTGATGTGCTTGCATTACTAGTAATAATGATTTTATAAGTTTTAAACCAATATTCAATTAGTAGTTAGTAGATTAGGAATATTATTAGGAATAGGAGACAGTGATAGAGGATTGGTTCAGATACAATTTCCTAGCTTTGAGCACAAAGCACGATACTCTGTCACTTGAAGGTTCTGAAGCCTGGCATGTTGAATATCCCCACTCTCCTCATAGCTGTCTTGCTGCAGCTAGCTGGAGGCCTTGAGGCTGTTTTCTGCCAGGGCAAGGGTGTGTGCTCCAAGAGACTGCTTTCTTTAAACTTTGTCCAACACAGGAAGACTTGCTCCACACCAGATAAGAAGAAGAAATATCTCTCTTCTTCTGTCACATTAATTGGGCCAGAGGAGTCTATCTGTTTGGCCACAAGGCTGTCAGAGTATTAAAACATCATGTCTGTGGGGTGTGACTGTGGGTCAGCTAGGATTGGGTCCTTGAGTCAGCCTCTAATTGGCTACCTAATCAAGACTCTGTTTGTATTAAAACCATATACCTTAAAACAGTAAAAAGAAGCAAGTAAATTAATTACAATCCATACAATTAACATAATTAATTGTAAAGTTAATCTAGTTAGTAGAAATGCAAGCGCAGCAAGAACCATAACAGGATTGTTTATCTTGCCTTCATGAGATTGATGATTGTAACACTGTTGTATGAAATAAATACAGAGCCAGCCTAATACTTGGGGTGGCATTCTGGAAGCCTCATGAAAAAGGGTGTGCCAACCTCCCAAATTCTCGCTGCTCTTAAAACTATCTCTTTGTCTCTGTCTATTATTTTTCTATATTAATCCTTTATAACTCTCATTAATAATAATTTTCCAACAGTCTCCCACACCATCAGGCCACTAGGAAGTAAACTCATAGCATGTTGAGGCTGGCCCCTGACAAAATACAAGTAAAAACAAAGACCATGTGTTCTCAATAAATGCTGAAAAAGTATTTGACAAAATTCAGCACCCTTTTGATAAGAATACTTAAGAAAATTGGCATAGATGGGGCATTCCTTAAATTGATAGAAACCATCTATGACAAACCCATAGCCAACATCATATTGAATGAAGGAAAACTGAAGCGTTCCCTCTTAGAACTGGAACCAGACAAGAATGTCCATAGTCAACACTACTTTTCAACATAGTGCTGGAAGTCCTAGCCAAAGAAATCAAACAAGAGAACAGTATCAAGGGTATTCAAATGGGAACAGAGGAAGTCAAACCATTGCTCTTTGGGGATGATATGATCTTATACCTAAAAAACAGCAAGGACTTAACCAAGACCTCCTGGAATTGATAAAAAAAAAATACATCATCATCTCAGGATACAAAATCAATGTACACAAATCAGTATCTTTCATTTATGCCAACAGCAGTCAAGTTGAGAAATAATAAATCAAAGACACAATACCCTTCACAGTAGCACCAAAGAAAATGAAATACCTTGGAATATATTTAACAAAGGATGTAAAAGATCTCTATAGAGAGAATGATAAACACCGAGAAAAAAAATCAGAATGTGAGGCGGCACCTGTGGCTCGAATGAGTAGGGCGCTGGCCCTATATGACGGAGGTGGCAGGTTCAAACCCAGCCCTGGCCAAAAACTGCAAAAAAAAAAAAAAGAAAGAAATAGCAGAATGTGTTAAGAGATGGAAGAACATATCATGCTCATGACTAGGAAGAATCAACATTATAAAATCATCTATCCGATCCAAAGTGATCTACATACTCAATGCAATCCACTAATAAAATGCTTTTCTAAAAACTCATTAATTCTTTCTTCTGCTTAGTCAGTCCTGCTGTTGAGAGACTCTGATGTGTTCCTTGGTTGTCAATTGAATCCTTAAGCTCTAGAATTTCTGCTTGTTTTATTTTTTATTTTAATCTCTTTGTTAGATTTCTCTGACAGGCTTATGAATTCCTTCTCCATGTTTTCTTGAGCTTCTTCAGGACAGCTATTTTGAATACTTTGTCTGAAAAGTTACCTATCCATCACTACAAGATTGGTCACTAATACCTTATTTTAGTTCCTTTGGTAAGGATATGTCTTCTTGGATGTCCTTGATGCTTGTGGATATTTCTCAATTTAAATTAATGTCTAGGCATTGAAGGTATTTTTAAAATCTTAGCTGTGTGGGCTGATTTGAACCCATACTCTTTGATCAGGCTTTTCAGATATTAAAAATGAATTGAGAGTTCTCTGGTAACTGCAGCCATATCAGCAATGGGGGTACCCCAAGCCCAGGAAAATTATGACTCCTGCAGGCTCTTGATGGTAACCACTTAGGTGGACTTGGGGAAGGTACAGAATTCTCTAGATTACAAGGGAAAGTATCTCACTTTCTGTGATGGCCTGCTAAAGTTGGGGGAAGAGAGACATGGGTACTCCCTCTTGGCCCCCAACACCTGAAGCCAGCCCAGTCTCACACAAAAGCCAGTGGTGACTGCTGCTTGGCTACCTCTGATATTTATTCAAAGCCTAGTGGCTATTTAGCCTGCCAGGACTGGATCCTCCCCTTCAAGTCAGCATGTTTCCTTCTGGCCCGGGTGGGTCCAGAAATGCTGTCCAGGAATGAAGGCCTGGAGTCAGGGCTTCAAGAGTTTGCTTGGTACTTTATTTTACTACCATTATTTAACTTGTAAAACATAATCCTCTGAGAATTTCCCTTTCCTTTCCCCATGTGGAAAAAGAATATTCCTGAGTTGTGTGGCCTATAGTTTGTGCAGGGGACACAATAGGCACTGGCTTGACCACAACTGCTGATATCTCATTGACTCATGTACACCCCAAATCCCCTGGCTCCAAGCCAACACAGCCACAGGAGTTACCCAAGGACTGCAAACCTTCTGACTTCATTCCCTTTTAGTCCAGGCTCCAGGCTGCTTTTGTTTTTGTCAGCTGATAGTGAGGTTAGCTGGAGCCTGGGTTTCAGGGCAGAGGATTTCCCTCAAGCTGGGCTGGTCAAAATGCTCCTTCTGAGGACACTGGCAGAATTCTGCCCTGTGCTTTGTTTCCCAGATCCAGGGAAGCCCTGAGTTTCAGTGCAAAGACTCACAATCACTTCAGTTTCCTCGAAGCATACAATGTTCTTTCCACTCAACATGCTGGCATTACAATGCCGGGGGATGGAGGAGAGGTGGCAAAGGCAATGCAAGATTATCTTCTCTGCATCTTCAGTGCCTCTTTTCTTGATATAATGTTAAATCCAAGTAGTATGATCACTCACCCAATTTTTGGATCTTCTAAATATGCTTATTTGTGTGGATAGTCGTCATGTGGTGGGGCAATTGCTAGATGTTTCTATTTGGCCGTCTTGCGTCAGCCCCTTCCCTCTCCCAGAAGAAATATTTCTAATAAATAACCTAATGATGCAGCTCAAGGACCTAGAAACACAAAGATGACCTAAACCCAAAATTGGTTGGAAAGAAGGAAATTGTAAGCCTCACAGCAGAAATAAATCAAACAAAAATATCCTATGGATCATGGCCTTACTCAAAGGTAGCAACCTGTCTGATAACTCAACAGAAAGGTGCTATGAAGATTCTCCATACATTATATGGGGATGCCAATAGCCAGATACACCCTCAATCACTAGGCCTCTTATATTTGCCAAGAAAGAGAGTGCTAAAACTTGAGAACTTGGCAATTGTCTCCTCTGAGAGACATCATACCATTTTTCATATCATGCTCAGGAATTTCACCTAGGTCATAGGTCCTTCCACTTTGTCTTTGTTAATGGGCTAACTGTGCTGCTACATGTGGTCAACAGGGTGTCCAGTCCTTGCAGGATAGTGTCCTTGTCTGGGCCAACCAGAATGTCAAAACAGTGGAAGCCCAGTGCTCCTCTAGGAAGCAGGTCTTCTTCCAGATCACGGCACACTGTTAATGGTAGACAGCCAAGGAGTTTAGGTGGCCTTGTGGAAGAATATTAAAGGTACATGACAAGCCCTTCCAAATAAAGGCAAACTGATCCTGATCATCTGGATGGACAGCAATGAAGACATTCGAAATACCAATTGTTGCATACCAAGTTCTTTCAGACTGGACAATAGCATCTGTGACCATCACAATGTTACGTTCTGCCAGCACCAAGGTTTTGAGTCACCTGACTGCTGATTTCCCAGCTACCCAAGGCTTTGCCTTATACACCAGCCAGACGGAATTACTGAATGCAGATATAGTTCACAGAGGAGTTTGGCCTTCTTAAGCTTAGCAATTAGGGAAGTTCTTTATTTTTACCCCTAGCCAATGTTGTTTCAGGAATACAGCAGTGTTAGGTACCTAACACTTAGGTCAAATGAGTTCTCAGTCTTCTACATGCCCATTAACATGGCTCTAATTGCAGCAATTCCCATCAGGGCTTGGGGATGAACTCAAGTATGAGTGCACACAGACAACACACCTACACCAGTAACACTGCAGTAGTGGAGGACATAACAATGAAGACCGTAGGAGCTTGAAAGTACCCAGACCTGGCCAAGCCTGGGCAGGAGTCTCAGTGTGGGGTTCTCAGAACTAAAACTTGAGAACATTATCTGCTCATTCCTTCATCCTAGGGCCAAGTGTTATGCAGATCACAGCCACCTGTGCAATGGTATCCAAAAGGCCCAAGAAGTGCAATGGGTCTCTCCCTACTGACTCCTGACCTTGGTATAGGAATTCTGGCCTTCCACAGAGACAGAAGGACCTCAGCCTGACCCCATTCCTATTCATTTTTGAAAGCTGAGAGGTCTGGGTAAAGGTCAGTGGGGTCTCTAATTCATCTCCAGACTCACTGGGAGTAGAGAAGATAACAGCTCTTGTCACTGAGGCTGTGGCATGTGAACTCTAGCAGAGTTGACCATTAGGACCCCAAGTGGGCCAGCATCTAGTCATTAGTTCTTTAGTAGGAAAGTCATCAATCTCACTTTTTAGTCCCATCATCAAGCGACCAAACCAGAGATGTTTGGGGGGAGGCCCCTGCTGAGGTCACCCAGGAAAGGATGCCCAGTTACTGCTCTTACACTATTCCTTCTGCTAAGCACATGAGAAGAGTGAGATAAGACCATGGAAAAGACAGTTAAGAAGACAGGGAGAAGAAGTAGCTAGAAATATGTCATAAAAAAACATAAATGGGAAGCTGAGATGGGACTGCAGAACCCCAGAGAGAGGCCCCAGTTTCCCTTGTCTGAGGAGCTGTCAGGTCACTGTTGAGTAAATGAAGCTGATCTGGGACAACACATTTCCTGCTTCCCACATGGCTGTCTCAGGGATTGTCAAGGCTTCCTGTACTTCCCCTCATATCCCTACCATAAAACCCTACTAACTAAAGCAAACAACAGTGTTTGTCCTTTTAATTGTCCTCCTAACAACTGACACCAGGAACCACAAATCTTTAACATTGTTGTAATCTACCCATTGAGGGAGGATGTGGTGATGTTAGCTAGTCTGTTCCTGCAGAGATTTTTGGACAAAACTAACAAACTGGAACTTGATCCTGTAGGAGACAGGAAGTCACTGAAGAGCTTAAAGGCAGAAAGTAAAAGAAACAGATTAACACTCAGAAAAACCACTTTGCAAACTGTGTAAATACCTAGATGGAGGGGCTAGAATTCAATGGAGAGAGAGAACATTACAACGCAGGAATTTTAACACTGAGTGTTTCTGTGTGACACTGTGTTTTCTGCTCTTTTCTCATTAAGTTGTATCTGTGAAAAGTCAATTAAAGACTAATAGTTACAGCATAAAATGTGAGCAGTTGTAGTCAGCTTGATAAATCCAAATAAAAAGTCTGTTTTATCCTCAATTGTAGGACTTTTTCCATTACTTCTTCCTTTCACTTGACTGAAACAGAGACAGACTGTGTGTGCCTTCATTAAGTTATAAGGGTGAGAAGCCTTTAAATTAAGACAAAAATTTGAGCCAAAGCAGTGTAATAAAGTCGCAGCTATGGCATAGGAATAAATCTAGATATAATGGCCCAGATGATGTAGAAATAATAACTATTCATTTTTTTCCTCCTTTCCCTGTATTGGAATGCAAGGCTGCATCATTAGTGCAATGCTTCCCAAGAACGAATACATCTAGTTTTCTAAGTCTGTATAAAAGCTGGGTCTAAATATTGTGTAGGATCTTTACTTTAGTTATATTTAAGCTTTACCTTTCATCTCCACTAATGTTTGTAGTTTCTAAGCTCATTCCCCTTGGGTTTCAAATCTTTGGTGGAAGGTTTCAAGAAAGATATTTAAACATTTAATCTAAACAATCATGCCCTAAAAAGCAGCCAAATGAATAAACCAGGGAACTTTCTGATTAAAAAAAATTCAAAGAAATTACAACCAGCTGTTCTCCTTCCACCATCAATGTATTTTCTCTAAAAAGTGAACAAAGAGGAAACAGACTGTAGCAGAAAAGACTGATTTAGACCTGTCAGAAATCGCCGACAGTAAGACTCGTTAAACAGAATAGTCGATGAAAAGGGAGAGAAAGAGCAAGAAAGAGAGAGAGTCCTAAATTTGTAAGGTACTTTTAAGAACCGATAACTTACAAACAGATTGACTGCTAGAATTTGAGAGACTCAATAAATAGTTTCCCTTTCCCTCGCCAAAGATCAGAATCAATTAAAAAGTGAAATAGTTAAGGTAGAAAGAGATGAAAACATGCTCATCAAAGATGACGTCTTTGTGAGGAAACAGGGCTGGTTGTGTTGAGCCCTGTAAATTTAGACTGTCCCATCAGCCATGGGCACAACTGGACCAATGACCAGTCCAAGCCTCCCTATCTGTAAAATCTCCTACTACAGCGTAAAGGTAAGTCAGGGAAAGGAGAGGGCCCAAGTGAAAGGAGCTAGGAGAAAGGCTTGAGCTAAGCATTGCCCACTTTCTCTTTAACCCATTATCAGTATAGGCTACTCCTGCCCCTGTGAGAGATGCTGGGGGAAGAATGAAGTGAAGGATTCATCAAAGCAAGAAATATCTGTCCTCTTCCCCAGTTTCTTCAAAATTTACCACCCCTTGCTTATAATTAGTGCCCTAAGCCAAGGTTCAGAAAATTTGAAGTTACTTGTTTAAGACAATTTCAAGTACTAAAATCAGGATCTGAATTCCAAACCACTTGACTCCAAACTTTTTTCTACTACCCAGGATTGTTTTACCATTTCCTCAGAGAATTATAAAATAGAAATTGTTTCAACTGCTGTAATTGCTGTCCCATTAAGAGGCACAAGGGATTTTAAGATTCTTTCTAGCTTTCAGTTAAACAATCTTAACTAGACATAAATGTTTAACCTATTTTTCAATTGCATTCCATGGATTTATTGTTTGGGCTAAGGGGAAGGACAACCTTTCCCCCAATGGAATTTGAACCTTTGCTCTCAGATCCAGAGAATAAGAATCAGATACTGTGTTTCTAAGCGGAAACCTCGCTACCTAGAGAGAGAGGAAGTTGGGTTTTCTGGGGGGGTTTTGTGATCGTTTTCAGAAGCAATTTTAAATGAGAGATTACAGAGCTTCCAGATTAGATATCAAGGTTAATGTTATGACACGAAACAAAAAGTTTTCTTAAGAAAATCGAACCAGGGAAAAGCAGAAAGAGGGGGATCTTGGGAAAGCCTGGAAGAAAAAGAGACAGAGGAAAGAATCTAAATGCCAATGGCCCCCAAGCTAAGAGACGTCCCACACTGGGGTGTTGCTTTGGGAGATGCTGGCAAGTGACCAAGATAAGAACTGCTGCTGTGGCCTCTGCTCATCAGATCTAGGGGCTTTATGTTGAACTCTCCTGCCCAGTGAGACTACTGTCTGTGTCTGATGAGGAACTTCCCTTAACCTTCACAAACTACTTTACCAATTATTGTGGAAGGGAGACACATGCACACAGGCTGAGATTTAACAAACCATTGAGGATACCCACAGGAGACCCAATGGATTGGTGGGGAGAGGCCCTGTCCACTCAATTGGAAGCCAATATAAACATGCCTATGCACCCCATGAGATGGGACCCCATGATATGGCCCCAGTACTTCATGGGGCCAGATGGACATGAATACCAGGATGCTTCAGTTAGGGAAGCAACAGGGCTGATATTTAGGGCCCAGGCCCTAGAGATAGACTTTCCCATATGCTTCTCCCAGTCAGATACTCGCTAGCAGCATAACTATAAGCAAATTGTATAATCTCTTTATATTTTAATTTTTAAACATGTGAAACATGGGTAAAAAGTAATGCGAAACTCACAGGGTCTATATTAGGATTAAAAGAGCTAAAACATATGAAGAAATTAGAACCATACCTGTCATATAGGAAATAGTGAATGATAATGATGCTATCTAGTTATCTATTATAGATTTAAATTGTATCATCACCAGTATTCCAGAATTGTTAGCAATATTCAATACCCTGAAAAGTCCAATCATACTATATTACCAATTGAGTAAAAGACCAGTTGTTTCTAAGCCCCTGGAACTTGTTATTGTATTGTATTTCTGAAATAGTTTTTTCCACAATGTGCTCCAGCAGACAGTGCATAGATTTTGGAGCCAAGGAGACACCTCAGAGGAGCCAACAGCCACTTATTAGCTAAGTCTTTACCTACTCATCTCAAGTAGAATCTCTAAAGAGAAGGCAAAGGGCAGTGCTTCCCACTTCAGCTCCAAACCTGAGCATAGGACCCTGTTCATTTTCTTTCTTTTTGGTTTTTTTTCCCTCCTTTTGTTGCCTCTAACCTGGCTCTCGGGATGCTGTCCTGTGACTTCTTCCTCTGCTCCCCTGCAAATCTGAGCCTTTGGGAACTGACCCTGGATGATCTCAACCCATTTTCTAATTACTTCATTTTAATTTGACACATAAGAAAAAGTGCTACTTCCTCTTCCTGAATAGCTACTAAGTCTCTCTCTAGAGGTACAGAATTCACACTCTCCTCAATAATGGATTCAATCAGGCTTCCATTTACCACAGGCCAAAGTCACATTTTGGCACTTAGAAAAATTATAATGGAAACCTTTGAGAAGTGGTTTCTCTGACTGGTGGAATTTACCTGTAACCAGTGTTAAGAGAAGTAGAGGGAGGAGATTCTTAAAGAATAGAACACAGCTAATAACATGTGCATAAGGAATCACTCAGAAGACCAATGTGTGTGGCAAGCGCTCTGAAGCTTCTCAGAAGAAGCCAGCATGACTCTATCCTATGCAGACTATTCTTGCAATCTAAAAGCATGTATTTAACACAAATAACCATGTGTACCCACTTTTGCTTGAGGTGGAGTTTTAGCCTTTTCATTCTTAAAATTTCTTCTTCTAAATAAGGCTATGTCCCTCATAAAGAGCACTTCCTCACCTCACACAGCCTTCAACTTAGGGACACTTCCACATCAACTGCCCTCATTGTCTGAATTACCACTTGAATTCGTAAGGGTACTCCAGAGAAACAGACCCAAGTGGATATGTAGATAAGCATTTATTTTGAAGGACTGGCTCACATGATCATAAAGTCAGAGAAGTCCCATGATCTGCTGTCTGCAAGGTGGAGGCTAAGGAACCAGTGGTACAGTTCCAGTCCAATTCTGAAGACCTGAGAACCAGGGAAGCCAAGGGTGTAAGTCCCAGCCCTAGTCCAAAGGCCCAAGAATTGGGAGTGGGTGTTGTGATGGTGCAAGTCCAAAAGCCAAAGAACAGGGAACACTTACGTCAGACAGGAGAGGAAGAGGAAAGTCTCAACTCAAGCAGAGAGAGGGAATTCGTCCTTCTTCTGCCTTTTTGTTCTGTTCACATTCTCTATATGTGAGGCCCACCCACATTGGTGAGCATTTTCTTTTCCCAGTATATCAATTCAAATACTAATCTCTTCCAGAAACACCTTCACAGACACATCCAGGAATAATGTTTCAGCTATCTGGGCATCCTTTAGCCCATTAAAGTTGACACATAAAATTAACCTTCAGACTTATCTACTTGCATTGGGAGGTGGGAGTGCCACTGCTTCCTTAAGCTCTGACTGGACTCTTTACATCAGGATTTCTTAACCACAGTACCACTGACACTTGAAGCAAGATAACTCTTTGGCGTGGGGAGGCTGTCCTGTGCATTGTAGTAGGACTATTACCAAAATCCTTGGTCTTTACCTGCTATATGCCAATAACAGCACTCTGTATACCTCCCCTCCTCATTCATGACTAGGAGAGGAATGACTCCAGATATCATCAAATGTCCCCAGTGGGTAGAGGAGTAGAGGAAGAGAAAAAATCACCCCTGTTGAAGACCACTGGTTAGACCAAATTCTAAGTACATGCTGCAGGAAGCTGTCCTCTGAGATCCGCCTGTGTCTCAAGGGAACCGAAGGCAAATGAGGAAAACTCAACCTCAGGGATTCCCTGTGTTTCCCTACGCAGGCGTCCTCAAACTTTTTAAACAAGGGGCCAATTCACTGTCCTTCAGACTGTTTGAGGGCCAGACAAGAGGGACTTTACCTAACAATTGCAATCAGTGTAACCTGGCTTATTGTACCCTCAATGAATCCCCAACAATAAAAAAAAAAAAAAGAAAAGAAAAGAAAAGAAAAAAAAATACAAACCACTAAAAAAAAAAAAAAAAAACTATGAACAAATTCCTATGCACACTGCACATACCTTATTTTGAAGTAAAAAAACAAAACGGGAACAAATACAATCACACTGCCTCATGTGGCCCACAGGCCGCAGTTTGAGGACCCCTGTTACAGGATTATCTGGTCAGTTTGTTTTCCAGAATACTAAATACTATGATAAGAGAGGGGAATGGGTGGGGAGGGTAGGTATGAGGACACCTCCCTCCACTCACCACATTACATCCACTCAACTAATACACCTCTCTTTCTCGGAGCCCAAGCTTAGAAAGTGGAAAATCAGAACCACACCTGCCCCCTCTTTCTCCACCTCACATTCCTCCCTGGTGGAAAGCGGCCTGCCTTCTGTTTCATTTACAGCATGTTGTGCCCTCCCGCTCCCACTGAGCAGAGGCTTTCTGGAGTTTGGTCATAAGCAGAAGAGTATCATCTCTGTATGCAAGTGGAACTCTGCCTGTATTTTTCAGACTTTGCTGCCAGCCATCCAAAGAGACAAATGAATTTTTAAAAGTCTGCCTCAAGAGAGTAATTGTTTGCAAGGGTGGATGCTGACTCATTACAGTATCCTATTTTGGACTTTAAAGGGTGCCTATCAGTCATTCTTCAGGTAGGAAAGTACCTCAGGCCAACAAGGAGATCCCAGACAACTTCAACTTGCTAAACTGCCTTGATGGTTTGGTTAGTTTATAACTGAATGATAGATGCTGAATGATAAGAATTTAAAATTTTTTAAAGATAAGAATTTAAGCAAAGCACCCAGTATCAGTAAGTATCCTCCTGTGATTCCAAAAGTTCTATAAGCCCAGTATCCTTGGGAATTTGCCTAGAAGCGTTTTCCTGTTATATATGGCTCTTCACAATTTTCAAGCACAAAAATTTCTTCGACTGTAAATCTCAACATTTGGCCTTATTATTTGCTTCAGTTTCTGGCTTCACAAAAATAATTCACCTTGATTTATCACATATCTAAAACACATTTCACAGACAAAATAAACAAATAACTTTAAACCATAATGTACATCCAAAAGAAATTCATAGTTAGAATCAATTCATATGCTCTAAATATCCACGGGGTAACAATAATATACTAACAATATCATCATAATATTGGAGCTTGAAAAAAATGTTTATTGAATATAAAAGGTCATTTTTCACTTTTCAGTATAATCAATTCTCCCTTGTTATTTTATCATTGATTCCTTTTGAACCTTAGAACAGAAGACCAGTATCTCCTCTCATAGCCACTGTCATCAACTGAAAGTGCCTTGAAGAAATAACAAGAAATTCTGAATTCCAGTCTCTTCCAAATTCTCTTCTTAGGTGGTCAGCTAAATGTTCCAAACGTCTCCCAAACTCAATGTCCTCAGCACTGAACTCATTATCTTTTCTCCAAGCATAGTCTTTCTTCTTTAACCAATATTCTGGCTAATCATTACCCTGTAGCCAAAAATTTTAAATCACTTTGAGGCATTTCTAACTTAGATCTCTTTCAAAATCAACCACCTATCAGTCACAAAATTCTCTAGGCAATCCAAATAATGTCTCTGAAAACCACCTTTTCCAACTCATTCTACTGATAGCTACCTTAGTACAAAGCCATTTACTCCATCCCTGAAATATTACAAAATATCCCTAATTGGGCCCTGTTCCAGGATTATGCAAGGTCTGGAAATGAAGTTTGCGAACTCATCCTAGAAAAAGTGCTACATACATGTACCTCACTTCTGAATATCATTGTGGTCACCTTCAAAGTACTCCCTTTGGGAAGCAAGGCGTGAACACCAGATACTAACCCACCCTTCAAAGCAATTTTGAAACTTTTACTGGAATGACCATTAAACCTATCATCATATTACCCTTGATGTTCTGAATGTCATAAAAGGTCTTTCTTTCAATATTTTTTTTTATCTTTGGTTAAAGGAAAAAAGTCATTGGGGACCAGATCATGTGAGTAGAGAAGGTGTTCCATACAGTATTTGTTTACTAGCTAAAAACTTCCTTACAGTGTGATGCGAGCTGCTGCATTGTCATGATGCAAGAGCCATGAGTTGTTGGCAAAAGTTCAGATCCTTTTTATCTTTTTCATGCAGCCTTTTCACGCTTCCAAATAGTAAACTCAATTAAATGTTTATCTAGTTGGTATAAATTCATAATGAATAATTTCTCTGATATTTAAAAAGGTTAGCAACATTATTTTGACTTGTGATTTGTATAGACAGGACTTTTTTGGTTATGAAGAATTGGCTAGTTTCCATTGTGCACTTTGACGCTTTGCCCCAGGGTCCTATTGGTACACTCATATTTCATCACTCGTGTTAATATGATGGCAAATTTTGACTCTCCTCTGTTTTGTTCATCAGCTCCTGTGGGACCATTTTGCACACATCTTTCTCATGCCAAGATTTAAAGTAAAATTTTTCTATTTTTCTATGGATGATTACTTAGTCTGCTGTGTTTCTCAGACACCCAACTATTTTGACACACAATGTGACAAAGTTTTGCTTTCATCAGTTCTGTTTGCACTGGCCTCCCTGACCTCTCTTCATCAGTGACACTTCCTCTCCCTTCAGAAAAATATTTAATCCATTGGTACCTTGAATTTTGTCATGGCATCATCCCCATAAACTTGGACTGACATGAACTTGATTTCACACCCATTCTTGCCAAGTTTAAGAAGAAATTGACGAATGTTTGTTCATTGCTCTAATTCAAGCTCCACTATTCTCATGACAGTACACAAAAAACATAGCAATCATAAAGAATTCTCAGCAAGGCGCCACCACAGCTGGACATGAACACAACTGTGAAACACTGATATACCAAGGTTATAAAATCTTACCAAGTTGTTTCTACAGTACAGCCAACATAAGTGCAAACTTATTCGTCACAGCTCATATACATTTTTCTAATTCACTATTTCCAAAATGTCTTTACTAATAACTTCAACTTTATAGAAGCTTACTGTTTCCAGAGCACTTTCAAATGTACCTCTTTGGACATATCTTATCATGCTATTACTCTCTTTATAAATACCTTTGATAGATCAATGTTTGATTTAATTTTTTTCTCCCATTCGAGTGTTGCCTATAGAGAAAATATAATCACTTTAGTATGATATTGACCCTGCATTTCCAATAACCATCTGTATTACTTCCCTAGCGCTGCCACAAAACAGAGACATGCCTCCTCTGAAGGTACTGGGAAGGATCCTTCCCTGCCTCTCCTGGTAGTTTCAGATACACCTTCACGTGTGATAGTATAATTCCAATCCCTGTCTTTGTCCTCATATGACATTCTGCAACGTGTCTCTTTACAACATCTTCTATCTATGCTAGTTTGTCTCTGTGTCCAAATTTCCCCTTTTTTTAAGGATATCTGTCATACTGAATTAGGGCCCACTCTAATAATTAAATTCTAACTTTATTACTTCTTTAAACCCTATTTCTAAATAGGGTCTCATTATGAGATAAGGGGAGTTAAGACTCCAACGTACCTTTTAGGATGAGGGAAGTGGACACAGTTCAATCCATAGTATCATCTGAACAGGCTAAACTCTTACATCTCCTGCTCATTTTTGGTGCCGTTTTCCTGACTGGAATGCCCATATTCCCTACCTGTTCCCCTCACCTGTTCTCTCTCTCCTGTGCCACCAGTTCACATGTATCCCTTCCTACTCCTGAAAATAAGATGATCA
The DNA here is from genome assembly GCF_027406575.1 of Nycticebus coucang. Lineage (NCBI taxonomy): Eukaryota > Metazoa > Chordata > Mammalia > Primates > Lorisidae > Nycticebus > Nycticebus coucang. The sequence goes on along the minus strand of NC_069794.1, from coordinate 88,845,752 downwards.
GGCGTCTACAGCCAAAGAGTTCACAGACCCATGGCTTATGTTTCTGCTCCCCCAACCACTTACCACACCAGGCAGGGGAGAGAGCTGATTGACTTCTGGCTTTCCTGAGACACACCCTGGAACTTAAAGCCCCCACTTCACCCCTGGGGTTTAGTTGACTAGAAAAAAGAGGGCTCTGTTATGAAAGGATCCAGGCAACTTCTTCAGGGGGTCCTGAGGATACAAAATAAATGTACACAAATCAGTAGCTTTCATATATGCCACCAAGAATCAAGCTTAGAATCAATTTAAGATGCAATGCTTTCCACAGTAGCAAGAACAAAATAAAATAAATTAAAAATATAAAATAAAATAACTAGGAGTATATTTAACCAAAAAAGTGAAAGATCTCCATAGGGAGGACTGAAAAATACTGAAGAAAAATATCAAAGATATAAACAGATGGAAAAACATACACACATGAATTGGCAGAATAAATACTGTTAAAATTGGCTATACTACCCAAAGTGATTTACAGATTCAATGTAATCTCCATTAAAATTCCACTGTCATTTTTTGCACATCTTGAAAAAACACTTCTATGCTTCATATGGAACCAGAGAAAACCCCTAATAGCCAACACAACTGTGCTGTAATAGGAACAAAGCGGGAGGCATCACTTTACCAGACTTCAAGCTATTTTAAAATGCTATAGTAACCAAAACAACATGGTACTGGCACAAGAACAGATGATCAGACATAGACCTATGGATCAGAACAGAGAACTCAGAAATGAAACTACACTTATATTCCTATCTGACATTTGATAATACAGACAAAAACACATACCTATTCAATAAATGGGGCTGTAAAAACTGGATAGCCAAATGTAAGACTGAAATAAGGCCTATACCTCTCACCACTCACAAAAACATTCATTGATAGCAGATAAAAGACTTAAGTGTAAGGCATGAAACTATAATTCTAGAAGAAAGTATTGGAAAAATTCTTATAGACATTGCTGTACAGAAATAATGTATGAAGAAGAGCCTATAAGTAATCACAGCAACAACAAAATAAACAAATGGGACCTAATCAAGGTAAAGTTTCTGTACAGCCAAGGACATAATCAATACAGTAAATAGGCACCTTACATAGAGGAGATATCCATCTGATAAAGGGCTAATAAATGGAACCTACAAAGAACTCAAAAAAATCAGCAAGAAAAAATCAAATAATCCCATGCAAATGTGGGCAAAAGATGTGAACAGAAACTTTTCAAATGAACATAGTCTGATGGCCAACACACACGTGAAAAAGTACTCAAAATCTCTAATTATCAGGGAAATGCAAATCAGAACTACAACAAGATGTCACCTAACTCCAGTGAGAATGGTGTATGTCAAAAATTCTCAAAGCAATAGATGCTGACATGGATGTGGAGAGAAGGGAATCCTCATTCACCACTGGTAGGACTGCAAACTAATACAAACTCTATGGAAAGTAATATAGAAATACCTCAAAGAACTAAAGTAGACTCACCTTTTGGTCCAGCAATCCCACCACTAGGTATTTACCCAAAGTAAAAAACAGACATTTTATCAAAAAGACACTTGCTCTTGAATGTTTAAAGCAGCATAATTCACAATTGCAAAGGTAGAAACAACCCAAGTGTCCATCAGTCCATGAGTGGATTAATAAAATGTGGTATGTGTATACCATGGAATACTATAGAAAAGAATGATGATCTTTGGTAAAAACCTGGATGGAACTGAGGACCATTCTTCTAAGTGAAGTATCACAGGAATGGAAAAACAAACGCTACATGTACCAATACTAAATTGGAAATAATTGATCAACACTTATGTGCGCATATGGAACTAGAACTCAAGGGGGCAGGGTAAATTCACACCTCACTGGTGCTAAGCACATATTTGGGGCAAAGGGCACACTTATAATTTTGACTTAAAATGTACAAAAGCAAATTATGTAACCAAAAATGTGTACCCCTGTAAATTATAGGCTATAATATTCTGAATTTTTTTTAAAGATATAATCTATATCTGCAGTTAGAAGGTACCTCGTTGGTTCATGTGAGAGAATCGTCAGGCCCTGAAAATTAAAATTGGGAGAATCATTGCTTAAAGGAGGGACCCATGAGTCCCTCCCTTTTTCTCTCTGACATCCTTAACACACTTTGTACTTCTCGTTTCCTTCTTTGCTCTGGCCCAGTCCTGCTCTGGTTATTCAGCGTGAAGGTCACTATAGAGAAAAATGAATTGAAGAGGAGTAGGAGAGAGGTTCTCCAAATAGCCAGACTCCTTGTGGAGACCAGGAGGTGCAACTGCTTGCCTCAGTCCAGAAGAGTTCCAGCAGGTTGGGTTCTTCTTTCTGCCTAACCTTAGAGGCACAGAAGTAGGAGCCTCTCAGGGCTCAGAAATGCTCTAACTTTTCAACCTTACTGAAACAAGCTAACAAGGAGGCAGGAGCACAACTCAGCACAAAGGCTACTTTGAAGAATTCCTTTCTTAGCTTTTGTTTATCCTTCCCACATTTAGAGCTGCAGGCTTGAAGCCGTGCTGTTTGAAGGAAGAAGCATACATAAGGGCAACTGGTGTTAATATAAGCCAGGGAGAAATGGAACACACGCCAGGCAAAGTGGTTGGCCGGCTTGATTAGTTTTCATTTGTGAATTCCATTTGTACCCACAGTGCTGAGATACTAAGGAAATTTACAACATCTGGGGGAAAAAGAGCTTGGAATTTTAAAAGATATTAGAATGTTACACTCTAATCCATTTTTTTTTTAATTTCATTATACTTTTCATTACTTGTAACCTATTGTAAGCCTTTAAAAAAAATCTAATGAACGAGAAGAAATGATTTGGGTAACACAGAACCAAAATTAGCACACCGTTTATGTACAATCAGGAATAAAGCATCATACATTTCTTTTCTTTCTTCATACTTTCACTGACTTTTTATTTTTTATATTTATTTATTATTATTAAACCATAGCTGTGTACATTAGTATGATCGTGGGGCACCATACACTTGGTTCATAGATCGTTTGACACATTTTCATCACATTAGTTAACATAGCTTTTGTAGCATTTTCTTAGTTATTTTGCTAAGATCTTTACATTCCACATTTACTAGGATTCACTGACTTTTTAAATATTTGAGGAGTTTTATGTAAAATTAAAGGATATACAGTAATGTTCATAGAATTGCCTTCCTTTGCTCAAAACCTTTCCACTCATTTCCCCTTTTTTAAATAGAATTTTATAAATACATACAAAAGAAACTAACATATTTCAAACATGGTAACAAAAATGAAAATATAATTTTAAATACTGTGACTGTTGAAAATCATAAATAAGAAGGCAGTGCCTGTGGCTCAGTGGGTAGGGCACCGACCCCATATACCAAGAGTGGTGGGTTTGATCCTGGCCCTGGCCCTGGCCAACTCAAACAGCAGTGACAACTGCAACAAAAAATAGCTCGGGGTTTTTTTGTGGCAGGCGCCTGTAGTCCCAGCTACTTGGGAGAGGCTGAGGCAAGAGAATCACCTAAGCCCAAGAGTTGAAGGTTGCTGTGAGCTGTGATGCAACAGCACTCTACTGAAGATGACAAAGTGAAACTCTATCTCAAAAAAAAAAAAAAGAGAAAATTATAAATAAGATAATAGTTATAGCAGTGGAAATAATCAGTGTTAGTATGTTAATATACAATATATCCTTGCAGTTTTCTTCATCCATAAACAACATCTTTTGCAATTTAAGATACTGTATGCTCTTTTTCTTAAACATCTTTCTTTGTTATCTCTCAAGCATATAGAAGATTCCATAAAACAATTGTGCAGCTAACAAATAGATAAAAGTGAAACCCTCATAACCGCCACCATGTTGAGCATTGCTGGGACTGCCGGAGCCCACAGTCAATATTCCTTTGTGCTGAGGCTTTCTCACCAAACCACTCTGCTTTGTAATTTTCTTGCCCAGGTTCTTGACCACAGTGAGAAAAAAAGTGTATTTTTATTAGGAAAAACTAGTTTATTCCATCATGTAATATCATAGAAATTTTAAGAAATGGAATGTCTTTGAATTACTTTTAATCATATGTGTAAAAAAAACTTTTTTTTAAATTATTATGGGTACATAACACTTGTAGTTGCACATATTTACATGTGATGTTTTGATACAGGCACATGTCCTACAATGATCATTTCAGGGTAATTGGGGGTATCCATCACATCACTCATTTGTTATTTCTCTGTGTTAGGAACATTCCAATCCCACCCTTTTAATTATTTTAAAATACACAAAAAATTATTGATAGCAATAGTCACTCTAGCGTGCTAATAAATACTAGATCATATTCATTCTGTGTAACTCTATTTTTGTACCCATTCATCATACTTACTTTATTCCCCCTCCACACTACACTTCCCAGCCTCTGGTAACCATCATTCTTAGTGAGTTCTATGTTTTTTTCTTTCCCACATATGAGTGGGAACATGCAATATTTCTCTTTCTGTGCCTGATTTATTCACTTAAGATACTGCCCTTCAATTCCATCCATGTTGCTGCTAATAACAGGACTTCATTCTTTATTATGGTAAAATAATATTTAAAGAAAATGTACTATATTTTCTTTAAACATTCATCCACTGATGGACACTTAGGCTGATTCCATGTCTTGGCTATCATGGATAGCGCTGACATCTTTTTGATATATACCCAGCAGTGGGATTGCTGGATCATGTAGTAGTTCCATTTTTTTGTTTTTGTGAGGAGCCTCCAACTGTTACCCATTGTAGCTAACTAATTTACATTCCCATAAACAGTGTGCAAGAGTTCCCCTTTCTCCACATCCTTGCCAACACTCGTTATTTCCTGCCTTTTTGATAAAAGCTGTTTTAACTGGGGTAGGATGATATCTCACTGCAGTTTTGATTTACATTTCTCTTATGATTAGTGATATAGATCATTTTTTTCAGGTACAGACTGGCCATTTTTGTGTCTTCTTCTAAGGAATGTCTATTCAGACCTTTTGCCCATTTTCCAACCAGATTTTTTTTTCTATTGAGTTATTTGAGTCCTTCTATATTCTGCTTATTAATCCCTTGTCAGTTAAATAGAATACAAACATTTTCTCCTAACATTTGGATTATCTCTTCACTTTGTTGATTATTTACTTTGCTGTGCAGAAGCATTTTAGTTTGTTGTGATCCCAACTGTTCATTTTTGCCTTGTGTACCCACGGTTTTGAGATGGTACTCAAAAAATCTTTGCATCCTGGTGCATTTCCCTAAAGTTTTCTTCTACTAGTTTCATAGTTTCAAGTCTTAGATCTAAGTCTTTAATCTATTTTGATTTGATTTCTGTATATTGTAAGAAATAATGATCTACTTTCATTCTTCTGCATATGGGTATCCAGTTTTCCTAGCACCATTTATTGAAGAGACCATCTTTTCTACAATGTGTATGTTCTTGACATCTTTGTTGAAAATGAGGTCACTGGAAATGCATGGATTTGTTTCTGGGTTCTCTATTCTGTTCCATTGTTCTGTGTGCCAATATCCTGCTATCTTGGTTACTATAGCTCTATGGTACAATTTGAAGTCAGGTAACATGATTGTTTCAGTTTTGCTCTTTTTGCTCAAGGTGACTTTGGCTATTCTTAGTCTTTTGTGGTTCCATGTAAATTTTAAGATTATTTTTTCTGTTTCTTTCAAGAATGTCATTGGTATCTTGATAGGGATTTCACTGAAGCTATAGATTGCTTTGAATTGTAAGGACATTCCAACAATATTGATTCTTCCAGTCCGTGAGTATGAAATATGTTTCCTTTTTTTCATGTGTGTGTCCTCTTCAATTTCTTTCATTGATGTTATTATAGTTTCATTGTAGAGATCTTTCACTTCTTTGGTTATGTTTATTCCTAGGTATCTTATTTCATTTTTAGCTATTGTAAATGGAATTACTTTCTTGATTTCTTTTTTATATTGTTAACTATGAACATATAGAAATGCTACTGAATTTTTTTTTTTTTTGAGACAGAGTCTCACTATGTTGCCCTCGTAGAGTGCCGTGGCGCCACAGCTCACAGCAACCTCAAACTCTTGGGCTTAAGCAGTTCTCTTGCCTCCACTTCCTGAGTAGCTGAGACTACAGGCACCCCCTATAATGCCTGACTATTTTTTGGTTGCAGTTGTCATTGTTGTTTAGCAGGCCCGGGCCAGGCTCGAACCCACCAGCCTCAGTATATGTGGCTGGCACCCTACTCACTGAGCTATGGGCGCCAAGCCAATGCTACTGATTTTTGTATCTTTATTTTGTATCCTATAATTTTATTGAATTTGTTTATTAGTCCTAGTAACTTTTTTTGTTGGAGTCATTAGATTTCTTTAAATATAAGATCATATCATCACCAAATAAGGATAATTTAATTTCTTCCTTTCCAATCTGGATGTCTTTTCTTTCTCTTATCTTCTACACTTCCAGCACTATGTTGAATAATAGTGATTAAAGTGGACAACATTTTCTTGTTCCAGATCTTGAAGAAAGCCTATCAGTTTTTCCACATTTATCAGGATATTAACTGAGGGTCAAATATGGCTTTTTTCATGCTGAGATATGCTCCTTCTACACCTAGTTTTTTAAGTTTTTTTATCATGAAGAAAGAATGGATGTTAGCAAAAGCTTTTTCAGCATCAATTGAAATGATCACATGGTTTTTGTCTTTCACTCTGTGGATATAATGTTAACACATTGACTGATTTGCTTATGTAGAGCTATCCTTGCATTCCTGGGATGAATCTCTCTTGATTTTGTCAAAGAGTTACTGACTTCAGTTTGCTAGTACTTTGTTAAAAATATTTGCATCTGTGTTCATCAGACATATTGGTCTGTAGTTTTCTTTTCATATTGTGGTTGTCTTTATCTGGTTTTAGTATTGAGGTAATACTGACTTTGTAGAATGAGTTTCATTTGTCAACTTTTGGACTAATTTGAAAAGGATCAGTGTTAACTTTTAAATGTTTGGTAGAATTTCACAGTGAACACATCAAATTCTGTGCTTTTCTTCAATAGGAAATTTTTTAATACCTTGTGTCATTATTTTGTATTTTTCTGTATAGGTTTTAGATTTCTTTATAGTTCAGTCTTGTTAGGCTGTAAGTATCTAGGAATTTAGCCATTTCTTCAAGATTTTCCAATGTATTGGCATATAATTTTTCTTATCAGTCTCTAAAGATCCTTTGAATTGTGGTGATATCAGTTGTAATATCACCTTTTTCATCCTAATTTTATTTATTTGGGTCATCTCTCTTTTTTCTTAGTCTGGCTAAATGTTTGTTAGCTTGTTTTTATCTTTAAAAAAATTAATTTTCATTTTGTTTACATTCTGTATTATTTTTTGGTTTTAATTTCATCTATTTCTGCTGTGATCTTTATTTCTTTTCTTCTCTTAATGTTGGATTTTGCTTACTAGTAATTTTCTAGTTCTTTTAGACATAATAAAGCTGTTTATTTGAGGAGTTTTTTTCACTCTTCTGATGTAGGCATTTATAACTATGAACTTGCTTCTTAATAGTGCTTTGCTGTATCCCATACATTTTGTTATGTTGTGTTTCCACTTTCATTTGTTTCAAGAAATACTTTAATTTACTTCTTAATATTGTCATTGATCAAGTCATTATTCAGGAGCATATTGTTTAATTTCCATGTGTTTGTGTAATTTCCAGAGTTCCCCTTGTTTTTTATTGTTTAGTTTTACTCCATTGTGGTCCGAAAATATATTTGATATTATTGATATTTCAGTTTTTTTGGAATTTTTAAGGCTTGTGGCAGGTCTATCCTTGAGAACAATGCATGTGCTAAGAAGAAGCCTGTGTATCACATAGCTGTTGAGTGAAATGCTCTGTAAACATTTATTAGGTCCATTTCATCTACAGTGCATATTAAGTCCGAAATTTCTTTATTGATTTTCTGTCTGTATGATCTATTCTGAATTATTCCACTTCTAAAAGTGAGGTGTTGAGCTCTGTCTATTATTGTATTAAGGTTTACCTTTATCTTTAGCTCTAATACTTGTTTTTTATATCTGAGTACTCCAATGTTAGGTGCATACATTTGGTAGAACCTCCATAGTTGACCACTTCCCTACATTGACCACCTCCTTAAGTTGACTTAATTTTCACAGACTGAACATGCATCATGTATACTACATGTACATAGTAGCACAAGTAGGCCTAGTTCCTTATGCTACCTCCGTATGTTGACCAGCTTGTTATAGTCCCATGGGTGGTCAACTTACAGAGGTTATACTGTATTTAGAATTGCTATATTCTATTGCTACATTGATCCTTCATGATAATATCTTTGTATCTTTTTTGTCTTAAAATATATTTTATCCTTTGTAAGTGCAGCTGTTCCTGCTCTCTTTCAGTTTCCATTTTGCACAGAATATATTTTTCCATCCCTTTATTATAAGTCTCTGTGTGTGTTTATAGGTGAAATGAGTTTCTTAAAAGCAGTATATAGTTAGGTCTTATGTTTTTATCTATTTAGTCACTTTGTATTTTTATAAGAGAGTTTAGTCCATTTATATGTAATGCTGTTAATGATAGGTAAGAACTTACCACTGCCATTTGTTTTCTGGTTGTTTTTTGGTCCTTCCTTCCTATTTTTCTTTGTATAAAAGTGATTTTCTCTAGTAATATGTTTTTATTTCCTACTTTTTATTTTTTCTATATCTATTCTATTTTTTATTTGAGCTTACCATGAGGCTGGCAAACAACATCTTATAAACAATTATTTTAAAATAATGACAAATTAACTCTAATTAAAAAAAAAACCCTTTATACTTTAACTCAGTCCCCCCGTTCTTGACTTTTTGCTGTTTTCAGTTATATCTTTTTATACAATCTATTTATTTAAAAATTGGTATAATTATTGTTTTTAACAAGTTAATTTTTCAGTCTTCTTAAGATCTGATAGGTTTACACACTACATTACAGTAGTAGAGTATTCTATATTTGTCTGTGTACTTACAGTTACCAGTGAGTTTTGTGCCTTCAGGAAAATTTTATTGTTTGTCAACATTCTTTTCTTTCAGATTAAAGAATTCCCTTTAGTATTTTCCATATGACAAGTATGCTATTGATGAAATCTCTCAGCTTTTGTCTGGGAAATCTTTATTTCTCCTTCATGTTTGAAGAATATTTTTGTGGATATAATATTCTAGGATGAAAGTTTTTTCCTTTAGCACTTTAAAAATATCATGCTACTTTCTCCTAGCCTGCAAGATTTCCACTGAGAAGTCTGTTGTCACAAATGTTAGAGATCCTTTCTATCATTTGTTTTTTTTTCTCATTTTAGAATTCTTTTCTTTATCCATGACCTTTGAGAATTTGATTATTTAGGCCTTGAGGTAATCTTCATTCTTATTATTCTTCTTTTTAGAGGCAGAGTTTCATTCAGTTACCCAGAATGGAGAGCAGTGGCACTATCAAAACTCACTGTATCCTTAAACTCCTGGGTTTAAGCCATTGTCCTGCCTCAGCCTCCTGAATAACTAGGACCACAGGCATGCATCAATATTCCCAGATACTTTTTTTTTTAAGTTTTTATAGAGACAGGACCTTACTATGCTTCCCAGGGTGGTCTTAAACTCTTGGCCTCAAGTAATCTTCCCTCATCAGCCTTCCAAAGTGTTGGGATTACAAGTGGCTCCACCATACTTGGTCTGATATGGTGTTATTTGGGTTGCATCTGCTTGGTGTTCAATGACCTTCTTATCCCCGGATATGCATATCTTTCTATAGGTTTGAAAAGATCTCTATTGTTTATTTTAATAAACTTTTTACCTCAATATCTCTCTCTCTCTCTCTCTCTCTCTCTCTCTCTCTCTCCATCCTCTTGCAGGCCAATAACTAACTCTTAAATTTGTCCTTTACAAGCTGTTTTCTAAATCCTATAGACATGCTTCATTCTTTTATGTACTTATTTTCAGACAACTTCTCCTTGGGCTCACTAATTCTTTCTTCTGCTTGATCAATTGTGCTGTTGAAATACTCTGATTCATGTTCAGCTTGCCATGAATTTTTCAGCTACAGAATTAATGAGTGATTATTCTTATTTCAATCTCTTTGTTAAATTTCCCTGCTAGGATTCTAAATTTCTTTTTTGTGTTATTGTAAAGTACATATTCCTTAAGCAATTTTGATTCTCTGTCTGAAAGAACATATATCTTCATTAGTCCAGGATTGGTTCCTTATTTGACACGGACATGTTTTCCTAGACATTCATCAATATCTGGTATTAAAGGGTTAGGTATTTTTTCCAATCTTTTCACTCTGGATTTGTATGAGTAAGCATTTGTAACCATTCTTCTTGAGAAGGCTTCCCATGTATTCAAAGGAGATTGAATGTTGTGATCTAAGTCTGTAGTCACTGCAGCTGTATCAGCATTAGGGGATATCCTAAGCCTAGTAATGCTGCAATTCCCTGGGTCATCAGGCAAAGACTATTACTCTGTCCTCTCCCCCAATCAGAAGGAGGGGTAATGTGAGCTGTCCTGTGGCCACCACAACTGGCATTGCTCTCGGTCACACCTGAAGCCAATACAGTACTAGGTCTTGCCAAGGCCTATGATGACTATTCCCTGGCTATTGCTAATGTTTAAGACCTGAGGTCTCTTCAGTTAGTACATGGTAAATCCTACTGGGATTGTGGTCCTTCTCCTCAGGGTAATAGATTCTTTTCTGGCCCAGAATAAGTCAAGAAATGCTGTCCACTAGCTAGGGACAGCCTTCTAGAATCAGAGTCTTTCAAAACCTACTTGGTGCTTTATTTTACTGTGGCTGAGCTTGTACTCAAGTTGCAAGACAAAGTCCTCCATACTCTTTCCTCCACTTTCCTGAAGCAAAAAGTCTCTTCCTGCACTGCATTACCTGGAGTTTGAGACAGGGTGGTACAGGCACTCCCTTGGGTCACCATGGCCAGTGTCTCACTGGATTATGAGCACCTCAAGTCCACTGTCTTTGAAACCAGCACAGCACCATGGCTTGCTCAAGGACTGCAGTCCTTGTGGCCTGACTGCCAGTCAAATTTATTCTAGCCTCCAGGCCACTGTTTTCAGGTTCCTCCCACTGGAGCTGAAAATTTCCCTCTAGCCCAGAGGTCCTGTAAAAGCTTCTTCCATGAGCCTGGGCACTGGCAGAATTCTGCCCTGTGTTGTGCTCCACTGTGACAGGGCAGTACTGGGTTCCAATGCAAAGTCTTATATTCACTTCACTCTCCCTCCCCCAGGCACACAGATTCTCCCCATAAGCAGCACTGATAGGGGATGGGGGAGGGATGATGTAGGGATGGTGTAGGCAAAGCAGAACTGCCCTCTTCAAAGGCTTCTTTCTTCATATTTGTTAAAAACAAGTACTGTGATCATTACCTGTTTTTGGGTTCTCATAAAGGTGCTTTCTTGTGTGGATAGTTGTTCAATTTGGTGTTCCTCAAGGAGATGATGCTGGAGGGTTCTTTTTAGCCGTCTTGTTCCTCTACCTCCCTTTTCTCCTATGTCAGAAAAGAGCATTGCTGATGCTACAAGTTTTTCCATTCTCCATGAGATTTTTTTTCTCCTGTTCTCTTTTATTAATCAAATGATTAAATCATCATTTTGATTTAATACATCAGTGTTTTAAACTTCATTTCTGAGAATCTTCTCCCATAAAATTGATTTGATCTTGGTGCTACAAAAATTACACTTCTATTTCCAAAAGACAAAGGCCAGAAGTTGGCATGAGATAAAATCAAAAAGATAACATGCACCACTTTATGAGGCAGATAGAATGTGAGCCTGCAGGCATTCCTAGGGCAGCACATGTTCTACCTTACCATTGCCTCAGGGCACACATGCTTTTTCCACAGATATTTTGCTATTTTAATTTTGGAGCAGGCAGTTTGTCTACAAATTAAACTAAAGATGGCAAAGAATAGCATGAAGGAAAATATGATTGTCCAGCATTCTGCTCACCTAGTCTTTCATCTTAATTTCAAAATTGTTGTTGAAGCTGTGCTCCAAACCTAAGGTTGAGAGTTTACTGCAGACTCTGCCCAAGACTCAGAGAGCCATAAAAGATATATATTAGGTGCATAAACAGTCTCTATCTCCTTCTCCTGACCTTCCTGAAGGAAAACTGACCTCCTAATTACCATTCTTAATCACCAGATATCCCCACTGGATTTCCCACATGATCAAAGGTAAGGTAGAGCATGTGCTGCCCTGGGAATTACAACTTATAAATTTCTTTCAGAACAGAAACAGGATTAGATTCCACAATTATTTATTAAAACGTTTCCAGAATTTTCAAAACAGAAAACTTACTAAGAGACAGTGATAATAATTACATTACATTGAACAAGAACAACTAAAGATGTAATGAAAACAGATCAATTTGGTCTCTCATTTCATTGTAGGAAGCATATTCCCTGCCACTGGATAAAATCCCACCAGAAATCACTCATGATTTTCTTTTCACTTTGCATATAAAGTAATTTTATCCTTGATTTACTTATATGTATCACAAAAATGTAAGCCATTCAATCAATGTAGCAACCAACACTTTCACATTTATTAAAATGTAAGACAATTTCCTGGCTTCCCAAGGCTTGAACTGACAATGTCTGATTTGGGGGAAGAAGACAAATAATGTGGTAGTCCTTTTGTCTGCTCGTTTCCTGCTGATTCTTTAACTAGGGAGTTTCTACCCAGTAATTAAAAGGAAAGGCAAGGGAACAGGATGGAAAAGCTTTTCAATAGCAAGTGATTGGTCCCAAAATTAACTCTGGACTCTCTGGGCCTGTCGGGTATCAAAACTTTGCACTCTTTACTATGGGCTCTTTCGGTGAGCTTTTGTGAGCCCTTCTGTGGATTCTTCTCCCCACAGCTTCCTTGACATGAGTTGTTCTTCTCTTTCATTGCACACTTTGCCCTATTAATTCTCAAGCATGGAATGATCTTCCAGGGTAGTTTTCCTGTCCTTTTGCCCCATTGTTGGTGGTAGTGTTGTTAGATCCACTCTTTCATATTTTATGTTTTCAATGTGAATAAGGTTTAAGGGTTTAAATGTCAAAGAACTGGTCCTTTAATAACCCCTGTGACGATTCCTTCAGAGTCCTATGATTCACACTCACTTTGGTATCTGCCTCAGCTGACACTTGATTAATATTCTATTACATGAATCTTTCAACCTTTTAGTACTTAATCTAATCTTTTAATAGTTAACAAACATTCATTGAGAGCTGACTCTCTATTAGGTGTTAGATACAAAATTGAACATGATACCTTCTTTTTCTTGAAATTTACAAATTTCATTTAGTCTTTAGAGAATGAAGGTACTGAAAGTGTGGGTCAAGGCATGTACATAAATAATTACATATAATTTATAAGTACTACAGAAAGAGAATGAGTGAGTGAATCTATAATAATTTACCTGTCTTTGCATTTCTAAGTGACATGGCTCCTCAACTCCTAGATAAATCTCTTTCTACAAAGTTTTTTAACAATGCTTACAGGCCAGAAATAATAGTTTTAAAAAGAAGTAAACCTACTTGGCAGAACATGTGTCTCAGTTTTTGTCCATAAAATATAATCAATCACTAAATCTGTACATCATAAATTAGCTGATAATTTAACACTGCATTGATGATTTCCCTCTCAGTAATTAATTAGCTTAAATTCTAGCATTTTGGGAAAATCCCAGTTAGTCACAAATATCAGCTGTAAACATGTTTTGGAGAATATCATTTTGTTATGTTTTCTTTAAATTAAATGGCTCATAAATCAAATGACAGAAGAGAAAATATGTGTTCAAAATGAGACTTAAGTATCATGAAGTCTTAGAGTCTATAGAGGTTTGTCTCCTAATATTTCACTTTTTCTAGAACAGAGTACTAGAGAAAGATTTCATTTTCAATTCAGGAAAATTCTCTCAGACTGTGCCTTGAGTGCAAGTTCCAGATGTTGAATTCTCTGCATTAGAGACATTTATCCTTTTGTTGGTCCATCTTTACCTCATCCTTGCCTCTATTAAGCTATTCTTATTTTTTTTTTTTTTTTTTTTTTTTTGCAGTTTTTGGCCAGGGCTAGGTTTGAACCTGCCACCTCTGGCATATGGGGCTGGCGCCCTAATCCTTTGAGCCACAGGCACCACCCTATTAAGCTATTCTTAATTGCTTTAATCTTTATGCATTTTTCTTCTACTTTTACTTCAATTGTTAAGTCTTTCATTATAACAATAAACTTTTAGTATGTCTTCTCCATAATTTTTTATTTATTCTGAAATTGCAATTCTTTGGGTTCAATGTGTTTCCTGTTCTGTGAAATTTTTTTCATTCTTAGTCTGATTATTATGTTCTTATCTTTGAGTTCATTTTTTCTAAATTCATAAATGATAAGATCATTTTATGGAAAATCCATCTCATTTTTCTTCTTTTCCCTGGGTTAATAAATTTTATTAACTTCTATAAATTTGTTAAATTTGTATTTTGCCTGCAATGATTTTTTTCCTTTCTCCCTCAATCCCAATATTTTCCTAATATATTTACTACAACTTATTTACATAGACTCCTGGCTGATGCATTATTTTCTGTTTCATTTGTATGTTGCTCATGCAAAAGGGGTGATTGAGAGACTGAGTCCGTATCTGCTGTTTGATCTGACAGCTTCTGAATGAACTCTCCGTGACTCCCTTTCCACACTGCAGCTTTATAGTTCCATTTACTGAAGCCTCAGTCCTGTTTACTTAGGTTTAGAGAAAACTAAGTTTCAGCTGCAGTTGTGAGCAGTCTTTGTCAGTACAACTGTGTTCTTCTGTGTCTTCAGAAATTTTATTAAATTGTCTGTGTCCCAGTTCTCTCTACCTAAACTTGAGTTTGTCTTAATCCAGTTGGAACAACTTGAAATTAAAAATTTCTCTGATTAAGCATAAATTCCTAGAGACAGCTCCATAAATGTCACCCTGAATTTTTCCACAACCACATTTTACCTTTTCTTTCACAACAGCCACTTCTATGCTTCAAAATAAAAAGAAAGAAAAGTTTTGTGTTTGTTTTATGTTTGTTCATTTGTTTTTGCCCCCTTTGTTAAAACTGCAGCTTGATGAAGAGAATTTTTCCAGATTATCTCAGCTCATATCCTTCTTTGCCCCTCTCAAAATATCTAGCCTTAGATCTCCTCTACTGCCTATTATTTCCCCTGATTATTTATTTCTGAATTAATGGATATTTTTGGAGAATCGTTTTTTTTCTTGTCCCCTTTTCTTTCATCTTAGCAGAAGGCTCCCAATGTGAAAACCTCTTATTTTTCTTGACACAAGAGGGCAAAAGGATAGGCAAGGAAAAAGTTATTAATTTCAAGCACATGTCCACATCTTCTCCCATGGCTGTCCTCTTCTCGGCTTCTTTTCCATGATGAGTTAGTTTTCAGGGTTGTGTTTATTTCCCCACCTCAATTTCCACCCTGACCTGTACTGCCAAAGCTTCTCAGTGGGAAACCTAGGAGCTGCTCTGAGATGCCCCCAAGCAATTGCTTGTTAGCTCTTGTTAACTCAGAAACTCTGAGTTTCTTTGCTTTGTTTAATTTGTGCTGGCATTTCTGTGTCAGATCCTCTTTTGTCTTAATGCTTTTTATTTACATTTCTAGGTTTGAGGGGGATTTTTAAATCTGGCTTTACTTTACTATCTTAAAAAAGAAGTCATTTATTCTGATCTTAAGAGTCCATAGATGATGGATCCCAGGTCCTTATGAAAGATATTCTTGGGTAGTAAAACTGGCAAGTAGTTTTTTAAAAAAATTTATATACATCTCAAAGGAAAGTATTTTAAATCACAAATTTTCTAAAGAAGGAGGTCAGTGGCCTACACTGAGGAAGAAGCCTGTCTAAAGTTTAGTCAATCTGAGGGGAATGTTAAAGCTAACTTGATTATCATATTTGGTATCAACTATAACTGTATATGAAATGCAGGTCTCCAAATGCCTAGCCTACCTTACTTAGTTTAATTTGTATGATTTGATACACAACTGAATGATCTTCAAGGCATGAACATTACAAGATAATCAAAATAATAGTTTCAGCTCTTGGTACAATTATACAAGGGTTGTAGGTAGCACAAAGATAAGAAGATAAATACAAATTCTCTGAAGCAAGAAAATCAAAGTCAAAAAATTTCCTTGAAAAATCAATTTACTCCTTTAGGTCATCACATAAAGCCTAATGTTCCCACTTGAGATCTATTAGACTATATCCTAATCAGAAAATATGCAAACAATTGAAAATAGTTCCTCAGTGATAGTATTTTTGTTCTATAGCAAAGGATTTACAAGGCTTTTCAGGTGGTTATTCCTAAACTTGATTATCTTTTAATGCCCAACAAATCAGATATCCTTTTACATGTTTTAAACTACACTCTCATATCTATTTTTAATCTCAAATTATTAGACTATACATATTTTGCAATTATTTATACTAATAAACAGGAAAAAAAGAAGTAGTGAAAATGCTTTGAACCATCTTTAAAATGTTTTTCATGGTTGTATTTAAAGTTATTTGATATTCCAAAAATTATTTTTTATTGCCTTGCAATAAAAAGAATTATAAAGCTTCTGGCTCAGCCAACTTGAGTTTGATTTATCTTCCCACTGCAACACACACTATTTATAATTAATCTCTCCATTGCTAAGCCTTCTTTGGAGTAGATATCCTGGTTTGTGTTTTTAATCCTAAAAGACTTTCTCTCCTTAGACTTAATTGCATTCTATTCAATTCAGGAAATATCTACTGTGTCCTGCTTTGTGCCAAACATTGTATAAGTCACTGAGGTGATGTGATCTGGTAGGATTCACGTTAAAAACAGTGAAAAACATAGGTTGACTAATAAAAAATAAAAATAAAAACTAGGAGGCACCTGTGGCTCAAAGGAATAAGGTGTCTGCCCCATAACCTGAGATGGAGGGTTCAAACCCAGCCCTAGCCAGAAACTGCAAAAAAAAAGTAAATTTTTTTTAATAAAAAAACAAATAAAAATAAAATCTGTAACAACTCTCAATGAATTTCAAAACAGGTTTTTACATGAATGAGTCATATTCAGATAAAATAGAACCTCTGTAAGTTGACCACCCATGGGACTGTAATAAATGGTCACTATATGGAGGTATTCCACATAAGGAAATAGGACTATTGTACTGATACATACATGTACTTTACTTTGTTATATAGCTTTTATTAGAGAATATCATAAGAAATCACACATAATCAAAACACAGTAAAATCATACATATAGTATCATACAAAATCAGTGCATTTACTGTTTAATCACTCTTTCCGAAAAAAAGAGTCAGTCTTTCTCTGTTTCTTATTCTTATCATAAATGTAAGTGGAGAAAGCACTCTTAGCATTGCCTGCACCACTAGCATATCTGGGCATTTTTCAATAATAAATTACTTCAACTACATTATCAGGTGCCTGACATCCTCTCCTTTTGGGGTCTTTTAAATTTCTGTGTCATCTTCACTTGCTTTTTCTACTTCATCAAATGTTCATGCACTTTTATGCTGGTCTGTACTTCAGTCAATATCATTTGGAAAATTGCTTCTAGGTCAGGGTCATTACAAATTGTCACCTCATCATCCATTGCAACAAAACCTTCAAATCTACTTCTTCAAATTCCATCATGGGAGATAGGCTGATGGGGTCAAAACATTGTGCACTTGGGTTGTGACAAATCTAGCTTTCTTGAAATACTTCTGTATCATTTCTGGCTGAACTTTATTCCAAGCAGAACTGATCTAGTGGACAGCATCCAGAGCATTAACTGATCTTGCAAATGAAGTTGCTTCTATATGCAAACCACAGGTTTGTTTTAGTAATGACCCACTGCAGTGGTGCATTTGAAATGTGTTGATGATGTCAAGAAGCTGGTTTTTGAGGTCCTGTCACATTTGTGAGGTGATTCACTTCTGGGTGGCCAGGGTAGTTTGTCTATTGTTAGTAAAATGGACTGCTTCTTTTTCTTCATTTCTCAGTCAGTACCTTTCCCACTCCTTAAATAGGGCACTATTTAAATAGGGCACCATGCACTTTTGTTTGATCTCAGAGTGACAGGGAGGTCTTCAGATTTCAAATTCTTGAATGTGTGTGGCTTTGCTGATTTACCCATTAGCAAGGGCTTTAGTTTCTCTCCAGTTGAGCAAGTGCAAAGCAGAACTATGAAATGTTCTTTGGAAAGTTTTCCACTCTTACTTTTGTCACCCTTCATGACAAGGCTCTGTCAGGCATTGCCTTGAAAAAGAGTCTGCACTCATCAGTGTTAATAATGTAAAGATGTCACCTGTCATCTTTGAAGCCTCTGGAGAAGTCCAGGAATTTTTTTATGAACTCTTCCACACCTTCTACTGGAGATTCATTGGATTCACCACACAAGACTCTCTGGGAAATCTTGTGTCACAATTTAAATTTTTTGGGCCAACCACTTGATGATTAGAAATCTACCACTCCAAATTCCTGTGAGAATTTTTTAGCCACTTCTTGGATCATCTGCCAGGAGACTTAGGCATTAACTACCCTTATTTGTTTAAACTGCCTTAATATGGCTTCATTGACGTCATTAAGGAAATTTTCCTCCTTTTCCACTGTAGGTCTTTGCTTTCTATATCATATCTCTCCAAGTACTCATATTTACATTTTTGAATATTGCTTACTGGTCTTGCTAAAACCAAAATGTTCCCCTGTCTTTGGCAGCTACATTCCAGAGAATGTCCCTCAATGTCAGCTCTTTGAGTTCTTTCCTTTGGGTCATCATGTCTCAATTGACTGTTAAATTTTTCAGTAATTGTAGAATGTACCTACAATTCAAATCATTCCTTCACACTTAAAACAAAAATCTTTCACAGCACATGATGAACAATTGTACATTAGGCCTAATCCAACATGTGATATTAATAAAACATGAAAAAAACTCATAATAAAGAAAAAATAATACAAGTAAGGGGGAAAGGCCACATCTTCTACCTTTTAGTGTGCAGTAGACTCAATTGGTCAAGTCATAGAAGGTGAATTCATATTGTGTGCCAAGATAAAACTTATAGAGATGGTCAATATACAGATGTCAGTCTTTCATTGAGTATATATGGTACATGCTTGGTCTATGAAAATAAGGTCAACTTAAGGAGGCGGTCAATGCAGGGAAGTTTTATTGTATATTAAAAGCCTTAAGTCCTATTCCTTCCACTTGGAACTCTGTTATCTACTTTCCTACCAAAGCCCATCTATCCTATAAACCTCAATCCAGATATTAGCTACTCAGGTCATCTTCTAAGACCTCCACGCCTACCCAGACTGGGTGGCTCATCATATCCTCTGTGTTACCACAATGACATGGAATTGTATTCATTTCTTTACTCACGTCTATTTATAACTGGACAATAAATTCATCAATGCACCAATGACTGGAACAGAATCTATCCCTACTTTCCATGCACCGAACCTCTGAGCACGCAATAAATAGAAGTTAAATGAATAAATGAATGGATAATAACTTATAACAATGATATATAGTATTTACTGGTAAAGTCTCTGTGCTACACTCCTCATGTGGTATTTTAATTAATCTAATCATCATCCCAAACTTACAGTTCAGAAAAACAGAAACTGTGTGAAGTTAATAAATTTACCTAAGATTAAGCAACTATTAAATAGTAGTGTGAGGGAGTGAAGCAGCCTGATTTTGTAAGCTACTCTCTTAACCACATTGTAAATGAATAAAGTTGGTATCACACAATTCAGGATGAGACTATCTCCATAAAGCAGGTGAAACAAATTTCTGCTAGGTGTAGCAATTTAGCAAGGTTTCAGCCATTTGAATTTTTTTTTTAATTAACCTCCCATCTCTAAAGATCCCCTATTCACCAGACATAGTAACAGTTGGCAACATTTTCCTTTTTTGCTAGTGTAAGATTTCCCTTCATTTGGTTTAACCAAAGAGAAAAAGGCTTTTCTGCACTTATAAAATTATAAGAAGTGAGAATATTTGCAAACAAGCCAATGGCTAAGTAAGTTACTGAGTTTCTTGCAAAATCATTAAATTAGAACAGCAGCTGTCAGACTCAGCTTAGCAAACACCTCAGCATTCAGTAAGAATTTGGCAAGACCCTCAAAGTACTGCCTATGGGTAGAACCAGAAGCTCATTAAATTCAAGTACAATGGAATAAATGGAGTAACAGTCTATGTAAAGAACACCAAATATATGTGTCATGCATAACAATGGAAACTATGAAGAGCAGAGAGTTATATGGTTCTCTGAATAATTTGTCAGGATTTCAGTGTACAATGTTTTAAGGTTACCTGGAGAATAAAGTCTCAGCTATCAGATAGTCTCTAGGTGTTATAGAGTTCAAAATGATATTCTAACTTAGGCATCTGTATTCTCATAGAGAAATATATTTCTTTTAAAACGTTTATTTCAAATTTCATTCTAAAGGTACTCTAAGAAGTTAAACTTCCATTTCATGTAGCCCTGTAGATAGAAAGTTATCATAGTTGTATGGAAAACTAATAATAAAATGGAAAATTTATAAAGATGAATGAGACTTTGAAATATCAGTGTGGCTGCCACCCAACCTTTCTTAAAATACTAATGCCAACTTACAATGTGCAGAACATCCCACAGTGGGAGTAGCCTAAATGCCTAAACTATTAATATGTGTAAAAATGTGCTGCCATTTTACATTTTTGTTCTGCAGCTTAAATCATGCAGTACGGTGTGTTCTAAAACGTTTCAAGGCTGTTATTTTCAAAAGTAATAAACATCACTAGAAAAACTTGGGAAGAGAGGAATTGCTCATTCTTGACTAATTTAAGATTGATGAATTTAAGCTGATACAAGTCAAATCTAGAGACAATTTTAATTTAGCAGTTATCTACACAAACGTCAGGTAGAAATTTTTTTTTTAAACAGTCTCATTTTTTCACCCTTACTACTGTGCTGTGGTGTCACATTTCACAGCAACCTCCAACTCTTGGGCTCATGTGATCCTCCTGCTTCAGCCTCCCAAGGAGCTGGGACTATAGGCACCCGCCACAATGCCCAGCTATTTTTTAGATACGGAGTCTCACTCTTGCTCAGTCTGGTCTTGAACTCCTTCCTGAATACAGGCAATCTATCCACCTCAGCCTCCCACCACTCATGGTGGCCACCGCCTATAATCCTAGCACCCGGCCCATATGGTAGAAATTTTAAAAACAATCTAACATAATAAATTTTGCAAAGAAGTAAGGAGTTGGAAAACAAAAACTGAGACTTGCCCAGAGATAGGCAGAAAATGGATTTTTAGAAATAGACAAGCCATCGAGAAACAGCTTCCTTGCATCTGCGCACTGTGAGTCTGGAGAGATAAGACTCCAAGTGTCTCTGGCTGGTGGGATCTGCCTATAATCATCCCTTTGAGGATACAGGGAGTCCGTGAGAAACTTCTGGACCCCAAGACGAGGACAAAAACAGTGGAAAACTGGCAAGTAATTGTGTGTGTTCAATTGGTCTAATCTCACCAACAGCTGTAAGTGCAGTAGCAGCGAGACTGCAAACCAGAAAGGCCTTACCTGTGAATTGTTTTGGTGTTTTTGGACTTGGCACTCAGTTGAACTGCCTTGGGGAGAACTTGAGTGGGAGTGTGGAGAACTTTGGGCATTCTCTGGGACCCCAGACTGAGCCGCTGAGCCTGATGGACAGAGCAAATAGTATTTGGCTGTGGGCCACAGGGAGCCATTGTCAGAGAACTGCCCCAACAAGGTCCACCCTAGGGGTTGCAGAGCAAGGATAGGGCGGGACCTAGTAACCTATTGACTGAGCAGCCTAAAGGCAGGGTCTAAGCCACCTTACAGCCCTAACCCTCAGGGACACAGTGAGACCAGTTTTGGCAGACTGGTCCACAGGCACGGGAATTTAAAGAACAAGAAGAAGTAAAAGGAAAATTAGGACAAGGAAACAGATAAAAGAAATCACTCATGAGGAAGAATTAGCAGAAAACTCCAGGCAACATGAAGAACCAGTCCAGAACAACCCCTCTAAGGGACCATGAGGTAGCTACTGCAGAGGATACCACCAATAAAGAAGTCTTAGGAATGACAGAAAGGGAATTTAGAATAGACATGATGAAAACAATAAAGGAAATGATGGAAACAATGAAGGAAACTGCTAATAAAGTGGAAAATAACCAAAAGGAAATCCAAAAACAGAATCAAATAAGAGATGAATGATATGAAGAATATAAAAAGGATATAGCAGAGCTGAAGGAACTGAAACAGCCAATTAGGGAACTTAAAGATGCAATGGAAAGTATCAGCAACAGGTTAGACCATACAGAAGAAAGAATTTCAGAGGTAGAAGACAAAATTCTTGAGATAACTCAGATAGTAAAAGAGGCAGAAAAGAAGAGAGAGAAAGCAGAACGTTCACTGTCAGAATTATGGGACCTTATGAAGCGTTCCAACATACAAGTTATAGGAATCCCAGAAGGGGAAGAAGAATGCCCCAGAGGAATGGAAGCCATACTAAAGAATATTATAAAAGAAAATTTCCCAAATATCACCAAAGATTCTGAAACACTGCTTTCAGAGGGATATCGGACCCCAGGTCGCCTCAACTCTAACAGAGCTTCTCCAAGACACATTGTGATGAACCTGTCCAAAGTCAAGACAAAAGAAAAGATTCTGCAAGCTGCCAGAAGTAAGAGCCAGTTGACCTACAGGGGCAAATCCATCATAGTGACTGCAGACTACTTTAATGAAACTTTCGAAGCAAGATGACAATGGTCATCTACCTTTAATCTACATAAACAGAACAATTTCCAGCCCAGAATTTTGTACACTGCTAAGCTAAGCTTTAAAATTGACGGAGAAATCAAATCATTTACAGATATACAAACATTGAGGAAATTCGCCACAACAAGACCAGCTCTACAGGAAATACTTCAACCTGTTCTACACACCGACCATCACCATGGATCAGCACCAAAGTAAAAACTCAGAAATTAAAGGGCAGACCTAACCTCCACACTGATGCAAAAGATAAAACCAAGCAACGGAATCTCACAAAATAAGATGAATAGAAGACTAGCACACTTATCAATTATCTCAATAAATGTTAATGACTTGAATTCCCCACTGAAGAGAAATATATTGGCTTACTGGATTAAAAAACACAAGCCATCCATTTGCTGTCTGAAAGAAACACACCTGGCTTCAAAAGACAAATTAAAGCTCCGAGTCAAGGGTTGGAAGACAATTTTTCAGGCAAATGGAATTCAGAAGAAAAGAGGACTTGCAATCTTATTTTCAGATACATGTGGATTTAAAACAACTAAAGTCAAAATAGACAAAGATGGTCACTTTATATTGGTCAAGGGAAAAATACAACAAGAAGATGTTTCAATTCTAAATATTTATGCACGCAATTTAAATGCTCCCAGATTCTTGAAACAGATCTTACTCAGTCTGAGCAATATGATATCCGATAATACCATAATACAGGGGACTTTAACACTCCTCTTACAGAGCTGGACAGATCCTCTAAACAGAAATTAAACAAAGAATAAGAGATTTAAATGAGACCACAGAACAACTGTGCTTGATAGATGCATATAGAACACTCCATCCCAAAGTTAAAGAATACAAATTCTTCTCATCACCCCATGGAACATTCTCCAAAATTGATCATATCCTGGGACACAAAACAAATATCAACAAAATCAAAAGAATTGAAATTTTACCTTGTATCTTCTCAGACCATAAGGCACTAAGGGTGGAACTCAACTCTAACAAAAACATTCCACCCCACACAAAGACATGGAAATTAAACAATCTTCTGTTGAATAACAGATGGGTACAAGAAGAAATAGAACAGGAAATTATTAACTTCCTTGAGCATAACAACAATGAAGACACAAGCTACCAAAATCTGTGGGATACTGCAAAAGCAGTTTTGAGATGAAAATTTATTGCTTTAGAAGCCTACATTCGAAAAACAGAAAGAGAGCCCATCAACAAACTCACAAGCCATCTTATGGATTTGGAAAAAGAACAATCTAAACCTAACGTCAGTAGAAGAAAAGAAATCTCCAAAATCAAATCAGAGATCAATGAAATTGAAAACAAAAGAATCATTCAGAAAATTAATGAAACAAGAAGTTGTTTTTTTTTAAAAAACAAATAAAATAGATAAACCATTGGCCAGACTAATGAGGAATAGAAAAGTAAAATCTCTAGTAACCTCAATCAGAAATGATAAAGGGGAAATAACAACTGATCCCACAGAGATACAAGAGATCATCTCTGAATACTACCAGAAACTCTATGCCCAGAAATTTGACAATGTGAAGAAAATGGATCAATATTTGGAATCACACCCTCTCCCTAGACTTAGCCAGGAAGAAATAGAGCCCCTGAACAGACCAATTTCAAGCACTGCGATTAAGGAAACAATAAAAAATCTTCCGACCAAAAAATGCCCTGGTCCAGATGGCTTCACACCAGAATTCTATCAAACCTTCAAGGAAGAGCTTATTCTTGTACTGCAGAAATTATTCCAAAAAATCGAGGAAGAAGGAATCTTCCCCATCACATTCTATGAAGCAAACATCACCCTGATACCAAAACCAGGAAAAGACCCAAACAAAAAGGAGAATTTCAGACCAATCTCACTCATGAATATAGATGCAAAAATTCTCAACAAAATCCTAGCCAATAGATTACAGCTTATCATCAAAAAAGTCATACATCATGATCAAGTAGGTTTCATCCCAGGGATGCAAGGCTGGTTTAACATACGCAAGTCCGTAAACGTTATCCACCATATTAACAGAGGCAAAAATAAAGATCACATGATCCTCTTAATACGTGCAGAAAAAGCATTTGATAAAATCCAGCTTCCTTTTCTAATTAGAACACTGAAGAGTATAGGCATAGGTGGCACATTTCTTAAACTGATTGAAGCTATCTATGACAAACGCACAGCTAATATTTTACTGAATGGAGTAAAACTGAAAGCTTTTCCTCTTAAAACTGGAACCAGACAAAGTTGTCCTCTGTCACCTTTACTATTCAACATTGTGCTGGAAGTTCTAGCCAATACAATTAGGGAAGACAAAGAAATAGAGGGAATCCAAATGGGAGCAGAGGAGGTGAAACTCTCCCACTTTGATGACGACACGATCTTATACTTAGAGAATCCCAAAGACTCAACCACAAGACTCCTAGAAGTTATCAAAAAATACAGTAATGTTTCAGGATATAAAATCAATGTCCACAAGTCAGTAGCCTTTGTATACGCCAATAACAGTGAAGATGAGAAGCTAATTAAGGACACAACTCCCTTCACCATAGTTTCAAAGAAAATGAAATACCTAGGAATATACCTAACAAAGGAGGTAAAGGACCTCTATAAAGAAAACTATGAAATCCTCAGAAAGGAAATAGCAGAGGATTTTAACAAATGGAAGAACACACCATGCTCATGGATGGGCAGACTCAACATTGTTAAAATGTCTATACTTCCCAAAGCAATCTACCTATTCAATGCCATTCCTATCAAAATACCAACATTGTACTTTCAAGATTTGGAAAAAATGATTCTGCATTTTGTATGGCACCAGAAAAAACACCGTATAGCTAAGGCAGTTCTTAGTGACAAAAATAAAGCTGGGGGCATCAGCATACCAGATTTTAGTCTACTACAAAGCCATAGTGGTCAAGACAGTATGGTACTGGCACAAAAATAGAGACATAGACACTTGGAATCGAATTGAAAACCAAGAAATGAAACTAACATCTTACAACCACCTAATCTTCGATAAACCAAACAAGAACATACCTTGGGGGAAAGACTCCCTATTCAATAAATGGTGCTGGGAGAACTGGATATCCACATGTAAAACTGAAACTGGACCCACACCTTTCCCCACTCACAAAAATTGATTCAAGATGGATAAAGGACTTAAATTTAAGGCACAAAACAATAAAAAATCCTCAAAGAAAGCATAGGAAAAACACTGGAGGATGTTGGCCTGGGGAAAGACTTCATGAAGAAGACTGCCATGGCAATTGCAACAACAACAAAAATAAACAAATGGGACTTCATTAAACTGAAAAGCTTCTGTACAACCAAGGAGACAACAACCAAAGCAAATAGACAACCTACACAATGGGAAAGGATATTTGCATATTTTCAATCAGACAAAAGCTTGATAACTGGGATCTATAGAGAATTCAAATCAATCCACATGAAAAAAGCCAACAATCCCATATACCAATGGGCAAGAGACATGAATAGAACCTTCTCTAAAGAAGACAGATGAATGGCTAACAAACATATGAAAAAATGTTCATCATCCCTATATATTAGAGAAATGAAAATCAAAACAACCCTGAGATATCATCTAACACCAGTGAGAATGGCCCACATCACAAAATCTCAAAACTGCAGATGCTGGCGTGGATGTGGAGAGAAGGGAACACTTTTACACTGCTGGTGGGACTGCAAACTAGTACAACCTTTCTGGAAGGAAGTATGGAGAAACCTCAAAGCACTCAAGCTAGACCTCCCATTTGATCCTGCAATCCCATTACTGGGCATCTACCCAGAAGGAAAGAAATCCTTTTATCATAAGGACACTTGTACTAGACTGTTTATTGCAGCTCAGTTTACAATCGCCAAAATGTGCAGACAGCCTAAACGCCCTCCAACCCAGGAATGGATTAACAAGCTGTGGTATATGTATACCATGGAATACTATTCAGCTATTAAAAAAAATGGAGACTTTACATCCTTCGTATTAACCTGGATGGAAGTGGAAGACATTATTCTTAGTAAAGTTTCACAAGAATGGAGAAGCATGAATCCTATGTACTCAATTTTGATATGAGGACAATTAATGACAATTAAGGTCATGGGGGGGTGTTAAAGCAGAGAGAGGGAAGGAGGGAGAGGGGTGGGGCCTTGGTGTGTGCCACATCTTCTGGGGGCAAGACATGATTGCAAGAGGGACTTTACCTAACAAATGCAATCAGTGTATCCTGGCTTATTGTACCCTCAATGAATCCCCAGCAATAATAATAAAAAAAAAATAGACAAGCCATCAACAGAGCACAGCAGTTAATGAAAAGAACTTCCTCTATGGTGGTTCCCAAAGTGTGTGCTGCAAAGCTCAGTTCCACAAGATTCTATTAGATATTATGCTGAAACAGGTAAATGGTTTAAGAAATAATAGTGCAAAAGGATTTCTCAGTCCCTAGATACAGTTATGTGGTGTTATGAATTTCTAAGAAGAAGACACAGAATATAGCATTTCCCAAACTGGTTTAGGCTTAGAACTCTCTGGTATCCAATCCTTCACCCATGGGCCACATACAGCCCTGCACAAAATTGTAACTTATTTAAACATTATGTTTAAATGATGTTTTTGTGATTTTTTTTGGTGGCACTTGATTGCACAGTTGTTGAGCCTGAAATTTGTAGACAACAATGTCATGTCACAATGTCACAAAAATAGCAAACGTATGCTCTCACCATTTGTATGCATGAGTGGCTTTGGTGTTATGGAGTTTTGTGCAGTGTGTTATCTTCTAAGCACAGAAGATTTGACACCATCAGACACTACATGCGCTCATAGTGACATAACAAGGCAGCAATTGCCAATAACCAACCTACCATTGCAACATTAGGTGTTTAATGTTATTTAGAAGTCTTTTGGGGGGGACAGGGTCTCTGTCTGTCACCCAGGCTAGAATGCCATGGCTTCAGCCTAGCTCACAGCAACTTCAAACTCCTGGACTCAAGCACAGAGCTCCTGCCTCAGCCTCCTGTGTAGCTGGGACTACAGAGATATGCCACCATGCCTGGCTATATTTTTCTATTTTTAGTTCAGACAAGGTCTTACTTAGCTCAGGCTGGTACCAAACTCCTGGCTTCAAATGATCCTCCTGCTTCAGCCACCCATACTGCTAGGATTACAGGCATGAGCCACAACACCTGGCCAGATAAGCATTCTTATTTGATTACTAAGGGTACTTCAGGACCTCAGCAGCTCCTAATACATCACCTGTGGTGAACTGCTTCACCCTGCCTTGGCAGCCAAGATATGCAAGGGCTCACACTTTGCTTTCTAGTTTCCTGTTGATTAATTTTCATAATAAAAGTAAATATGGTCCCTTATCTATTATTATTATTTTAATCCCAGGATGGCTTCTACAATGTCTCAAAAGAAAACAGAACCCCCAAAAAGAAAAATTATAGATGAAGAAAGATTGATTATTTGATGAAAAGTGGAGAGATGGCTACTTTCTTGTTGAGGCAAGTGGTAAGACACCCTGATTAACTTGTTGGGAAGTTTTCAAAGGCTATAATTTGAAAAGGCATTATGTGCAAAAATATGCTGCCAAATTTAATGCATATATGAAGCTCTGTGTCATAAAGACAAAATAGTCAAACTGAAAAAAGTCTGTCCTCTCAATAAAATTTTTTTTTTAATTTAAAACTCAGATGGATTCCATTGTAAAAGCTAGGTATGTAGGAGGATATGTAATAGCAAAAATATTACAACCATTTAGTGATGGTTAGGTTATTAAGCAAGGTCTGGAAATCATAGCAGCTATAATTTACCCAGAAAAAAAGGGGGGGATATTTTTAAAATCGGTTTGTCTCACCAAACTATAGCCAAGCAAATTGAAGAAACTGGAAAATTAATTGAAAGAAGTTTGGAGAGTAAAGCTGCTAATTTTAAATTTTATGCTTTGGTGATGGATGACAGCACTAATTCCACAAATATAACTCAACTTGCCATTTTTATTAGAGGTATTGACGACGAATATAAAGTCACTGAAGAAATGGCTTCTTTAGTGCCATTAATAGACACAACTATATCAAGACATTTATTTGAAGCAATAAGAAATATGTTAAAGCAATTTTCTTTGTCTGCTGTCAACATATCTGGTATAGTTACTGATGATGCCACAGAAGTGGTAGGTAAAAGAGAAGGACTTATACAATTAATAGAAGATGATGCAATTGCCACCCAAAATTCGTGTTTGATGAAATATCACTGCATAGTACATCAAGAAAATTTATGTGCAAAAGATTTAAAAATAGGTAATGTCATACAAATAGTCATCTAAACTGATTTCAGAAGGACCAAGGAATTGAATCATCACCAATTCTGGGAGTTCCTTAAAAGTATTAATGCTTACTATGGTGACACCATCTACTTTTCAAAAGTAAGATGGCTATGTCAAGCCCAAATGATGAAAATGTTTTATGATGTATGATTTGTTATCAAATCATTTGCAGTATCATAAACCAAATTTGTGCCAGAACTTGATGATGAAAACTGGCTTACAGATTTAGTGTTTTTGTAGACTTAACTGCTCGTTTAAATGAGGTAATCATGCATCTTCAAAATCAATACCAACCTATCAATACAGTGTTTCAAATCATAATGGTATTCCAAATGAAACTGAAATGATGGCAAGTTCAAATTATGGCAAACAATCTTATAAATTTCAACATGCTGGCTAAACATAGTTCTATGAACAGCCAAAAAATGTGCAGCCTTGCTTTCTAATGTGACACAAAAATTTGAAAACAGATTTCAGGATTTCTGAAGAAATAATGTTTTAGTGCATTTGAAACTCCATTTCAGTCAGTGTAAATATGTTACCTGCAAATTTTCAAGCAGAATGCATAGAGCTACAATCTAACATTCAACTTAAAGAAAAATGTGCCCATGCCTCTTTACTGGACTTTTATAGGTTTGTCTTCCCAGAGACAAGTATCCTTGATTCACGATCACCCTTACTCATGTCATCCATTTTTGGCAGCACTTACATTTATGAGCAACCATTTTGAAGAATGAAGCAATCAAGAGTAAAATTAGGACCAAAATATCTGATGAGTACCTTGAGAACTCATTGAGTATTGCAACTAATTCCATCAAACCAGGTATTAATGCATTAGTTTCACAAATACAATGTCAAATATCCCACTAATTCTATGGTCCCCACTTTTCTTTTACTTTTATGATAAAAAATATTTTTTTAAAAACCCAAAGGGGGGGGCAGAGACAAGATGGCTGACTGAAGCCAGCTTTCCACAGAGGCTCCCATCAAGAAGGAGAGTTAAAGGACCAAAATTTAGCAAGTAAAATGGTGGATTTGAGCTGCACCAAGAGAGAAGGTTGAAGAATGAACATCAACCCCGCTGAGGTGAGCTGCGACCCCAAGAATACAAACAAAAGGTACAAAATCCATCACCAAGTGGACAGGAGTCCCCTCCCCCTTGAGAATGGCTTGGAGTACCCCACAAACAAACGAGCAGAGTTCAAAGGTCCTCCCACTACACTCCACAGGAGAGATCCTCTAAAAACTGGACCTACCTCCCCTACTAGGGTGCCATGGCATTCTCCTGCCAGGCATAAAACTGTATAAAACTGTATATATTCTCTACCTGCAACTCTGACCTCCCAGGATTCCCCTCCACTCTCACTCTGAGGTCTGAAGGCCTGTCCCCCAGGAGTCCAGATTCTTGGGTGATTACTCGAGGGGTGTGGACAGGGCCTAAACTGCAGCTGGTCAGTGCTGACTCTGGGGCACGGGAGTGAGGCGAGGACAGTCAGCTAAGAGGGAACCACACTGGAGTGGTGGTGCCCCAAGGCGCAGAGCAGCAGCTGTCTGTTAGCAAGAATAGGACTCACTCCCAGATATTCTGAAGCTATACCCCCTGTCTCCCAGGGCGACCAGAGGAAGTCAGGCATCTCCTCAGGTGGCAACCACCACGGAACAGATCTGGGATGGAAACATAGGTCCTGTGAGTAAAGGGTTTGCCTGAAGCGGTACTGGCCTGGGTGGAGCGTGGGGACTAAAAACACATGTGCAGAGCCGGAAAGTTCCCAGGGTGGGGCTGACCCAGAGGACCACTTTACTGAACATAAGACACACCCAGCCCTCAGGGGATTGTCAGCCCATAGACAAAGGAAGACAGGAGGCTAGAACTGACAGGTAACTGAATACAAACCTGCAGGAGCAAAGACAGGGCTTTAAGTGCAGGCCCTGTGAACTCGAAACAGCTGCTCTTCTACAGGGGAATTTAGCAAGGACAGAAACAAATCCCCGCAAGGTTGTTCTGTTCTGTTCTGTCAGTAACATTAATCAGGGGTGGGGCTTGAACTGAGTGAACACCCCCCAGACTCCATCAAGTGCCCAAGGTTGTCATGCCTCACCTCCCCCTGCTAGATAGAGGCAGAGCTCAGTGGCCTGGCTGAGCAGAAATAGATTTCCCTGTGATTCAGGCAGGTGCAAACCCCTGGAGTATCTATTCACTACGGGAAACTGGGTCAAAGCCAGTGGGACTATCAGTGACTGGGTGTGACAGATGTGCAAGGTGGGAAAGGAGGCATCAACCTTCCCAGACTGATCTATTAGCTGGGTGGCTCCTTCTGACTCCACGCAGCACTGGAGCAAGACATATCAGAATAGTCACCAGATCCCTCTGATCCAGTTGCCAGAGACCTTTTAAACTCTCCCACCTGAGACAGGTGCTGACTGAGGCAGTTGATTT
The DNA here is from genome assembly GCF_027406575.1 of Nycticebus coucang. Classification (NCBI taxonomy): domain Eukaryota; kingdom Metazoa; phylum Chordata; class Mammalia; order Primates; family Lorisidae; genus Nycticebus; species Nycticebus coucang. The sequence continues at coordinate 88,814,112 of NC_069794.1, read as the reverse complement.
GGACCTTTTCACCTGAAATGATCGCCCAAGGATTATTCAGGTGGTGCCCTGGGTGTGTGGTTGTAGGAAGGTTTGATTTTCCTTTTCCAATTGTTGCCTGTGGGGGGCGGGGTGACTTAATTGCCAGTCTTTCTCCACAGCTGAGACTTCAACCCATAGTAACTGTTTCACTAGGATGGAATGGAGACCAGCTAAAAAGAAGACAGAACCACTTAGCCCCACCACACAAAACAGGTCCCCAGTCTCTCAGGCCATAGCACTGTATGGGTCCTCAACAAAGCTCCAGGGGAAAAATCAAACAGTGTAAAACAATCATGGGGCAGAATCAGCAGAAAAACTCTGGTAACATGAATAACCAGAATAGATCAACCCCCCTCCCCCAGGAAAGATATGGCAGATGAAACTGAAGATCCCATTCATAAACAACTGGCCAAGATGTCAGAAATAGAAATCAGAATTTGGATTGCAAACAAGATTAATAAAATGGAGGAAAATTTGGGATTAGAAATTTGAGCAGCAATTCAAAAGTTGGAATTAGAAATTAGAGGAGAAATTCAAAAGTTGTCTCAAGAATTTAACAAATTTAAAGACAAAACCAAAAGATTTTGATGCACTGAAGCAAAATTTTGCAGCCCTCAAAGATCTGAAAAATACAGTAACAGAGTAGAGCAAGCAGAAGAAAGTATTTCTGACATTGAAGACAAAGGCTTTGAACGCTCCCAAACTCTCAAAAAGGAAGAGAAATGGAGAGCAAAAACGGATCATTCTCTCAGAGAGCTCTGGGATAATTCGAAGAAGGTGAATAACCACCTCATTGGAATCTCTGAAAGTGATGAAGTGGCCTCGCAAGGCACAGAGGCCCTTCTCCATGAAATTGTGAAAGAGACTTTTCCAGGCATGACAGGAGATTCTAAAATTCAGATATCAGACAGTTTCAGAACCCCAGCATGACTCAATCTCAATAAGACATCCCCCAGGCATATCATAATTAACTTCACTAAAGTTAAAATGAAGGAGAAAATTCTGAAAGAAGCCAGATGTAAGAAATCCATAACCTACAAAGAGAAGAATATTAGAATGACTATAGATCTCGCTGCTGAAACTTTTCAAGCCAGAAGAGGGTGGTCATCGATTTTTAATCTCCTAAAACAAAATAACTTTCAATCCCAGATCCTGTATCCAGCTAAACTGAGTTTCATTTATGATGGAGAAATTAAATACTTTAATGACATTCATATGTTGAAGAAATTTGCCATAACCAAACCAGCTCCTCAGGATATTCTCAGACCTATCCTCCATAATGACCAGCCTAATCCTCTACCACAAAAGGAAACTCACTCAGAAACTTTTGATCAAACTCCAACTTCCACAGTGGTGAAAAGAATAAAAATGTCCACTGGACTCTCGAAAAACTTGATACCTAAAATTTTATCACACTTATCAATACTCTCCATTAATGTTAATGACCTAAACTGTCCTCTAAAGAGGCACAGGTTGGCTGACTGGATAATAAAACTAAAGCCAGATATTTGCTGCATACAAGAATCACATCTTACCTTAAGAGATAAATATAGACTGAGGGTGACAGGATGGTTGTCCATATTTCAGGCAAATGGTAATAAGAAAAATCAAGTTTGGCAATTCTATTTAAAGACACAATAGGCTTTAAACCAACAAAGTAAGGAAGGATAAGAATGGTCACTTCATATTTGTTAAGGGTAATATTCAATATGATGAGATTTAAATTATTAATATTTATGCACGCAACCAGAATTTGCCTCAATTTATAAGAGAAACTCTAACAGACATGAGCAACTTGATTTCCTCCAGCTCTATAATAGTTGGAGATTTCAACACTCCTTTGGTAGTGTTGGATAGATCCTCCAATAAGAAACTGAACAAAAAAATTTTAGATTTAAAGCTAACCATCCAACATTTGGATTTAGCAGTATGCCACAGGTTCTGATAATTCGTGTCTTTATTTTCGTTTTGTTCCAAAATTTTGGCAATTTCCTTCTTAATCTCATCTCTGACCCAGCTATCATTCAGCATAAGGTTGTTTAACTTCCATGTTTTTGTATGAGTATGCACATTCCTGTTGTTACTGAGTTCAAATTTCATTCCTGTTGTTACTGAATTCAAATTTTATACCTGTTGTTACTGAGTTCAAATTTTATTTGTATGGATTATGCACATTGCTGTTGTTACTGAGTTCAAATTTTATTCCATGGTGGTCCCAGAAGATTCATGGAATAATTTCTATTCCTTTAAATTCCTTTAAAATGACTTGTGGAGGCTGGAAAGGGCTGAGAGGGACGGGGAATGGTTAATGAGTACACACATACAGATAGAAGGTAGAAGATCTCTAGTGTTCAACAGCACAGTAGGGCAGCTATTGTTAACAAGAATGGATAGTATATATCACAGTAGCTAGAAAAGAAAATTTAGAATGTTCCCAAAAGAAAGAAATGATAACTGGTTGAGATCAGGAAGTCAGAGTTAGTCTAAATTGATCATCATACATTGTATGAATGATGTATCAAATATGTATCAAAATATTACATGTACACCACAAATTTATATAACTATTATGTTTCAATACAAAATATAAAACTAAAAAATAAACAAATAAATAAATAAAATGACTTGTGACCTAAGATGTGATTGATTTTGGAGTATGTTCCATGGGCTGATGAGAAGTATGTGTATTCAGTTATGTTGGGATGAAATGTTCTGTAGATGTCTGCTAAATCCAAATGTTGGATGGTGAGGTTTAAATCTAAAATTTCTTTGCTCACCCTGACTCCATATTTATCTTTTAAGGTGAGATGAGATTCTTGCATGCAGCAGATACTGGGCCTGATATTTTGTATCCAGTCAGCCAACCTGCGCCTCTTTACATGACAGTTTAAGCCATTCACATTAATGGACAATATTGATAAGCCTGGTAAAATTTGGGGTATCGAGTTTTTTGAAAATCCAGTGGACATTTTTAATCCTTTCGCCAATGTGGAAGTTGGAGTTTCATCAAAAGTTTCTGAGTGAGTTCACTTTTGTGGTAGAGGATTGGGCTGGTCACAATGGAAAATAGATCTGAGAATGTCCTGAACAGCTGGTTTAGTTATGGCAAATTTCTTCAATATGTGAATGTCATTAAGGTATTTAATTTCTCCATCATAAATAAACTTCAGTTTAGCTGAATACAGGATCCTGGGTTGAAGGTTATTTTGTTTTAGGAGATTAAAAGTTGATGACCACCATCTTCTGTCTTGAAAGGTTTCAGCAGAGAGATCTACAGTTATTCTAATATTCTTCCCTTTGTAGGTTATGGTTTTCTTACATCTGGATGCTTTCAGAATTTTCTCCTTCATATTAGCTTTAGGGAAGTTAATTATGATGTGCCTGGGGGAAGTCTTATTCGGGTTGAGTTGTGCTAGGATTCTGAACCTGTCTGCTATCTGAATTTCAGAATCTTTTGGCATGTCAGAAAATTCTCTTTCATAATTTCATCGAGAAGAACCTTTGTGCCTTGTGAAGCCACTTCATCACTTTCAGGGATTCCTATGAGGTGGATATTAGCCTTCTTCAAATTATCCCAGAGGTTTCTGTGAGAATGATCCATTTTTGCTCTGCATTTCTTTTCCACTTTAGGGTTTGGGAGTGTTCAAAAGCTTTGTCTTCAATGTCAGAAATCCTTTTTCTGCTTGCTCTACTCTGTTACTGAGGGATTCTACTGTATTTTTTCAGAACAATGTGTCAAATATTTGGTGATTTTGTCTAAATTTGTTGAATTCTTGAGACAATTTTGAATTTCTCCTCTAATTTCCAATTCCAACTTTTCCTCCATTCCATTAATCTTGTTTGCAATCCAAATTCTGAATTTGATTTCTGATATCTTGGCCATCTATTTATGAATAGGATCTTCAGTTACGTATGCCATGTCTTTCCTGGGGGGGGGGTTGAAATACTCTGGTTATTCATGTTACCAGAGTTTTTCTGCTGATTCTACCCCATGATTATTTTACACCATTTGACTAGATGAGTGGATAAAGAAAAGTTGGGTTTGGGGCTCCAGAAGTAGTGATTAACCAGCACTTTGCCCAAAAACTGGGACTGTTGTCTGTACCTTTTCCCCTGGAGCTTTGCCAGGGACCCGTACAGTGCCATGGCCTGAGAAACTTAGGACCTGCTTGTTGTGGTGGGACCAAGTGGCTCTGTCTTGTTTTCAGCTGGTCTCTGTCCGACCCCAGTGAATCAGGTTGAAGTCTCAGCTGTGGAGAAATACCAGCAATTAAGTCACCCCACCCCCCATAGGCAACAATTGGAAAAGGAAAATCAAACCTTCCTACACCCACACACCCAGGGTACCAGTTGGATAGTCCTCGAGCGATTGGCTCAGTTCAAGAAGTCCAAATCAATTGTCTCAGACAGAACCTGTCTCAGGTGGGAGATTTTTAAAAATCTCTGGCAACTAGATCACAAGGGTCTGCTGATAACTCAAATATGACTTACCCCAGTGCTCGGTGAGGTGAGGAAGACCCACCCAGCTAGTAGATTAGTCTGGGAAGGTTGATGCCTGCTTCCCCACCTTGTACCTCTGTCAAACCCAGTCACTGATAACCCTGCAGGGCTGTGACCCAGTTGCCTCCAATGAGCAGATACTCCAGGGGGTTGCACCTGCCTGAATCACAGGGAGATCTATGTCTCCTCAACCAGGCAGCTACTCTCTTCCTCTATCTGGCAGAGGGAGGTGAGCCCTGACAACCTCTGGTGCTTAATGGAAGCTGGGGCTGCTCACTCAGTTCCAGCCCTGCTTTGATTGATGTTACTGACAGAACAGAACAACTTCACAGAATTTGTTTCTGTCTCTGCTATCTTCCCCTGCAGAAGAGAGGCTGTTACAGTTAACAAACCTGTGCCTCAGGCCCTGTCTGTGCTGTCAGTTCCAGCCTCATCCTGCCCACCTTTGTCTGGGCTAATGATCCCCTGAGGGCCAGGTGCATCTCAGGCTCAGTAAAGTGTTCCTCTGGGTCAGCCCCGGCCTGGGAATCTGCCGGCTCTGTGCGTGCATTTTCTGATCCCTAAGCTCCTCTCTGGCCGGTACCACATCAGGCAAATCCTTTACTCATGGGGCCTGTGTTTCCATCCCAGTCACCAGAGAAGATACCCGGCCTCCTCTGGTTGCCCAGAAAGAGGGTGTGACTCCAGAATATCCAGGGGTGAGCCCAATAGTTGCCAAAAATGGCTGTTGCTCTGTGCCTTGGGGCACCACTGTTCCTGTTTGGTTCCCTCTCAGCCAACCATCCTCTCCTCACTCCCGTGCCGCAGAATCAACACTGACCAGCAGCAGTCCATACCCTGTCCACACCTCTCAAGAAAATGCCCAAGAATCTGGACTCCTGGGGGACAGGCTTCCAGACTTCAGACTGAGAGTGAAGAGGAATGCTGGGAGCTCAGAATTTCAGGTATAGAATAGATACCATTTTATACAGTTTTATGCCTGGCAGGAGAGTGCCATGGCACCCTAGTAAGGGAAGTAGGTCCAGTTTGTAGAAGGTCTCTCCCATGCGATATAAGGGAAAACTTTTGGACACTGCTCATTTGTTTATGGAGTACTGCTAGCCGTTCTCATGGGGGAGTGGATGCCCATCCACTTGGTGATGGATTTTATACCTTTCGTTTGTACCCTTGGGGTCACATGTCACCTCAGCAGGGTTGATGTGCGTTCTTCAACATTCTCTCTTGGCACAACTCTAATCCACCAGGTTACTTGCTAAATGTCTGTCCTTTCACTCTCCTTCTGGACAGAGCCTCTGTGGAAAGCTGGCTTCAGTCAGCCATCTTGCCTCCACCTCCCTGTTTTTCATTGTTATTTGGAGTTTTCATGATTTAAATCTTCGTATCAGTAACTTATCTCTGCAAATTTATCAGGAGTTATTTTTATTATTAAAAATTTTTTTCATTATTAAATGATAATTTCATAATTAAATTATTGAGAGTTTCAGGCAATGATAGTAGAAGGGACCTGTGCTTTCTCTTGTTATTAAAAGTTATAAATATGCAGATAATACAGGAGATCCTATCATGAATGCATCAGTACACACCACCAAACTCCATGAAGTCCTAATATTTTTGAAATCTGATTCATTTTTTTAAGTAATTAACCATTGCCAATAAAGTTGCAACTCCCTACAATCTAATTCTCTCTCCCTCCCAGAAGTAACTTATTTGAATTTGAATTTGCCTTTTCTGTACATATTTTTATATGACTACAATATATGTATTCCTAGACATTTTCAAAAACAGTTGAATGGAAAATGAAACCATAGACCCCTGTGAGAACAATATCAGTGTCATGCACTTTTCCCCTTTCCACCATCCAAAACTAGGATCACCTTCAAAAGGAGGACAGTAAATTAGAAACTCCAGAAAAGTTTGCATCTATGATGGTTGAAAGGACCTGTGCTTGCCACAGGCCTGAAGAAGTAAGCGAGGTCCTAAAATTCCCCTAGAATAAAAGAGAAGCTAACTGAGGGCAAGTAAAATCAAGGCATAGAGTGTCATAGAGCTGCCACCGCACCAGGTCTCCTATGGCTCCTGATCAGTGTAGGAAAGAAGCCTAATTTTCCTATCTCCTGGCTACTGGGACAAGTGGCCTTAAGAGCTTTCAATTTAGATGAGAACAGCACAGCCAGTGAACAGCACCTATCAGAATGCTGACTATTTAGAGATGTAGATGTGGAGGGTGAGCATGCCCAGGTAGCAGATGGAGCAGGTTACACCTCAATAGATGGCAATGAGAGGCCAACAGCTAGTGGTCACTTCTTTCCAGTACTGTCATATAGAGTTATAACAAAAGTTTCTAGGCTTAAACATAGAATCACAGGGGGAAGGGGTTTGGTAAGCTCTCACCTAACAAGTATGACATAGGGATATAATGGCACAACCCCTGGGTGATGGACTGAACTACATACAACGTGGAACTTTACCTAGCAAATGCAAACAATGTAACCTAGTCATTTGTACCCATATGTTAATCTGGGGAAAAAAAAACAGCACACACACAAGCCCCCCCCCCAATCATTGCATTTAAACAGAATGTACTAAGAGTGTATGTTCTGCAGAACTGAAATAGAGATTAACAGGAGCTATTTATTTATTCATTCATTCAGTCATTCATTATTCCTTTATTAGAACAGAGTCTTACTTTCTTGTGCTCAGTAGAGTACCAAGGCGACAGAGTTCACAGCAACCTCAAACTCCTGGACTGAAGAGATTCTCTGGCCTCAGCCTCCTGAGTAATAAGGACTACAGGCACCCAAAACAATGCCCAGCTGTTTTTAGAGATGGGGTCTTGCTCTTGCTCAGGCTGGTCTCAAACCCTTGAGCTCAGGGCAATCCACCTGTCTTGGCCTCCCAGAGTGATGTAATACAGGCATAAGCCATACCGCCCAGCCTAACAGCAGTTATTTAAAACACAAAAATTATTACTTTTTTATGCCTGAGAAAGTGGCATGATAATATATTGTAAGCACTATGCACACATTTACAACACTCAGCTACCAAGTCTTAAAGTTTGACCCTCCAAATCACAAAGTTATCGTTAAGTATTTCTTAATTAGAAATAATAACCTACTGACAACAATTAAATAATTACCAGTAAAAACTGTTAAAGAAACTTTAAACTTACAGCACTCAAATACTTGAATTATTCTTATGAATTGAAGAATTAGTAGATTTATATTATATCTTCATTTAAATATATCTTAAGTAGAAATTTAGCAAGTAACCTGGTGGATTAGAGCTGCTCCAAGAGAGAAGGTTGAAGAACGCACATCAACCCTGCTGAGGCAAGCCACAACCCCAAGGGTACAAACAAAAAGTACGAAATCTATCCCCAAGTGGATGGGTGTCCCCTCCGCCATGAGAACGGCTAGGAATACCCATAAACAAATGTGCAGAGTTCAAAAATCCTCTCATTATACTTCACAGGGAGACCCTCTAAAAACTGGACCTACTTCCCTTACTAGGGTGCTATGGGGCTCTCCTGCCAGGCATAAAACTGTGTAAAACTGTATCTACTCTCTACCTGCAATTCTGAGCTCTAGCACTACCCCTCCACTCTCACTCTGAGGTCTAGAGGCCCATCCCCCAGGAGTCCAGATTCTTGGGTGATTTCTTGAGGGGTGTGGACAGGGCCTGGACAGCTTCTGGTCAGTGCTGATTCTTCAGCATGCGAGTGAGGAGAGGCCGGTCAGCTGAGAGGGAACCACACTGGAGCATCGGTGCCCCGAGGCGCAGAGCAGCAGCCATTTTTTTCGCAACAATAGGGCTCACCCCTGGATATTCTGGAGTCACACACCCTGTGTCCCTGGGCAACCAGAGGAGGCCGGGCACCTTCACAAGTGGAAACTACCGGTAGAACAGATCTGGGATGGAAATGCAGGCCCAATGAGTAAAGGGTTTGCCTGAGGTGGTACCGGCCTGGGTGGAGCATGGGGACTAGAAAACACATTCACCGTGCCAGCTGACTCCCAGGGCGGGGCTGACCCAGAGGACTGCTTTACTGAGCCTAAGACACACCGGCCCCCAGAGAATCACAGCCTAGACAAAAGAGGGCAGGAGGCTAGAACTGACAGCTAACCGTGCTACAAATACAAACCTGCAGCAGCAAAGACAGGGCCTGAGGCTTAGGTTCTGTGAACTCAGAACAGCTTCTCTTCTGCAGGGGAATTTAGCCAGGACAGAAACAAATTCCACAGAGTTGTTCTGTTCTGTCAGTAACATCAATCAGGGGCAGGGCTGGAACTGACTGAATAACCCCAGCCTCCATCAAGGCCTGACATCCCTCTGCTGGATAGAGGCAGAGAGAAGCAGCCTGGCTGAGGAGACATAGATTTCCTTGTGATTCAGGCAGGTACAAACCCCTGGAGTATCTGCTCATTGGAGGTAACTGGGTCACAGCCCTGCGGGGTTATCAGTGACTGGGTTTGACAGAGGTGCAAGGTGGAGAAGCAGGCATCAACCGTCCCAGACTAATCTATTTGTTGGGTGGGTCCTCCTGTCCTCACAGAGCACCGGAGGTAGTCATATTTGAGTTGTCAACAGACCCCTGAGGTCTAGTTGCCAGAGACCTTTTAAACTCTTCCACCTGAGACAGGGGCTGACTGAGACAATGGATTTGGACTTTTTGAACTGAGCCAATCGCCCAAGGACTATCCAAGTGGTGCCCTGGGTGAGTGGTTGTAGGAAGGTTTGATTTTCCTTTTTCAACTGTTGCCAGTGGGGGTCAGGGTGACTTAGTTGCTGGTATTTCTCCACAGCTGCGACTTCAACCCAGAGTAACTGTTTCACTAGGATCGGACAGAGACCAGCTGAAATAAGACAGAGCCACTTAGCCCCACCAAACCAAACAGATCTGCAGTTTCTCAGGACATAGCACTGTACAGGTTGTCGGCAAAGATCCAGGGGAAAAGACCAATGGTGTAAAATAATCATGGTGCAAAATCAGCAGAAAAGCTCTGGTAACATGAATAACCAGAGTAGATCAACCCCCCCAAAGAAAAGATATGGCAGAAGCAACTGAAGATCCCATTCATAAACAGATAGCCGAGATATCAGAAATCGAATTCAGAATTTGGATTGCAAACAAGATTAATAGAATGGAGAAAAATTTGGAATTATAAATTCGAGGAGCAATTCAAAAGGTGGAATTAGAAATTCGAGGAGAAATTCAAAAGTAGTCTCAAGAATTCAATGAATTTAAAGACAAAACCACAAAAGATTTTGACACATTGAAACAAGAATTTGCAGTCCTCAAAGACCTGAAAAATATAGTAGAATCCCTCAGTAACAGAGTGAAGCAAACAGAAGAAAGGATTTCTGACACTGAAGACAAAGCTTTTAAATGCTCCCAAACTCTCAAAGAGGAAGAGAAATGCAGAGCAAAAATGGATCATTCTCTCAGTGAGCTCTGAGATAATTAGAATCTGTCTCTTTGAAATCCCTGAAAGCGATGAAGTGGCTTCACAAGGCACAGAGACCCTTCTCAATCAAATTATGAAGAAGAATTTTCCAGACATGCCAAAAGATTCTGAAATTCAGATAGCAGACCGTTTCAGAACCCCAGTACAAGTCAACACAAATAAGACATCCCCCAGGCACATCATAATTAACTTCACTGAAGTTAATATGAAGGAGAAAATTCTGAAAGTATCCAGATGTAAGAAAACCATTACATACAAAGGGAAGAATATTAGAAGGACTGCATATCTCTCTGCTGAAACTTTTTAAACCAGAAGAGGTTGGTCATTGACTTTTAACCTCCTAAAACAAAATAACTTTCAACCCAAGATCCTATATCCAGCTAAACTCAGTTTCATTTATGATGGAGAAATTAAATACTTTAGTTAAATTCACATATTGAAGAAATTTGCCATAACCAAACCAGCTCTTCAGGATATTCTCAGACCTATCCTCCATAGTGACCGGCCCAATCCTCTACCACAAAAGTAAACTCACTCAGAAACTATTGATGAAACTCCAACTTCCACAGTGGTAACAGGATTAAAAATGTCCACTGGACTTTCAAAAAACTCGATACCGAAAATTTTACCAGACTTATCTATATTCTCCATTAATGTGAACAGCTTAAAAGGTCCTCTAAAGAGGAACTGGTGGGCTGACTGAATACAAAACTCAGGCCTGATAATTGCTGCATACAAGAATCACATCTTACCTTAAAAGATAAATATAGACTCAGGGTAAAAGGATGGTCCTCCCTATTTCAGGCGAATGGAAATCAGAAAAAAAAGCACTTGTTGCAACTCTATTGGCAGATACAATAGGCTTTAAATCAACAAAATTAAGGAAGGATAACAATGGTCACTTTATATTTGTTAAGGGTAAGACAAAATATGATGAGATTTCAAATATTAATATTTATGCACCCAACCAGAATGCACCTCAATTTATAAGAGAAGCTCTAACAGACATGAGCAACTTTATTTCTTCCAGCTCCATAAAAGTCGGAGATTTTAACACTCCTTTTGCAATGTTGGATAGATCCTCCAATAAGAAGCTGAGCAAAGAAATTTTAGATTTAACCCTACCCATCCATTTGGACTTAACAGACATCTACAGAACATTGCATCCAAAAAAAACTGAGTACACATTCTTCTCATCAGCCCATGGAACATACTCCAAAATCGATCACACCTTAGGTCACAAGTCTAACCTCAGTAAATTTAAAGGAATAGAAATTATTCCTTGCATCATCTCGAATCACCATAGAATAAAAGTTGAACTCAATAACAATAGGATTCTGCATGCTCATACAAAAACATTGAAGTTAAATAACCTTATGCTGAATGAAAACTGGGTCATAGATGAGATTAAGAAGGAAATCACCAAACTTGTGCAACAAAACAACAATGAAGACACAAATTTTCAGAACCTCTGGGATACCACAAAGGAAGTCCTAAGACGGAAATTTATAGCACTGCTAGCCTTCCTCAAGAGAACAGAACGAGAGGAAGTTAACAACTTAATGGGACATCTCAAGCAACTGGAAAAGGAAGAACATTCCAACCTGAAACCCAGTAGAAAAAAAGAAATAACCAAAATTAGAGCACAATTAAATGGAATTGAAAACAAAAGAATTATACAACAGATCAATAAATAAAAAGTTGGTTTTTTGAAAAGGTCAATAAAATAGATAAACCTTTGGCTAACTTAACCAGAAAAAAAAAGGAGTAAAATCTCTAATTTCATCAATCAGAAATGACAAAGACAAAATAACAACAGACAACTCAGAAATTAAAAAAATCCTTCATGAATATTACAAGAAACATTGTTCTCAGAAATATGAAAATCTGAAGGAAATTGACCAATATTTGGAAGCATGCCACCTTCCAAGACTTAGCCAGAATCAAGTGGAAATGTTGAACAGGCTTATATCAAGTTAAGAAATAGTAACTTGTAATCTGAAATGCTGCTGATTAAACATACAAAATCTCCCTAAAAATAAAAGCCCAGGACCAGATGGCTTTACATCAGAATTCTACCAAACCTTTAAAGAGGAATTAGTATCTATATTACTCAACCTGTACCAAAATGTAGAAAAAGAAGGAAGACTACCCAACACATTCTATGAAGCAAACATTACCCTGATCCCCAAACGAGGAAAAGACCCAACAAGGAAAGAAAATTATAGTCCAATATCACTAATGAATATAGATGCAAAAATATTCAACAAGATCCTAACAAACAGAATCTAGCAACACATCAAACAAATTATACATCATGACCAAGTTGGTTTTAAACCAGGAGTAAAGGCTGGTTTAATATACATAAATCTATAAGTATAATTCAGCCTGTAAACAAATTAAAAAACAAAGACCGCATGATTCTCTCAATTGGTGCAGAAAAAGAGCATCCCTTCATGATCACAACATCCAGCACCCAGCATCCCTTCATGATCAGAACACTAAGGAAAATTGGTATAGAAGGGTCATTTCTAAAACAGATAGAAGCCATCTACAGCAAACCCACAGCCAATATCGTATTGAATGGAGTTAAATTGAAATCATTTTCACTCAGATCAGGAACCAGACAAGGCTGCCCATTGTCTCCACTGCTCTTTAACATTGTAATCAAAGTTTTAGACATCACAATTAGGGAAGAAAAGGTGATCAAGGGTATCCTATAGGGTCAGAAGAGATCAAATTTTCGCTCTATGCAGATGATATGATTGTATATCTGGAAAACACCAGGGATTCTACTACAAAACTCTTAGAAGTGATTAAGCTATGCAGCAGCATCTCAGATTACAAAATCAACATTCATAAATCGGTAGCCTTTATAAATAGCAACAATAGTCAAGCTGAAAAAAGTTAAGGACTCTATTCCATTCACAGTAGTGTCAAAGAAGATGAAATATTTGGGAGTTTATCCAACAAAGGACGTGAAATATCTCTATAAAGAAAACTATGAAACTCTAAGAAAAGAAATAGCTGAAGATGTTAACAAATGAAAAAACATACCATGCTCATGGCTGGGAAGAATCAACATTGTTAAAATGTCCATACTACCCAAAGCAATATACAATTTTAATGCAATCCCAATTAAAGCTCCACTGTCATACTTTAAAGATCTTGAAAATATAATACTTCATTTTATATGGAATCAGAAAAAACCTCGAATAGCCAAGACATTACTCAGAAACAAAAACAAAGCAGGAGGAATCACGCTACGGGACCTCAGACAATACTATAAATCGATAGTGATCAAAATGGCATAGTAGTGGCACAAAAACAGAGAGGTAGATGTCTGGAACAGAATAGAGAACCAAGAGATGAATCCAACTACTTACCATTATTTGACCTTTGACAAGCCAATTAAAAACATTCAGTGGGGAAAAGATTCCCTATTTAACAAATGGTACTGGGTGAACTGTCTGGCAACCTGTAGAAGACCAAAACTGGACCCACACCTTTCACCATTAACTAAGATAGACTCTCACTAGATTAAAGATTTAAACTTAAGACATGAAACTATAAAAATATTAGAGAAGAGTGCAGGGAAAACCATTGAAGAAATCGGTCTGGGCGAATATTTTATGAGGAGGACCCCCTGGGCAATTCAAGCAGCTTCAAAAATACACTACTGGGACCTGATCAAACTAAAAAGCTTCTGCACAGCCAAGAACACAGTAAGTAAAGCAAGCAGACAGCCCTCAGAATGGGAGACAATATTTGCAAGTTATGTCTCCGACAAAGGTTTCATAACCAGAATCCACAGAGAACTCAAACGTATAAGTAAGAAAAGAACAAGTGATCCCATCGTGGGCTGGGCAGGGGACTTGAAGAGAAACTTCTCTGAAGAAGACAGGTGCATGGCCTACAGACATATGAAAAAATGCTTACCATCCTTAACCATCAGAGATATGCAAATCAAAACTTCTTTGAGATATCATCTAACTCCAGTAAGATTAGCCCGTATCACAAAATCCCAAGACCAGAGATGTTGGTGCAGATATGGAGAAAAGGGAACACTTCTACGCTGCTGGTGGGAAGGCAAATTAATACATTCCTTTTGGAAAGATGTTTGGAGAACACTTAGAGATCTAAAAATAGATCTGCCATTCAATCCTATAATTCCTGTACTAGGTATATACCCAGAAGAACCAAAATCACATTATAACAAAGATACTTGTACCAGAATGTTTATTGCAGCCCAATTCATAATTGCTAAGTCATGGAAAAAGCCCAAGTGCCCATTGATCCACAAATGGATTAATAAATTGTGGTATATGTACACCATGGAATATTATGCAGCCTTAAATTAAGATGGAAACTTTACCTCTTTCATGTTTACATGAATGGAGCTGGAACATATTCTTCTTAGTAAAGCATCTCAAGAATGGAAGAAAAAGTATCCAATGTACTCAGCCCTACTATGAAACTAATTTATGGCTTTCATATGAAAGCTATAACCCAGTTATAACCTAAGAATATGGAGAGGGTGGACAGGGAGGGGATTGAATGGGGAGGATGGGTGGAGGGAGGGTGATTGGTGGGATTACATCTGCGGTGCATCTTACAAGGGTACATGTGAAACTTAGTAAATGTAGGATATAAATGTCTTAACACAATAACTAAGAAAATGGCAGGAAGCCTATGTCAACCAGTGTGATGAAAATATTTCAAACGGTCTATAAAACCAGTATATGGTGCCTCATGATCGCACTAATGTACACAGCTATGATTTAATTTAAAAAAAAAATTATATATCCAAAGCACTTGGCACAGTGCAAATCCTGTGCATATAGCAAATACTCCCTAAAGATTATTCATGAGCCTTTAGTCATGAATAATTTGAGTCATATTACTCACCTGGTCCTAACCCTGTTGTCCTTATGTCATTCCAACAGTTTCCTACCTGCATCAACTTTTTGGCATTGGGAGATTTTGTTTTCCCTGCTAATCCCCACTAGGCTGGTCATTTTCCTGCTACCAATGCTGATAAATTGCAATTAATAATAATGTTATTATTACCTGCAATTGCTGAAAAGTTTAATGAATATGGGTTCATTGCTTTATCTCTACATAATCCATAAACTATATCTCTACCACTTTTACAGTAACATATTTTTCTCTTCCTAGATATTTTTGTACCAGCAGACACAACACAGAAATGGCTCTACAGTATAACCTCTTTTTATGTTTGTGAATGTCTTCTTTGTTACACTATTGGAGGAGTGACTCTAAGGTGAATGTACTCTTATCTGTGCTAAGAGATTTCTCTCAGAATTTCCTTCATTCCTTTAGTCCATAAAGCTTATTACTTTATGGTTATTTCCTGCCTCTTGTAAAAATATTTGTATGTCTCTGTATTAATTTTCTTCAGGAGCTGAGTCTGGTCTATCAAACACAGGGTTTTACTGTTTAACTGTTTCATGTTTAGCACATGTGTATTTACTTATATTGTTGATGGTATTCAACTACTTACCATAATACTAGGTAGTGGAGCAAAAAAAAAAAAGCATAGGGTGGCGCCTGTGGCTCAGTGAGCAAGGTGCCAGCCCCATATACCGAGGGTGGCAGGTTCAAACCCAGCCCCGGCCAAACTTTAACAAAAAAATAGCTGGGTGTTGTGGCAGGCGCCTGTAGTCCCAGCTACGCGGGAGGCTGAGGCAGGAGAATCGCCTAAGCCCAGGAGTTGGAGGTTGCTGTGAGCTGTGTGACGCCACGGCACTCTACCGAGGGCAATAAAGTGAAACTCTGTCTCTACAAAAAAAAAAAAAAAAAAGCATAGCTAATCCAAATTTAAAACCTAATCATTTGAAAGTATTTATCAACAATTGCAATCAGTGTAACCTGGCTTATTGTACCCTCAATGAATCCCCAACAATAAAATAAATAAATAAATAAATAAAAGAAAGTATTTATCCACAGGAGTGCAAATTCAATTAAGAAAATGTCTTCTATGCAAATTCAATTAAGAAAATGTCTTCTACGACATGAGAAGTTTATAATCTAACACACATGCTGTTAATAATAATAGGTTTATTTGTGCAGTGATTACATGTACCTTGCATTACTCTAAATTCTAATATTATTTCATTTAAACTCACAACTACCTATGACTTTGGTACCATTATTATACCAATTTTACAAATGAGATAATTATAGCTCAGGGAGATTAACTAGCTTGCCATAGGGCAGAAATAGGATAAAATCAACCAATCCAGAGCTTGGGCTCTTACTTGTCATGCAGTACACTATTCTTTAATAATGGTTAACGTTCACAGAATGCTTATTATCTACCAAACACTCCTCAAAGTACTATATATGTGTACCTCCTTTAATTACAACCATAGCCTTAGGAACTTGTAATAATTTAATGTCTGTTTTAGAGATCAGAAAACTAAGGACAGAAACATTAACTAATCCCACTAGACTGCATGGTAGTAATAAACTATATCTCTACCACTTTTATAGTAACATATTTTTCTCTTTCTAGATACTTGTGTACCAGCAAACACAACACAGGATCTAGGCTTGCAAAGAACATATATTAAATTCAGTAGTACAGAAGCACCTCACAGGACCTGATTCTTCTAAGCAATGTGTTTACATGAGGAAGATTCAAACAAAAGTTTTCAAATTGTTTTCTCTTACATTTGCCTGAGCATCTCACAGAGTGATGGTGTGAGATGATGGGAAGGAGACTGAGTTTTCACCTCAGGTGTTACCTAACCGTATAATAAATTATCCCACAGATGCCACTTACTCTTTCCTGCTTTAAAAGCAAAGGCTAGAAAAGGCCAAATGAACTAAAGGGCCTTCTTTATTAACTCTTGATCTTGAAGAGATAACTGAATGACTGCAACTCACCAAAGTAAAAAAGAAAAAGAAAGATTGCATTTTTATTAGAAAGGAAATTACTCTGATCAGTTGAGCAATTTGTAACCAAAATAAATAAAAAAAATTATTGAACAAGACTACCAAATCAAAATGCAAACATAGCCAAAACAAAACAAAAAAGTGCTACTCTAAGGCTTAAACATGTGCCAGAAGAAAAGTACCATCTGCAGTGATCTAATTGTCTGACTATCCTCCAATGAAGTTCACCAAGAGTAGCAGTGTATTGTAGAGAGTAAAGATTCCAATGTTGTTTTCTAAAATTGAATTCTAATCTTTATCATTTAAAACTGTAGACAATAATGATATACCTTAACAGTGTACAAAGTTCAAAAGTAAACTATTTTTTTCCCTTGGTATTGCCTATACTTAAAAATCTAGGTGCTATCTAATATCAATTTTGAGCCTTATTCAGAAAAAAAGTGTTAACATTTGTCTACATTTAATATTAGTACTAAAATAAGTAAATATAAATGACATTACCTATGAAAAATACAAATTCACTCACAGTATGCCCATAAAATATTAAACAGCATATATACATATTATATATATAATTTTTGTTTTTTATAAATTACCCAGCCTAAGGCATATTATTATAGCAGACTGAACAAACTAAAATATATCCTTAGAACTAAAATATATCCCTGAGGTATCTTCCTTCAGGGATATTCTTTTCCCACTAGGAAGCATGTGTGTGTGTATGTGTATATATATATATATATATATGTATATATATATAATATATGCTGTTTAATGTTTTCTAAATTATATATATACCATATATACATATATATCAGCTAAAGTTTTAAATATTTAGAGCAACACCTTAAGTAGTTGTGGAAACGTGCTCAAGAATAAATGAAACTTTAAATTAGCTAAGAAAAAGTTTGAAGAGCTAATGCTGGCTACAATCATATGTATAAACCTCCCCAAAGAGCTAAAAATAGGAATGTATTAAACAGAATGCAGAGAGACACAGAGAACAGCTTACCACGCTTTCCTAGCTAGGAAAATGTGGCTTTCCCATACATCATTCAATAAAAAACAGATGGAGAAAAATTGGTTGCCAGAAAGAAAGGAAAGACATACAGCATGTTATAATTATGAGCTTCAGATAAACAAAGGGAGGGAAAAGAATATTTTAAAACAAAAAGGCAAAATTTCTTCCATAAAAGCTATCTCTCCTGAGTAGGGCAAACTAAGGCTAAAATGACATTGTCTCAAAAATATCGAGAGCCCTCAGAATGGACATTTTCTGTCACCTGGAACTCACCCTTCTTTTTGGGGTTATAACATCCTAAATCTTACCACTCCTGGCACTTGTGGGTTAGGGGTCCCACTTAGGCTCTAAGGAGGGGTCCTGTGAATCAAGTTGGGCCAATCTGTCTAGCTTCACAATAAGGTGTGGTTATGTCAGAGATGGCATGGGGCATGTTATCCAAATCAGTCTAATTTAGAGTAAATCCAAGTGTTTGTACAGAAAGTACCTGGAAGAAATATGCTCTCTTTCTTTGGAGTTAACATAGGTGATTATAGGTCTACAGGTGCTGATTATTATACCGCACCATGTGAAAATAGAATAAAACCATTATTCCAGAGAATAGACTAAATAGATAAACAGTGGGTCTTGATAACATTTCAAATCCTTGATCAAACTGCTCCTGAAGCAGATGCTATTCTAGAATTTTGAGTCAAGACATGTGAGTGAATAAACTCTTACATTAAGCCAGTTGGATTATATTTTCTATCTATTGTTACTGCAAAAGTTCTTAATAATCAGTCTCAGTGTCAGTAACAATGCTGAGTAAACAAAAACAAGAGCCAGTGCAGTGGATCAAGTACCTTCTCTACATCCATTGTCATAACAACTTTATGAAGTAAGTGTTACGACAAGTTAGGTTTTACAAATGAGGTTAAATGGCTTGCCCATATTATACTGTGGGTAATTAACAGCGCTCAGGTTTTCCCAATTCAAATTTCATGTTGTTTCTACTTGTACTTTTCAACCTCTGGTAAAAAGAGCCATAATTTAAGTGTAACTTATCTTCCTTGAGCTTCAACTATATTCTTATGTGAAGGAAAGGGCATTACTTAGAAAGATAAATTATAAATAGTTCTATATAATATTTTTGTACACTGCTCTGTTCTGAATGTTTGTGTCCCTCTAAAATTCCTATGTTAAAACTTAACCCCAAAGGGATAGTTTTAAGAAATGGCACATTTAGGAAGAGACTAGGTCCTGAAGTATCTGCCCTCATGAATTGAATTAGTGCCTTTAAAGAAGAGATAGAGGGAAACTGTTTGCTTCTCCCTTCTTCCATGAGAAAACATAGCAACAAGGTGACATTTTGAAACAGAAAGCAAGTGCTAACCAGATAGCAAATCTACTGGTATGAACTTGGAATTCACAGCCTTAAAAACTGTGAGAAATAAATTTCTGTTTTTTACAAATTATCCAGCCTAAGGCATATTGTTATAGCAGACTCAACAAACTAAAATATATCCCTAGAACAAAATCGTAAGAGTTCTCTTTTGCCATTAGGAAGCATATAAAATGCAGGAATATTCTGAAGGTCAAATGAAAGGACAAAATTGATTGGTTACAAATAAATGAGGAGCCATGAGAAAATTGATCACTTTCTTTTACATTTAGACACAAAAGTACAACATGTCACGGGGAATTATAATAATGACTAAACAAGCCCAAAACATTTTGAACAAATAACAGGAAGCCTATAAAAGTATAAAGCATAACAAACAGACCAAAATTTCTAATACCACTTAAGTACTATTGACCAATAAGGTCACTAATAATTGTCCAGAGAGATGATAAATTTTGGCAGCATAGTTCAAGCAAATGTTTCTTTTAAAGCTAATACAGAAAAAAATAAATTTTTAATTATTGACAATAAATAGATTTTTAATTTCATTCACTATTTTTGGCAGCAGTCTAATCTTCTTTAGAATGTAGTAAAGTAGATAAGTCATGAATGTTATAATAGCTGAATAATGCCCTTCCAAAGATGCCCATGTCCCAAACCCTGAAGCAGAGAGACATCCAACTTGCTTGAACACTCCATGGACAACTCAGGACCAGCACACTTCTCCTTTGCACAGTCAGGGATGCACTTGTACTACTCAGCCATAAAAAAAGAATGAGTTAATGATTTTACAGCAATCTGGATAGAACTGGAGACATTATCCTAAGTAAAGTATTTCAAGAAAGAAAAAGCAAACATACTCTCTAATAAATTGGAACTAAGTAAGGGTCATACAGATGCACAGCGGGAAGTAAAAGCTGTGGAAATCAAGCAAGGAATTAAGGGAAAGGGAAGGGGAAAAAAAGCTACCTAACAAGTACAATGAACACCATTTGGGTAATGGGCACACTTATAGCCCTGACTCATTACAAAAGTTATCCATGAAAAAAATTTGTATTCCCTTAATGTTTTGAAATAATACAAAAAAAAAAAAAAAACAGTAAAGATGCCCAAGTCTTAATCTCCAGTATCAGTGAATGTGCTCCCTTACATGGCAAAGAAAACTAAGCATTATACTTGATTACCTGAGTGGACCAATGTTATCACCAGCATGTTTCTAAGAGGGAGATAGGAAAGTCAGGGTCAGAGAGATGTGACAGGAGAAGCAGAGGTCAAGGTGATGTGGAACCACAAGCCAAGGAATGCTAACGGCCTCTAGAAACTACACATGACACTATCACACAATACCAAAAGAAATTAAAGAACAACCAAATAAACTATTAACTGTATATTAGAATACTAGTGGTATAACAATGTTCTTTATCCCCAAATTAATCAATGCAATTCTATCAAAAATTCCAAGGAAATTTACAAGTTGATGAAATTTGTATGAAACTGAAAATGGCCAAGGAAAGCCAAGACAATATTAAAGTAGATGGAAAGAGTAGGAGAACTATTCTATTGAAAACCAAGATATATAACTAGAACAATGGAATAAATGGAAGCCAGTTACAGACCCACATATATAAGGATTCATGATTTTTATCAATGGTGACATTGTAGAGACAGTCTTTTCAATGAAAAGTGCTAGGACAATTAGTTATCACTGTGGAGAAAAAATTAATAAAAAATGCATGAATCAGAGGAAAACAAGCCTATATGTTTAAATAAACACAATATATTTTTCATAAAATAGTCTAAAATAATAACTTCACGATCTTGTAATTGGAAATTGTTTCATGCCTAAAACTCATTAAGTGTAAGAAAAATAATTGATAAATTGGAATACATTACAATTAAGAATTACTGTTCATCATTCACATGAGCATGTTATTGTTTATATATTGGCTTCATGCTGTTTTACAACTTGAACTTTAACTTGGAAATGAGAATAATGAAAACTAAAAAGTTGTACCCACATGTTAATTTGAAATAAAAAAGTAAAAATAAACCAAAAAAATTTCTGTTCATCAAATGACACTCCTAAGTGAAAAGATAAGTCAGTGTAGGCACTTTGTGACATACATAACCAATAAAGAATATATCTAGAGTATACAAAGAATTCCTCCAAATCAATATGTAAAGGAGAAACCAACTAATTAAAAATGGACCTGAGGCTAGTGAGGCATGAACCTATATGCCTGACTACTCAAGAGGCTGAGGAGGGAACATCACTTGAGCCCCAAAGTTTGATGCCAGCCTGGGTGACATAGTGGAAACCTATCTCTGAAAAATTTCTAAAAATGGAAAAGACTTGAGCAGGCACTTCACAAGAGAGAAAATCAAGGCCAATAAATACAGGAAGGGGAATTCAACTTTATTATTAATCAAGGAAATCCAAACAATCACACGCCCACAAGACTATTAGATATTTAAAAGACTGACAATTCCAAATGTTGGCAAAGATATGTAGTACAAAAACTTACATATACTGTAGTGAAATCACAAACTTCTACAAACATTTTGGAAAGTAGATTGGCATTGAAAATACACACATTCTATGACCCAATAATTCCATTCCTAGATATATGGCCCACAGAAATTAATATTTATAGTAGCAAAACCTACAAAACAACATAACTGTTCATTGACAGTAGAGTGGATAAAGAAACTGAGATATATGCATGCAATGAGATATTATATTTCAGTAAAAATGAACAAATGCTGTTACACAGAACATTAAAGTAGGTGAATCTCACAAACACAATGTTGAAAAACAGAAACCAAGTACAGAAGAATACATATCAAATAATTCTATTCACATAAAATACCAAAACAATCTATGAATTTATGGACTCTCTCAATTTCCCCTTCATTTCTACTAATAAATTAGCTGGTTATTTTTGGAATTCACCTCATTTCTTGTCAAATGAAGTGAATTCCATACGCTACAGTTTTGCAAAATGTTTCAGATCAGCAAAATATGAATTGCCATTTTTCCACCCTCCAATAACATTTTATTTTCTCCCCATTAACTGACCAATATGGCAATATCACCTAATTTAGGTTTCTGATGCAGCAATAGCACACAACTTAACCATTACTTAAGTGTAGTAACAAACAGCACCCAAATCTCAACAGCTAATCAAGGAAAAACTTATATCTTACTAACATTACATACCCAGTATGAGTTAGTAAAGGAAATCTCATTTTCACCTCACAGGGATCCAGGTTGATACAGGATTTATTTCAGCAGGTACATTACTGATCACAATGGCAGGATGAAGAGAAATGTAAAGAGTCGCAAAGTAGATTTTTTTTTTTGAGGCAGTCTCACTTTGTTGCCATGGATAGAGTGCTGAGGTGTCATAGCTCACAGCAACCTCAAACTCTTAGGTTCAAGTGATCCTCTTGCCTCATCCTCCCAAGTAGCTGGGACTACAGGTACCCACTGCAATACCCAGCTACTTCTACAGACGGACTCTCACTCTTGCTCAGGCTGGTCTTGAACTCCTGAGCTCAAGCAATCCACCTGCCTTAATTTCCTAAAGTGCTAAGATTATAGGCGTGCTCATGCCTTGAGAAGTAGATCTTAAAATTAACTTATGAAAACTAATATTTCTTTTCCCATTTTGGAACTAAAATGCTATACAAAAATATTACAAAATGTTTAATTTGGAAAAAATTTAGAGCAAGCTAAGGTCCTTATTTTGTTGGAGAAAAATAAAAAATATGAGAATTCAACTACCTATGCTAAAATATTCTTGGCAACCACTAAAAAAATAAAAATAAATGTAATGAATAATGTCCAAACTAGTAGAGAAATGAGGAAAATAAAGAAAACTCAACCAAATAGAAGTGAGGAAAGGAGAAAAAAAGAAAGAAAAATACCATACTGACAAGAAAAATAAAACTATTGTTCTTTGCTGATGATATGCTCTTATACCCAAGGACTCAACTAAGAGACTCCTGGACCTGAAAAATAATTGCAGCAATGTCTCAGGTTACAAAATCAATGTACACAGATGAGTAGCTTTCACATATGCCAACAACAGTCAAACTGAGTATCAGATCAAAGACACAAATCTTTTCACAGTAGCATCAAAGAAAATGAAATATCTTGGAATATCTTTGACAAAGGAGTTGAAGAATCTCTATAGGGAGAACTTCAAAATACTGAGAAAAGAAATTGCAGAGGATGTAAACAGACCAAAAAACATTATGCTCATAGACCAGAAGAATGTACATTGTTAATATGTATATAGTACCCAAAATGATTTACAGAGTTAATGCAATTCCCATGAAAATACCAATGGCACATTTTTCAGATCTTGAAAAAAAGTTCTATGCTTCATATAGAATCAGAAAAGACCCCAAATAGCCAATGCAATCTTATAAAATAAGAACAAATCTGGAGGTACCACTTAACCAGACTTCAGGCTATACTATAAGGCTATAGTAATAAAAACAATATGGTATTGGCATAAAAATAGAGATATAAACCTATGGATCTGATCAGAGAATACAAATATGAAACCAGCCTCATAGTGCAGTCTGATCTTCGACAAAGCAACCAAAAGCATACACTAAGGAAAAGAATCCCTATTCAATATACAGTGCTGGAAAAACTGGATAGCCACATGTAAAAGACTGAAACAGGACTTGCACCTCTCACCACTCACAAAAATCAACTCACAGTGGATAAAATACTTAAATCTAAGTCATTAAACAAGAATAATTGCGGAAGAAAGTGTTTGAAAACCTCTTATAGATAGGAGAAGAATTTATGAAGAAAAAAACACTGGCAATGGCAGCAACAACAAAAATAAATAGATGGGACCCAGTCAAGTTAAAAAGCTTCTGCACAACCAATGACACAATTAACAAAGCAAATAAACAACCTACAGAATGGGAGAAGATATTTGTATGATATATCCAATAAAGGGCTGATAACCAGAATGTATAAAGAATTCAAACAAGGCCGTGGTCCGGACGGCTGTCCTGAAGTCCGGTCTTCCTTTCCTCCCCAGGTCCTTGGTCTCAGGGATTTGAAGAATGAACCCACAGACCACATATCAGTGAGGCTCCCGTCCAGTAGGAGAGTTAAAGGACAAAAATTCAGCAAGTAACCTGGTGGATTTGAGCTGCACTAAGAGAGAAGGTTGTAGAATGCACATCAACCCCGCTGAGGTGAGCTGCGACCACAAGGATACAAACAAAAGGGGGAACCGCAGACTTGTTCTGTTCTGTTCTGTCAGTTACATTAACCAGGGGGGAGACTGGACCTGAGTGAAAACCCCCCAACCTTCATCAAGCACCCGAGGTTGTCAGGACTCACCTCCTCCTGCTAGACAGAGGCAGAGTGCAGCGGCCTGGCAGACTTCCTTGTGATTCAGGTAGGTGCAAACTCCTGGAGTACCAATTCACTACAAGCAACTGCAAACTGCAGGGCTATCAGTGACTGGGTGTGACAGCGGTGCAAGGTGGGGAAGGAGGCAGCAACCTTCCCAGACTGATCTATTGGCTGGGTGGCTCCTCCTGACTCCATGCAGCACTGGAGCAAGCCACACCAGAGTAGTCACCAGACCCCTGTGATCCAGTTGCCATAGACCTCTTAAACTCTCTCACCTGAGACAGGTGCAGACTGAGACAATTGATTTGGACTTTTTGAACTGAACCAATCGCCTGAGGACAAATCAGGTGGTGCCCTGGGTGCACGGTGGTAGGAAGGTTTGATTTTTCCTTTCCAATCGTTTGCCAGTGGGGGGGGTGACTTAATTGCTAATATTTCTCCACAGCTGAGATTTCAATCCAGAGAATCTGTTTCACTAGGGTGGAACAAAAACCAGCTGAAAACAAGGCAGAACCACTTAGCCCCACCACACCAGACAGGGCCCCAGTTTCTCAGGCCACAACACTGTACGGTCCCTTACAAAGCCCCAGGGGAAAAAATCAGAGGGAGTAAAACAACCGCTGGAATCAGCAGAAAAACTCTGGTAACATGAATAACCAGAATAGATCAACCCCCCCCCCCAAGGAAAGATATGGCAGATGCAATTGAAGATCACATTCATAAACAACTGGCTGAGATGTCAGAAATTGAATTCAGAATTTGGATTGCAGACAAGATTAACAAAGTGGAATTAGGAATTCGAGGAGAAATTCAAAAATTGTCTCAAGAATTTAACGAATTTAAAGACAAAACCACCAAAGACTTAGACACACTGAAGCAAGAATTTGCAGCCCTCAAGGATATGAAAAATACAGTAGAATCCCTCAGCAACAGAATGGAGCAAGCAGAAGAAAGGATTTCTGACATCAAAGATAAAGCCTTTGAACGCTCCCAAACTCTCAAAGATGAAGAGACATGGAGAGCAAAAATGGATCATTCTCTCAGAGAGCTCTTGGATAATTCAAAGACGGTGAATATCCGAATCATAGGAGTTCCAGAAACAGATGAAGTGGCCTCACTGGGCACAGAGGCAGGCCCTTCTGCATGAAATTATGAAAGAGAATTTTCCAGACATGCCTAGAGATTCTGAAATTCAGATAGCGGACAGCTTCAGAACCCCAGCACGACTCAACACCAATAAGACATCCCCCGGGCATATCATAATTAACTTCACTAAGGTTAATATGAAGGAGAACATCCTCAAAGCTGCCAGGAGAAAGAAAACCATTACCTTCAAAGGGAAGAATATTAGAATGACTGCAGATCTCTCTGTTGAAACTTTTCAAGCCTGAAGAGGGTGGTCATCGACTTTTAATCTCCTAAAGCAAAATAACTTTCAACCCCGGATCTTGTATCCAGCTAAACTGAGTTTCATTTATGATGGAGAAATTAAATACTTTAATGACATTCATATGTTGAAGAAATTTGCCATAACCAAACCAGCTCTTCAGGATATTCTCAGACCTATCCTCCATAATGACCAACCCAATCCTATACCACAAAAGTAAACTCACTCAGAAACTTCGGATCAAACTCCAAATTCCACACTGGCAAAAGGATTAAAAATGCCCACTGGACTTTTGAAAAACTCAATACGCAAAACTTCACCAGACTTATCAATATTCTCCATTAATGAGAATGGCTTAAACTGTCCTCTAAAGAGGCATAGGTTAGCTGACTGGATACAAAAACTCAGGCCAGATATCTGTTGCATACAAGAGTCACATCTTAACTTAAAAGACAAATACAGACTCAGGGTGAAAGGATGGTCGTCCATATTTCAGGCAAATGGTAATCAGAAAAAAGCAGGTGTTGCAATTTTATTTGCAGATACAATAGGCTTTAAACCAACAAAAGTTAGGAAGGACAAGCATGGTCACTTCATATTTGTTAAGGGTAATACTCAATATGATGAGATCTCAATTATTAATATCTACGCACCCAACCAGAATGCACCTCAATTTATAAGAGAAACTCTAACAGACATGAGCAACTTGATTTCCTCCAGCTCCATAATGGTCGGAGATTTCAACACTCCTTTGGCAGTGTTGAATCGATCCTCCAACAAGAAGCTGAGCAAAGAAATCTTAGATTTAAACCTAACCATCCACCGTTTGGATTTAGCAGACATCTACAGAACATTTCATCCCAACAAAACTGAATACACCTACTTCTCATCACCCCATGGAACTCACTCCAAAATCGATCACATCTTAGGTCACAAGTCTAACCTCAGTAAATTTAAAGGAATAGAAATTATTCCATGCATCTTCTCGGACCACCATGGAAAAAAACGTGAGCTGAGTAACAACAGGAATCTGCATACTCATACAAAAACATGGAAGTTAAATAACCTTATGCTGAATGATAGCTGGGTCAGAGATGAGATTAAGAAAGAAATCACCAATTTTTTGGAACAAAACAACCATGAAGACACGAACTATCAGAACCTCTGGGACACCGCAAAGGCAGTTCTAAGAGGGAAATTTATAGCACTGAAAGCCTTCCTCAAGAGAACGGAAAGAGAGGAAGTTAACAACTTAATGGGACAGCTCAAGCAACTGGAAAAGGAAGAACATTCCAACCCCAAACCCAGTAGAAGAAAAGAAATAACCAAAATTAGAGCAGAATTAAATGAAATTGAAAACAAAAGAATTATACAACAGATCAATAAATCAAAAACCTGGTTTTTTGAAAAGGTCAATAAAATAGATAAACCTTTGGCCAACCTAATCAGGAAAAAAAGAGTAAAATCTCTAATCTCATCAAATCAGAAACAACAAAGATGAAATAACAACAGACTCCTCAGAAATCCAAATAATCCTTAACGAATATTACAAGAACTGTATTCTCAGAAATATGAAAATCTAAAGGAAATTGACTGACACTTGGAAGCACGTCACCTTCCAAGACATAGCCAGAATGAAGTGGAAATGTTGAACAGGCCCATATCAAGTTCGGAAATAGCATCAACCATACAAAACCTCCATAAAAAGAAAAGCCCGGAACAAGATGGTTTCACATCAGAATTCTACCAAACTTTTAAAGAGGAATTAGTATCTATATTACTCAACCTGTTCCAAAAGGTAGAAAAAGAAGGAAGACTACCTAACACGTTCTATGAAGCATCACCCTCATCCCCAAACCAGGAAAAGACCCAACAAGAAAAGAAAATTATAGACCAATATCACTAAGGAATATAGATGCAAAAATATTCAACAAGATCCTAACAAACAGAATCTAGCAACACATCAAACAAATTATACATCATGACCAAGTCAGTTTTATCCCAGGGTCTCAAGGCTGGTTCAATATACGTAAATCTATAAATGTAATCCAACACATGAACAAATTAAAAAACAAAGACCATATGATTCTCTCAATTGATGCAGAAAAAGCTTTTGATAATATCCAGCATCCCTTCATGATCAGAACACTTAAGAAAATTGGTATAGAAGGGACATCTCTTAAACTGATAGAGACCATCTACATCAAACCCACAGCCAATATCATATTGAATGGAGTTAAATTGGAATCATTTCCACTCAGATCAGGAACCAGACAAGGCTGCCCATTGTATCCATTGCTTTTTAATAGTGTAAGGAACTTTTAGCCACCGCAATTAGGAAAGAAAAGACGATCAAGGGTATAGGGTCAGAAGAGATCAAACTTTCGCTCTTCGCATATGATATGATTGTATATCTGGAAAACACTAGGGACTCTACTACAAAACTCTTAGAAGTGATCAAGGAATACAGCAGCGTCTCAGGTTACAAAATCAACATTCATAAATCGGTAGCCTTATATATACCAACAATAGTCAAGTTGAAAAAACAGTTAAGGACTCTATCCCATTCACAGTAGTGCCAAAGAAGATGAAATATTTGGGAATTTATCTAACAAAGGACATGAAAGATTTCTATAAAGAGAACTATGAAACTCTAAGAAAAGAAATAGCTGAAAATATTAACAAATGGAAAAACATACCATGCTCATGGCTGGGAAGAATCAACATTGTTAAAATGTCCATACTACCCAAAGCAATATATAATTTCAATGCAATCCCTATTAAAGCTCCACTGTCACACTTTAAATCTCTTGAAAAAACAATACTTGGTTTTATATGGAATCAGAAAAAACCTCGAATAGCCAAGACATTACTCAGAAATAAAAATAAAGCAGGAGGAATTACACTACTAGACCTCAGACTATACTACAAATCGATAGTGATCAAAACAGCATGGTATTGGCACAAAAACAGAGAAGTAGATGTCTGGAACAGAATAGAGAACCAAGAGATGAACCCAGCTACTTACTGTTATTTAATCTTTGACAAGCCAATTAAAAACATTCAGTGGGGAAAAGATTCCCTATTTAACAAATGGTGCTGGGTGAACTTGCTGGCAACCTGTAAAAGACTGAAAGTGGACCCACACCTTTCACCATTAACTAAGATAGACTCTCACTGGATCAAAGATTTAAGCTTAACACATGAAACTATAAAAATACTAGAGGAGAGTGCAGGGAAAACCCTTGAAGAAATCGGTCTGGGCGACTATTTTTTGAGAAGGAACCCCCAGGCAATTGAAGCAGCTTCAAAAATACACTACTGGGACTTGTTCAAACTAAAAGCTTCTGCACAGCCAAGAACACAGTAAGTAAAGCAAGTAAACAGCCCTCAGAATGGGAGAAGATATTTGCAGGTTATGTCTCCAACAAAGGTTTAATAACCAGAATCCACAGAGAACTCAAACGCATTGGCAAGAATAGAACAAGGGATCCCATCGCAGGCTGGGCAAGGGATTTGAAGAGAAACTTCTCTGAAGAAGACAGGCGCACGGCCTTCAGACATATCAAAAAATGCTCATCATCTTTAATCATCAGAGAAATGCAAATCAAAACTACTTTGAGATACCATCTAACTCCAGTGAGACTAGCCTATATCACAAAATCCCAAGACCAGGGATGTTGGTGCGGATGTGGAGAAAAGGGAACACTTTTGCACTGCTGGTGGGAATGCAAATTAATACATTCCTTTTGGAAAGAGATATGGAGAACACTTAGAGATCTAAAAATAGATCTGCCATTCAATCCTGTAATCCCTCTACTGGGCATATACCCAGAAGACCAAAAATCACATCATAACAAAGATATTTGTACCAGAATGTTTATTGCAGCCCAATTCATAATTGCTAAGTCATGAAAGAAGCCCAAGTGCCCATCGATCCACGAATGGATTAATAAATTGTGGTATATGTACACCATGGAATATTATGCAGCCTTAAAGAAAGATGGAGACTTTACCTCTTTCATGTTTACATGGATGGAGCTGGAACATATTCTTCTTAGTAAAGTATCTCAAGAATGGAAGAAAAAGTACCCAATGTACTCAGCCCTACTATGAAACTAATTTAGGATTTTCACATGAAAGCTATAACCCAGTTACAACCTAAGAATAGGGGGAAGGGGGAAAGGGAGGGGAGGGAGGGGTGAGGTGGGTAGAGGGACAAGGATTGGTGGGATTACACCAGCGGTGCATCTTACAAAGGTATATGTGAAACTTGGTAAACAGTCTGTGAAGCTAGTCAATGATGCCCCATGAATATATCAATGTACACAGCTATGATTTAATAATAATAAAAAAAAAGAACTCAAGCAAATCAACAAGAAAAGAGCAAACAACCCTATTAAATATTGGGTGACAGCCATGAACAGAAACTTTTCTAATGAAGATAGACTAATGGCCAACAAACACATGAAAAAAATGTTCACTGTCTCTAATCATCAGGGAAATGCAAATCAAAAACACATTAAGATATCACAAAACTCCAGTGAAAATGGTTCACATCATAAAATCCCAATGCAACAGATGCTGGTGTGGGTGTGGAGAGAAAGGAACACTCATACACTGTGCATGGGACTGAAAACTAGTTCAGCCTCTATGGAAAGTAGTATGTAGATACCAGAAAGAACTTAAAGTAGACCAACCATTTCATCCTGACATCCCTCTACTAGGTATTTACCCAAAGAAAAAAAAGACATTTTATAATAAAGTCACCTGCACTTGAATGTTCATAGCAGCACAATTCACAATCACAAGGATGTAGAAACAACAGAAGTACCCATTAATACATGAATGGATTAATAAAATGTGGTATATGTATACCATGAAACACTACCCAGCCTTGAAAATGATGGTAGCTTAGTATCCTTCACAACAACTTGGATGGAATTGGAGACCATTCTACTAAGTGAAGTATTGTAAGAATGGAAAAACAAATACCACATGTACTCTATCCTAAATTGAAACTAGTTAATCAACACTTACCTTTACATATGGAAGTAAAACAGAGTGGAAGGAAAACTCAAGTTGGGGCAGAGGAAGAAGCAAAACTCAAGAAGGGAGTGGGAGAAGGGCATGGATAAACTGCATACTTTCTGGATGAAGGTCATACCTATGTACCCCCATAATAGTCTAAAATTTAAAAAGATATAAAAAATATGTAAATCTTGAGTTTCAACATCAAAAGATGGTTCTTTAGACCTGAGGATCAAAAAAGAAAAAAAAATTGTTTCTTTATTTTTCCTCTGTGCTCCAATATAAGTTATTATAATGGATTAACAAACTGTGGTGTATGTATACCATGGGATACTATTCAGCCATAAAAAAAGATGGTGACTTTACATCTTTTGTATTAACCTGGATGGAGCTGAAGCACATTCTTCTCAGTAAAGTATCACAAGAATGGAAAAGGAAGTATCCAATGTACTCAATATTAATATAAAGCCAATAGATGATCTAACACACACCCACATAAGAGAAAAACTCAATTCAATTCAAATTGGGGGCAGGAGGAACAAGGGACAGGGGAGAGGAGAGGGAAGGTAATTGGCATGCTCCCAAATAATGGACACAAGGTAAGGTACATGGCACACCTCCTGGGTGGGGAACACGACTGTAAGAGGGACTCTACCTACCAAACGTAAACATTGTAATCTAGGAGTTTGTACCCTCACATTAACCTGAAATTTTAAAAGTTATTGTTATAGATAAAAATGTCATTAATAAAAAACAAAATAAGGGCAACAAAAGCAAACTTTTATATGTCATTAGATGTAATTAATGATTAAAGGACTAAGTTCACTTACTAGAATACAGATCCTCTTACATGGTATTTTTAAAAATCTAATTACAAGAAACAAATCTAACATAAGAACACCTTAGTCAGCCAGTATCCCTTACCAATGAAGCAATCCAAAAATTGTTTTCTAAGGGTTCTTAATTCTTAGTGATACTGTCTAATAGTTGTTCATTTGCTTTTATAGCTAGATACAACAGTACTTTTTTTTTTTTTTTTTTTGGCCAGGGCTGAACCCGCCAACTCCGGCATATGGGATCAGCACCCTACTCCTTGAGCCACAGGCGCCACCGCAACAGTACATTTTTATCTGCCTAAAGATCTGCTTCCATCCACATTCCTAATAATCCAATATTAAAAAGTAGCATCCCTATCACCTTGATAGTCAGGTTCATTCACTGCAGTCAACATGTAAAGCCCCTTTTGACTCTTCATCTGTAATACAGGAGCAGAATCATCATAGCTCTGTTTCTTCCCAGAATCACATGACAAAATTGGCCTGCTATGAGAGCTGCTACTACTTCTGTGCACATAGTTAACCCATTCCAAAAAAATTTTTTACTGGCTTTTTCCTTCCAAATTTTCTCAGAACTCTGAGTCATAGGCTACTATCCTGCTACATTTATAAAACTAAGAGAGCTTTATTTGACATGTCATACATTAGAGTGAAAACTTCAGAAAGAAGTGTGGATTTTGAAATTAAATAAATTGACTTCCAGTTTCTGGGCAGGTATGCAAGAAGCTTGAGAGTCATCACTTCATTCTGACAAGTAAAAAACTAAATAAACCAAAAACAATTCTGCTTAGATCTGCAAGGAAACCAAGTTCACAAAACAAACTGCTAACCCTCCAATGGAGAAAGCAACAGACTAATACAGAGAATCACAGCTTGACAGAATATGATTTAATAAAAAAAGAAACTAAAAAAAAAAAAAAGAATAGAAACCCACGAGATGTAACTTCCTTGGGAAAGAGTGCCAGTGTTGGAAAATCTGAACGATAATTGATAAAGTGCTGAAGGTTCAGTGCGGATACATCTGAGAGTTAAGAAACTCCTGGAGACCCAGGGATAGGGAGGCCCCCCATAATTTTGTGAGTTTTACCTCTAGGAGCTTCACAAGCTTCACTGGTTTTCACAGCAAATATCAGAGAAAAATTCTCTCAAATTTCTGGCCATTTTGAAACACACCATAGCATTCTATTCTTCTTGACAAGGTCTGGTGTCAGGAGAAACAATTTCCCCAAAGCCAAGAAGGCTTTTAACAGAACCTAACTGACCTAGAGAAAGGAAATACCCATTCCAGTTCATGTAGCCATCCTGTTGCACCTAAGAGGGAAGGCAGGGAACCGAGAAGCATGTGTCACTACATAGTCCCCAGGCATGAGCTCACTGAGAAGACTGAGAGCCAATCATTAAGACCCTCCCTCCAACAGCTTACTTTTACATTACTAAATGCCTATTCATAGCATTTCCTTTTATCCAGCATACTACTTCTTGCTATAAAGAAAAAATTACAGGACACTTCAAAAGACAAAAAAGAAAACACACGTACACAATTTGAAAAGACAGAGTAAGCATCAGAACCAGATTTTTATATGGCAGGAATGTTGGAATTGTCATACCAAGAATTTGTAACAACTACGATTATTAATGCCACAGGATCTAATAGTAAAATAGGCAGCATTCAAGAAAAGATGAGAAATGAAAAATGTAGGCAGAGAGATAGAAATTCTAACAAAGAACAAAAAAAAAATGCAAGAGATCAAAAACATTGCAGCAGAAATGAAGACTGTTTTTTGTGGGCTAAGAACACCAGCCATGTTTGAGGGAAGAAATCTCTGAGCTTGAGGATAAATCAATATAAATCTCAAAAACTGAAAAGCAAACACACAATAAACAGAGTGGAAAAAGTAGAACAGGATATACAAGAACAGTGGGGTAGCTGGAAAAGTTGCAACATATATGTAATGGGAATAACAGAAGAAGAAACAGAGAAAGAAAAAGAATAAATGTTTAAAATAATCATGACTACGAAATTCTCCAAATTAATGTCAGACATCAAACCACAGATTCAGGAATCTCGGAAAACACTAAACAGAAAAAAAATCCCCCCCTGTCCAGAAAATCTACTCCTAGGAATATCATTCTAAACTACAGAAAATATAAGATAAAGAAGAAAACCTTTAAAGAATTCAGAGGGAAAAACTCCTTTGCCAGTGAGCAGAAAGGAATTACATCTGACTTCTCAGAACCATGCAAGCAATAAGACAGTGAAATACACAAACTGTTGAGAAAAACGGAACACCAAACTAGAATTCTTTACCCTGAAAAGTTATAAAGGGTTTCTCAAACAATATTAAGGAAATTTGTTGCCAGTAGATGTGGGTGGATGATAACATAGGTCAGAAACTCAAACCTGTATAAAGAAAGAGCATTGCAGGAAGAATAAAAAAAAGGTAAGATTAAAACTTCTATTTTTCTTACTCTTAGTTGATCTAACAGATACTAGTTTGTTCTAAATAATAATAGCAATAATGTATTCCATTTTATATGTTTATATGCAAACATATATGCCTTTGTATGTGTATGTATAAGCAAAATGAATGACAAGAATAATACAAAAAATGAGAGGGTAGAATTAGAATGATTTTGTCATTATAAGGTACTTGCACTACCATATGAGCTAGGCCATTGCAAGGTACAATACATACTTATGGTACAGTGTCACTTAAAATTAGACTTGGATTAGTTGTAAATGTATATTGCAAGATGTAGGATAACTATGAAAAACGTTTTTTTAATAAACTAGCACATCTGACAAACTAAAAGTAGAGAGAAAATGAATCATATAAAGTAATTAAAACTCAAAAAAGCAGAAAAAGAGTATAAGACAAAAATAGGAACAAAGAAAAATGGCAAAAAATAGAAAGCAGTTAAAAAATATAGTAGATATCAATTACCTATATCAATAATCACTTTGAATTCCATTGATCTAAATAAAACAATTAAAAGATAGATGGGGGCAGTGCTTGTGGCTCAAAGGAGTAGGGTGCCAGGCCCATATGCTGGAAGTGGTGGGTTCAAACCCAGCCCCAGCCAAAAACTGCAAAAAAAAAAAAAAAATATATATATATATATATATATATGGACTCCTCAACATGGCTGAACAGAGACACTAGCTGTTATATCATCTCAAAAAAAGGGAAAAGTTTTAGAAAAAAACAAACAGACAGATCAGATGTAATTCTGAGAGAAAAGTGCCAGAATCTATGGGAAGAACTC
Organism: Nycticebus coucang; assembly: GCF_027406575.1. Classification (NCBI taxonomy): domain Eukaryota; kingdom Metazoa; phylum Chordata; class Mammalia; order Primates; family Lorisidae; genus Nycticebus; species Nycticebus coucang. Next base: position 88,778,890 of record NC_069794.1, on the reverse strand, counting down.
ATGGAGTACAACAAGTATGGGCAAGATATCAGCAGATATCAAACAGATCAACCCCCAAGAGGGTTGGAGTCCACTGAAAAAGGTAGATGGAGTGACTTTCCTGTCCCTCCCTAATATCTTTGGCAATCAGCAGGCTACCAAACTGCTGGAGAGCCTTTCTACCTCAGGAACTCAAAAGTCACTGCTGCCAGTAAACTGGGACCTTCTTGAGGGCAAAGCACCAAGCTACCTGCATCTTGGGTCACTTCCAGTCACCATAAGCTCAGGTCAAAACAGCATGTGCCATATTGCTGTCCCACCTGCCATCACCCTTTGTTCTCCCCAGGGGGCTTCAGTCCTTCAGTTTTTGTCTTATACATTTCCACACAATTTTCCCAGGTGATCTGAGTGTCCCCAGACCCTGGACATTCCAGGTGGGCTGCCTTCCAAAGAAATGGATAGAGATGAGTAGAGTGCTAGTTTTTCTCCATTCAGCCTCTTTTCCTCTTTCTCCTCCCTCATCCATGGCTGCCAAGAGAGATGATTGAGCCAGGGATCTTGAGAGTGGTTGCTTTCCCTCTGTTGGTGTATCCACTACACTGAGGTTTCTCCAGAGAGTGGGGCTCAAACCTTTTCTCTTAAAGACCTGCAATGGACTAAGGGGTGCTCAAAATTTGAGCTCTCTGCTCACTGGCCCTCCCCAGTACTACTCACATAGCTGCTCTATCAGAGATAACACACTTCTCCCTGCCACAGTCAGGGATTGAATTTTAGGAACTCAGGGACAGGCCCTCAGGCCAGATCCTGTACCCTCAAAATTCAGTCATGTTAAGAACCCTGTGTACTTAATTCTGATATGAGGATTATTGAAGTCCTATACACAGTAGGGGACAGGGAGAGCTGAGAAAGGGAAGGAGGAAGGGTGTGGGGGGGGGTCAAAGAATAGTGTTCACTTTTTGGGGGTGGGACACAAATATAAGAGGGTCCTTATCTAAAAAAAGCAATTAATGTAATATGCTTCTGTGTACCCTCAATGAATCTCCAACAATAAAGAAAAGAGGAAAAAATAACAGATCTTCTACAATATTCAATATTATTATGTGACTTTGAATTTTGTATATTTATCTTAAAGTCCAAAAGTATATAAAAGATGAAAACTGATAAATATTCCAAGATTGAACAATTACATATCAGTACTATTGCCAGGTTCAAGGAAAATACGCCTGACCTAGTGATTTTAAAGTCATTGTCAGGGCTGGGTGTGGTGGTTCATGCCTGTAATCCTAGCACTCTAGGAGGCCCAGGCAGGTGGATCTCTTGAGCTCACGAGTTTGAGATCAGCCTGAGCAAGAGCAAGACCCCATCTCTAAGAAAATATCTGGGTGTTGTGGCAGGCACCTCTAGTCCCAGCTACTCGGGAGGCTGAGGCAAGAGGATTGCTTGAGCCCAATAGTCTGAGGCTGCTGTGAGCTATGGTGCCACAGCACTCTCCCAAAGCTGACAAAGTGAGAATCTGTCTCAAAAAAATAAATAAATGCGTTATGAAGCATTCAAACATACAAGTTATAGGTATCCCAGAAGGCGAAGAAGGAATGCCCCAGAGGAATGGAAGCCATACTAGAGAATATCATAAATGAAAATTTCCAAATGATCACCAAAAATTCTGAAACACTTCTTTCAGAGGGATATTGGACCCCAGGTCACCTCAACTCTAATAGAGCATCTCCAAGACTGTGATGAACCTGTCCAAAGTCAAGACAAAAGAAAATATTTTGCAAACTGCCAAGAATAAGCACCAATTGACCTACAGGGGCAAATCCACCAGAGTGACTTCAGACTTCTCTAATGAAACTTTTTAAGCCAGAAGACAATGATCATCTACCTTTAATCTACTTAAACAAAACAATTTCCAGCCCAGCATTCTATATCCCACTAAGTTAAGCTTTAAAATTGATGGGAAAATCAAATCATTTACTGATATGCAAACATTGAGGAAATTTACTACAACAAGACCAGCTCTACAGGAAATATTTCAACCTGTTCTATACACCAACCATCACAATAGACCACCAGCAAAGTAAGCACCCAGAAATTAAAGGACAGAACCTAGCGTCCATAATGATGCAAAAGATAAAACTAAGCAATGGATTTTCACAAAATAAGATGAACAGAATGCTACCACACTTATCAATTATCTCAATAAATGTTAACAGCTTGAATTTCCCACTGAAGAGGCACAGACTGGCTGATTGGATTAAAAACACAAGCCATCCATTTGCTGTCTGCACAAAACACACCTACCCTCAAAAGAGAAATTAAAACTCAGAGTTAAGGGTTGAAAGACAATTTTTCAGGCAAACAGAATTCAGAAGAAAAGAGGGGTCGCAATCTTATTTTCAGATACAAGTGTATTAAAACAACTAAAGTAAAAAAAGACAAAGATGGACACTTAACATTGGTCAAGGGAACAATATAACAAGAAGATATTTCGATTCTAAATATTTATGCACCCAAGTTAAATGCTCCCAGATTCTTGAAACAGACCTTACTTAGTCTGAGCAATATGATACCTTATAACACCATAATAATAGGGGACTTTATAACTCCTCTTACTGAGCTGGACAGATCCTCTAAACAGAAATTAAACAAAGATATAGTGGGCTTAAATGAGACCCTAGAACAGCAGTTCTGGACCTGTGGATCGCGACCCCTTTGTAACAATGAAAATACATCGCGGCATTAGGAAGGTTGAGAATCACTGGCCTAGAACAACTGTGCTTGATAGATGTATACAGAAGACTCCATCCCAAAGCTAAAGAATATACCTTCTTCTCATCACCCCATGGAACATTACCCAAAATTGATCATATCCTGGGCCACAAAACAAACCTCAATAGAATCAAGAGAATTGAAATTTTACCTTGTATCTTCTTCTTGTAACGCAAGGCATTAAAGGTGGAACTCAACTCAGACAAAAACTTTCAATCCCCCACAAAGGCATGGAAATTTAACAACCTTATGCTGAATGACAGTTGAGTGCAGGAAGAAATAAAAGATGAAATTATTAACTCCTTTGAGCATAACAACAATAAAGACACAAGCTACCAAAGCCTGTGGGATACAGCAAAAGTAGTCCTGAGAGGAATATTTATCACTTTAGATGCTTACATCCAAAAAACAGAAAGAGAACACATCAACAAATTCAGAAGCCATCTTATGGAATTGGAGAAAGAAAAATAATCTAAGCCTAAACCCAGCAGAAGAAAATAAATATTCAAAATTAAAGATTAATGAAATTGAAAACAAAAGAATCATTCAGAAAATTAATGAAACAAGGAGTTGGTTTTTTGAAATAAATAAATGAATGAAATAAATAAACCTTTGGCCAGACTAATGAGAAATTGAAAAGTAAAATCTATAGTAACTTCAATCAGAAATGATAAAGGGGAAATAACAACACAGGTCACAGAGATACAAGAGATTATCTCTGAATACTACAAGAAACTCTATGCCCAGAATTTGACAACGTGAAGGAAATGGATCAATATTTGGAATCACACCCTCTCCCTAGACTTAGCCAGGAAGAAATAGATCTCCTGAACAGACCAATTTCAAGCACTGAGATGAAAGAAGCAATAAAAAACTCTCAACAAAAAAAATGCCCTGGTCTGGATGGCTTCACACCAGAATTCTATTAAACCTTCAAAGAAGGGCTTCTTCCCACACTGCAGAAATTATCCTAAAAAGTTGAGAAGGAAGTAATCTTCCCCAACACGTTCTACAAAGCAAACATCACCCTGATGCCAAAACCAGGAAAAGAGCCCACTAAAAAGGAGAACTTCAGACCAATTTCACTAATGAATATAGATACAAAAATTCTCAACAAAATCCTAGCCAATAGATTACAGCTTATCATCAAAAAAGTCAAACATAATGATCAAGTAGGTTTCATCCCAGGGATGCAAGGCTAGTTTAACATATGCAAATCCATAAACGTTATTCACCGTATCAACAGAAACAAAAACAAAGACCATATGATCCTCTCAACAGATGCAGAAAAAGCATCCGATAAAATTCAGCATCTTTTCTAATTAGCACACTGAAGAGTATAGGTATAGGTGGCACACTTCTTAAACTGATCAAAGCCATCTATGACAAACCCACAGCTAATATTTTACTGAATGGAGTAAAATTGAAAGCTTTTCCACTTAGAATTGGAACCAGACAAGGTTGTTTGTCCTCTATCGCCAATACTATTCAACATAGTACTGGAAGTTCTAGCCAATACAATTAGGCCAGAGAAGGAAATAAAGGGCATCCAAATGGGAGCAGAGGAGGTCAAACTCTCCCTCTTTGCTGATGATATGATCTTATACTTAGAGAACCCCAAAGACTCAACCACAAGACTCCTGGAAGTCATCAAAAAATACACTAATGTCTCAGGATATAAAATCAATGTCCACAAATCACTAGCCTTTGTATATGACAATAACAGCCAAGATGAGAGGCTAATTAAGGACACACCTCCCTTTACCATAGCTTCAAAGAAAATTAAATACCTGGGAATATACGTAACGAAAGAGCTGAAGGACCTCTATAAAGAAAATTATGAAACCCTAAGAAAAGAAATAGCAGAGAGTATTAACAAATGGAAGAACATAACATGCTCATGGCTGGGAAGAATCAACATTGTTAAAATGTCTACAGCAATCTACAGAGTCAATGCCATCCCTATCAAAATACCGACATCGTACTTTCAAGACTGAGAAAAAAATAATTCTTTGTTTTGTGTGGAACCAGAAAAAAACCCATATAGCTAAGGCAGTTCTTAGTAATAAAAACAAAGCCAGAGGCATCAGCCTACCAAACTTGAGGCTGTCCTACAAGGCAATACTGGCCAAAACAGTATGGTACTGGCACAAAAATAGAGATATAGACATTTGGAATTGAATAGAAAACTAGGAAATGAAACTAACATCTTAAAACCACCTAATCTTCAATAAACCAAACAAGAAGATACACTGAGGGAAAGAACCCCTATTCAATAAATGGTGCTGGGAAAACTGGATATCCACATGTAAAAGACTGAAACAGAACCCGCACCTTTCTCCAATCACAAAAATCGATTCAAGATGGATAAAAGACCTAAATTTAAGGCATTAAATAATAAAAATCCTCAAAGAAAGCATAGTAAAACACTTGATAGTATCAGCCTAGGGAAAGACTAAATGAAGAAGACTTATATGGCAATTGCAACAACAACAAAAATAAACAAATGGGACTTAATGAAACTGAAAAGCTTCGGTACAGCTAAGGAGATGACCAAAGCAAATAAACAACCTACCCAATGGGAAAGGATATTTGCATATTTTGATTCAGACAAAAGCTTAATAACTAGGATCTATTGAGAACTCAAATCAATCCACATGTAAAAAGCCAATAATCCCATATATCAATGGGCAAGAGAGATGAATAGAACCTTCTCTAAAGAAGACAGACAAATGGCTAGCAAATATATGAAAAAATTCTCATCATCTCTAATTATTAGAGAAATGCAAATCAAAACCACCCTGAGATATCTTCTAACCCTAGCGAAAATGGCCCACATCACAAAATCTCAAAACTGCAGATGCTGGCATGGATGTGGAGAGAAAGGAACACTTTTACACTGCTGGTGGGACTGCAAATACAACCTTTTTGGAAGGCAGTGTGGAGAATCCTCAAAGAACTCAAGCTAGACCTCCCATTTGATTCTGCAATCCCATTACTGGGCATCTACCCAGACTGAAAAGAATCCTTTTATCATAAGGACATTTGCACTGGAAGGTTTATGGCAGCTCAATTTACAATCACCAAAATGTGGAAACAGCCTAAATACCAACCAACCTAGGAATGGATTAACAAGCTATGGTACAAGTATACCATGGAATACTACTCAGCCATTAAAAAAGATGGAAATGGGCGGCGCCTGTGGTTCAGTGAGCAGGGCGCTGGCCCCATATACCAAGGGTGGCAAGTTCAAACCCAGCCCCGGCCAAACTCCAACAAAAAAATAGCTGGGCGTTGTGGTGGGTGCCTGTAGTCCCAGCTGCTTGGGAGGCTGAGGCAGGATAATTGTGAAAGCCCAAGAGCTGGAGGTTGCTGTGAGCTGTGTGATGCCACAGCACTCTACCGAGGGCAATAAAGTGGTAAAAATCTGTCTCTACAAAAAAAAGATGGAAATTTTGCATCCTTTTTATTAACCTGGATGAAAGTGGAACACATTCTTCTTAGTAAAGCATCACAAGAAGGGAGGAGCATGAATTCTATGTACTTAGTTCTCATATAAGGACAATTAATGACTTAGTACATGGTGGGGTTGGGGGAAGGGGAGAGCAGAGAGAGGGAAAGAAGGAAGAAGGAAGGGGATGGGAGTCTCGGTGTGTGACACACCTTTTAGGGGTAAGACACAATTATAAGAAGGACTCTACCTAACAGATGCAATCAGTGTAACCTGGTTTCTTGTACCCTCGATGAATCCCCAACAATAAAAAAAAAAATGGAAAAATAATCAACAAATAGATATTGCACATTTAACAAAAATTAACTCAAAATAGATCACAAACCTAAATGTAAATCATAAAACTAGAAGACAGAAAACCTAGATTACCTTGCATATGATGAGTTTTTACTTACTACATCAAAGGCATGATTCATAAAAGAAAGAATTGATAAACTAGTCTTTATTAAAATTAAAAATGTCTGCTTTGTGAAAGCCAATCTCAAGAGAATGAGAAAATATGCCACACATTTGGAGAGATATTGCAAAAGACACCTCTGATGAAGGACTATTATCAAAAATATACAAAGAACTCTTAAAGTTTAATGATAATAAAACAAACAATATGATCTAGAAAAAGTGTCCCAAAGACTCTGACGTCTCACCAAAGAAGATAAACAGATAATTGTTCCCTTTATCCTCCACCAAAGAAAAAGATAGATGGCAAATTAGCATGCAAAAAGATGCTATATGTCATAGTCATGTATCATCAGAGAAATGCAAATTTTAAACAACTATGATGTACTGATACACACTTACTAGAATGGCTGAAATCCAGAACACTAGTGCCACTGAATGCTGACAAAGATGCGTATTAATGGGAACACTCATCCACCACTGGTATAAATGCAAAATGGTACAGCCATATTGGAAAAAAAATCATCAGTTTCTTACAAAACTAAACATATTCTTAACTATATAATCTGGTAGTCATGACTCTTGGTATTTATCCAAATAAAATGAAAACTTTGTACATGCAAAAACCTGAAGACAGATCTTTATAGTAGCTTTATTTATAATTGATAAAACTTAGAAGAAACCAAGATGCCCTTCAGCAGATGAATGGATAAACTTTTGTACATAAAGATAACGGAATGCTATTAATCACTCAAAGGAAATGAGCTATCAATCTATTTAAAAATGGAGTAATTTTGAAGGCATATTACTATGTGAAGAAAGCCAAACTGAAAAGCCTTCATGCTATGTGAGTCCAACTATAAGACATTCTGAGCAAGACAAGTGTAAAAAAAGACCAGTTGTTAGGAGGTAAGAAAGGATGAATAGGCAAAGCATAGAAGTTTTTAGGGCAGATAAACTACCCTTTGCAATACTGTGATGGTAGCTATACGTCATCTGTGTATAATGTGCTGTGGATACATGTACTTGTTCAAATCTATAGAATGAACCCTAGTATAAATTATGGACCATGAGTGATAATGATGTGTCATTGTAGGTTTATCAATTGTAACAAATGTATCGCTCTGTTGAGGGATGTTGATGATTAAGAAGGGTGCATGTGGAGGGGTAGGAGTTATATAGGAAATCTGTGTATTTTCCTCTTAATTATGTCCCGAGCCTGAACCTGCTCTAAAAAAATTCTTTTAAAATGGTATGTTAAAGAAATAAAATAAATCAATTTTATAAAGAGAATTAAGGATATCTGCCATTGCAGATGGCAGATAAACCATGTACTTCACCCAAAGGTGAAGGGCCCGGAAGAGAAAAGCAGGCCTTTTATACCTTTTTTGTTACCATGCAAGCAAAAACAAAAGCAGAACATGGCAGTTAGTTAGTCCAGGGGTGGGATTACAGAATTGGCTCAGGGGGGCTACAGCATGTGGTGGGCATAAGGGCGGGGTTACAGCAGGGGGCTACAGCGAGGCAATTGCTTGGTGTACATCTTAAAGGTTGGCATGGAGACAGCTTGGGAGATATGGTAGCCTGGGAACCTTTGCTTATGTAAGTTTTTCACCATTGTTTAGCTATTGCTAGGGGATTGGGGTAAGTTCTACCATTGTTTTACCTGTTGCTAGGAGTTCTTGGGAACTTCCTTGTTCTATTCTGAAACCTGCTTGAGGAATTAATCCAAGGGGGGCTAGATTTGAGACATGCAGTGTCTCAGGCTGAGACAGTTGGGGGCCTTTAGGGGGCCTTTGGCTGGGTACTACACAACAACAACAACAAAAAAAAAAAAATAGCCAGGCATTGTGATGGGCACTTATAGTCCCAGCTACTTGTGAGGCTGAGGCAAGAGAATCACTTAAGCCCAAGAGTTTGAAATTGCTGTGAGCTGTGATGTAACAGCACTCTACTGAGGGTGACATAGTGAGACTCTGTCTCAACGAAAAAAAAAAAAGAATTAAATTACTAAATTGCTATTAAAAGTCCTAACATTTAGAAAGCATTCAATAATTAATATTTTCATTATAGCATTGACCTAGTTAGAGTGGGTTTTGTTTGAGACAAGGTCTTGCTGTGTTGCCCTAGGCTGGAGTGTAATGGCCTGATCATAGTGTTACTGGAATTTCTTGCTCAGTAGATCTTTGGTCTTTGGGATTCAAAGAATGAATTCACAGACCACAGGTCAGTGGTAAGATAGGATTTGGGGGCTCACGCCTGTGATCCCAGCACTTGGGAGGCTGAGGCAGGTGGATTGCCTGAGCTCACAGGTTGGAGACCAACCTGAGCTTGAAGGAGACCTTGCCTCTAAAAACAGCCAAGTGTTGTGGCAAGCGCCTGTAGTCCCAGCTACTTGGGAGGTTGAGGCAAGAGAATTGCTTAAGCCCAGGAGTTTGAGGTTGCTGTGAGCTATGATGCCATAGCACTCTACCAAGAGTGAGAAAGTGAGACTCTGTCTCTAAATAAATAAATAAGTGAATGAAGGAAGGAAGGAAGGAAGACAGAAGGAGTAAAAAGTACCAGAACTTCTGGCAAAGGGGAAGACCCAAGTCAGAAATCCCTCCCTTAGGTCCTGTCTTTAGGGGTATATATCATATTTTTGTCAGGAATTGATAGGTGGAAAAACACCTTTTCAAAGTCAATGAGTGTATTAACAAATGCATGAATGCAGTTCCTCCAGCCCAGGGCAAAAGGTTAAGGCTGTTCCTTCATGAAATTGTCTAGGCCTGAGAAAACTAGGGTCCCCAGGCCAGCCTTGCATGGGAGAACCCTGTATCAGTAGCTCATTCCAGCCTGAAGCTCCTGAGCTCAAGCAACCCTCCTTGCCTCTGCGTTCTGGAGTAGCTGGGACTGCAGGTGCACAGTACCACATCCAGGTTTTTTTTTTTTTTTTTTTTTTGATAGAGATGTGGTCTCATTGTGTTCCCCAGGCTGGTCTTGAAATTCTGGCCTCAAGCAATCCTCCTACCTTAGCCTCCCAAAGTGCTGGGATTACAAGCATGAACCACCACACATAGCTGGATTAAGAATGGAATATTGGGAAGATAAAGGAAATAAATCTACAGAATATTATAAGTTATTTCTTTTCACAGATAGAAAAATCCCCTTCTAGTTTGAGTTTCTTAGAAGTATAAATGTCCACATACAACAGTACTAAACAAAGAATACGAATACATATGGATGTATTTACATATGCACACAAGCATGTGCTGCCAAGACTTAGAAAATTGTCATACTATTTTGTAAAAGTCATGAGAATTTTTGATGGATTTAATTTATTTTTTTGTTCCATCTAGAAAGTCTGAATATTTTGCCCAAATGTATAAGCCTCGTGACATCTGAATGATAAATGCATATCATACTGTAGAAACTTTCTTTCCAAAAACCAGTTATCAACTGCTGAAATAAATTCCCACTGGGAAGAAGAAACACTAAGCACATGGTCAAGTTCTGTGTTTCTCATTTCTGTCATTTAATTGCTCTGTACTTGTATCTGGCTTTTCTATAGGAAAGTTTGATGCATGGAATTTGCTTCAAAGCTGACAATAACAGACTTCTGTAAAGTTTATTCTATACAGCATAATTTTTTTGGGGAAAAATGTGCAAAAGTGCTTTGTGGCAACATATATGGGATCAGGGGGAAATGGTAAAAAGTCAACATTCTCCAAAGGAAACAAAAGTGATTGAAATGAAATGCTCTGTCTGAGAAATTTAACTTTATTTAAACATATATATTTCATATTATTTATCATTTTTCAGGGTCTAAAAGTGACTGAGGAAACAATAAGTGAATCTATTAAATATGAATGTTCTGCATTCAAGTACATGTCAAAATTTTTTTGTGTTACTATGTGAGGAAACGTACATCTTCTACACCCTAACCCCCTAACAAACGCAGGCTACCCACCATGTGTTTAGATTTTAGATCTATTTGGAGTTCTTCTCCTCTACCCCTGTAAGATCATATTTTTTAATTAAAGCTATTAAATGACAGAAATCCTTCAATTTTATTTTTTTATATATGTATTTTTTTTTTTTAGATAGTCTCATTTTGTCACTCCCAGTAGAGTACCATGACATCACACCTCACAGTAACTTCAGATTCCTGGGCTTAAGCGATTCTCTTGCCTCAGTCTCCCAAGTGGCTAGGGCAACAGGGACACACAGCACAATGCCTAGCTGTTTTTAGACAGATCTCTCTCTGGCTCAGGCTGGTCTTGAAGCCATGAGCTTAGGCAATCCACCCAACTTGGCCTCCCAGAGTGCTAGGATTATAGACATGAGCCACCGCACCCAGCTTTAGAAATCCTTCAATTTTAGAACCTAAAAGTAAGCAGGAGGACCTAAAAGGGGCTGGTTTCTCAGTCCCCTAAGGATCAACATGGGATCTTGATTGCTGCCTTTTGAGATCTACTTTAAGAGTCTCTATCATGCAAAAATAGCTCCCTGGTTTTCCAAATATCCCCCCTTCCTCAAAGCTAGAAGGCAATTTGGACATCTCCAAAAGTGTCTTGTTAAAGAAAGGTGGACTGTCAAGGCAGGGAATTCCATAGTACAATACCAAAGAAGCATAGAGTAGAATTGGATCTGAAATCACATTACAATTATTTAGCCATAAATTGCACTGTCTGCATCAGGGACCAATACAATGTGGAGGTTGAGGGTGGAAACTAGAGTGTGTGAGAAGAATCTATGGTTGTATCACACTTAAGAGATAGCATCTGAACTCCGGTACAAAGAAAGCCCTGATGTTCAGACAGTGTTAGCTAAGAGAGAAAGAGCCCCAGCAAAATTAAAGGAGTTATTCCTTTTCCTGTAATCCCACATCCTGGACAAACCAGAAGATGGAGTAGGAGGAAGAGGAAGGCATGAAGAAACCATTTCTGCTCTTTCTTGAGCCACAGATCTGGATGGGATTTGGGGCTGTGTGCAGAGTGGGAGAATATTTGAATTAGCTATGAGATCAGAACTTCATTGTAGTCTGGGCTGGACTTCCAGAGTATCACTTGAAAAATGAAAAAATTCTCAGATCTGAAAGTTACTAAAAGGTTCTGGGATCTCGTTGAACTGTCACGCAGGGGCAGGGAAGGGGAAAGTGGCATGATGTTTTTGTTTGATTTTTTAGGTACTTCATTTTTGGAGTTAGCTGGTAATGATGAAGGAATCATTTCCTACTATATACCACTGAGTCCAAGTCATTCAATAAACAGATAAATTTAGAATGAACTTCATTCACTGATGGAAAGTAATTGTTTCTCTATTCTCTGTAACTCAAAAGAGCTCAAACAAAAATGCTCTGATTATTCATTTAGTCTATTATGTAGATATCTTCTTAGATAAATAGGGAAGTAAGATCTTGCTATTGCCTGGGTCCTGCCCTGGGGGAAGGGTCCTTTAAGACCTGTGGATCTGGCAGCCACTGACTAAAGAAATATAAAGTTAGAAACTATCAGAAGGAAGACACATGACACACGGAATAGAATTTTCAAAGGTGGAAAGTCAGGGGACCACCGCTCACTTGTGGGATTCTGGCGGTGGCTCTGAGTGTCAGTTCCACTCAGCTTTTATTGAGTGAGCATGTCAGCTCCTATTGTTTCTATAATCATTAACCTTAAGTGTCTGAGCAGTCTTGAGAAATCCAGACTTGTGTAGGGGCAGCCTCGTGTCTGAAGGCACACACACAGATTCCTAGGGAGGTATTAAACTCCGCTAGTTCACTATGGAGTAAAACGCCACTGGCATCGATCTCCTCTGAAGAATCAGTGGGAGAGAGGAATTTTCCTCTCATCACCACCACAGAGGGTCTTCACCCATGATAAGGGATATAAGCCCTCCTACCCATATTTCAGGGCTTGAACTGTTCCCTTGATCTCTGCCCCAGCCAAATAGAAATCTCTGCAATGGGTATTTGCTTTGACTGTTTACTGAGCAGGAAACAGCTTAGTTAATGTATCTTTCCAGGCCTCACCACAGCGTTTTCTGGGGCCAATATTCCTCAGAGTGTTTACAGACCAAACAGGGTTATTAGTAAGCTGTATCCCAATAGGCCAGAGCTGCAGGAAAAACAAGAAACTCACTCAGATAAGAAATTTAGCAGCAGCTGGTTTAAAGTTAAGCTAGCTGATTTTTCTTTGTTCTGCCTCACTCAGCTTACTTTTTAATTTTTCCCTTTTTCTGGGTTGTTTTCCCTTGCTAAGAATGGGGTCTTCAGTCCCCATTCTGCCTACAGTTATAGCCTTAGGTGCCAAGTTTTAAGTATTCAAACTATAGGCTTTAGAATGTTTTCTGCAATTGTTCAACTACTTTTGTGTTTGTTATTATCCAAAGAAAATGCAATTTTTCCTTTTGTGTTTGTTATTATCCAAGGAAAATGCAATTTTTCCAGAAAAAAAGAAAAAGAGATTTTATTGGTTAAATTTGGGTATAATAAGGTTGCACATTTTTTTAAACCTTTTTTTTTTTTTTTTTTTTTTGGAGACAGGTTCTCACTGTGTCACCCTTGGTAGAGTGTTGTGGCATCACAGCTCACAGCAACCTCAAACTCTTGGGCTTAAGCAATTATCTTGCCTCATCCTCCCAAATGGCTGGGACTACAGGCTCCCACCAGAATACCCAGCTATTTTTTTTTGTTGTAGTTGTCATTGCTGTTTAGCAGGCCTGGGCTGGGTTCAAAACCACCAGCCTTGGTGTATATAGCCAGCACCCTAACCACTGAACTACAGGTAATGAGCCATTTTTGATAACTTAAATTGAATTTTTAGTATTTGTCTACCACAACCAAAGGAAAAACTTTCCTACATCAACATCAGACTATGTCTCACCATGTATTGTCAAGGGTTTGAAATCTATCGTCCATATACTCAGACATGCATAAATATGACTTTCTGTTTTTTAAATTACTTACTTCATCTTGGCTCTCAAGATTGCCAACTAAATGTATCCTGGTGGCTTTATATGGAAATAGTCTATTTAAAGTCACTACTTATTTCCAGATTTTCACTTTTCTTCCAACTCCTTCTTCCCAACTATGGCCTCTGGGAATAAGATAAACCTTAATCTCCAAACAGCAAAGGGCAGGAAGTGTCTGAGCCTTGTGATTTCCTCTCATTATAGTTTTCCATTTTGTTAGAGCATTGACCTCCTTTCTCACTGTGTCCGCAAATGGAGATATTAAAGCAGATACATCTCCCTGGTCACTACGTACCTTATGTAGTGTCCACAGAAGTGTGACTGCTCCCACTCGGTCTGTTTAGAGTTAGGTTTACACATGCTGCTGATAATCACAGAACTTTGCTTTGTCCAGAATCCTGAAATGCCTGCACACAGTGTGGCCTTTCTATCCCAGCCATCATCTTCTTATGATCCAATGATTCTCTCAACATCTTCTTTTCTCATCCTCCATTTCCACTGCAATAGTCAAGTTTCTTTGTTATAAAGAACAGAAGCAGATTCTTCCTAAATAAGGTGGGAGTGGTAGGTTTGAGAATTATAAAAAGATTTTGTAAGTGGCTTGAAGAAACACAAAGAAGACTATAGGACCAAGCTTGAGTCTAAGCTTTCAGGAACATCATTCAAAACTATGCCCTAGGACTTCCACTTCAGAGTAGAATGTAGTAGATGGCTGCAGACCAATGCTCCCACTGTGGCAGCTAGATAAAACTATGAATAAATTCTTAAAATCATATTATAAAACACATTGAAGAATTGTGGAAGCCAGGAGGACCAGAAATACTAAAATTCTAGAACTTTTCTAGGTAAACTTATAATCTTCAGATGTTTTTGTACCTGGAGAAACTTACTGATTATAAGACTAGGTTCTATTAGGTAAAAGAATTCCAAAGGAAGAAACCATAACTGGGAAGCCTTTCAAGTTCACATGTATTGAATGGCTTATTGTAAACTACAGTAACTCTGAATCCATGATATATTTTCTCACAGTGGTTTTTGAGTTCTGGAGTAGCATAAGAGCCTGTTGATTTTGGCTAGAAACAAAGCAAAGACCCCTACCTTAAAGATAAGACCCCTTATCTTCATTGTACTTAGAAGATAAGTACACTAGAGAGAGAGGTTGTCCTTCAAATATTCCATTTGTCTCCCCCTAAATAACTTTGCCCGATTGAAGCTGCTTGAGATAGGAAACCAATGAATTATATACACTCAAAAAATATAAAAGGTACAGCCAAATCTCCCAGTGTTACAGGGCTGAAATGAAAGAGACTTGCTAGGCTCTTAATCAAAAACCTGGGAGGGAAATGCCTGAGGAATACAGTCAAGCCACAAGTTGGCTGAGTCTTCTAAAATTGTGAACTAAAACCAATCTGGGTGAATCCTGTATTGGATTGAGGTGGTCAGTTCCTCCTATTATCTGAGGAACAAAGTAAAAGAATAATCATCTCTGGCAAAACTGTATTGTCAAATGAAAATTCTGGACCTGAGAAATACATAATATTATTTGAAATTAAGAACTAGTCAGAGGTGCTTAACATCAAATTAGACATAGCAAAAGACAAGATTACTGAATTCAAAGATAAGTTAATAGAAAATATTCAACCTGAGGCTTAGATGAAGAAATCAAGAGAGAGAGAGAGAGTGACAACACAGAACATAAGGGATATGTGAAACACAGTGAAAAGCTAACATACATATAAACTGGAGTCCAGAGGGGGAAGAAAGAAAAAAATTGAATTAGGAGCTGTATTTGAAGAGATAATAGTCAAGAGTTTCCAAAAGCAATAAAGGGCAGCAACACACAAAATCAAAAAGCTCTGCAAGCCTCTGGCAAGGTAAGTACAAGGAAAAACAAACCAAGGTTAATGATAGCCAAACTACTAAAAACCTAAGACAGATAAATATCTTTAAAGCCAGGAGAACCAGAAATACTAAAGGGGGGGGGGGGGCACTGTCTCCAGAGGAGCATTAGTAAGACTAGTAGCTAACTTTTTGATGACATTATGGAATCTAGAAGATAATGAGATGGCATCCTTAAAATGGGCAAAAAAAAAAAAAAAAAACTAATCAAGAATTTATTATTGGGTTGAGAGCAAGATGGCAGCCGAGTAACAGCTTCCTTGCATCTGGGCACTGTGAGTCTGGGGAGATAGGACTCCAGGCATCTCTGGCTGGTGGGATCTGCCTATCATCACCCCTGTGAGGATACAGGGAGTCAGTGAGAGACTTCTGGACCCCAAGAGAAGAACTAAAACAGTGGAAAAATGGCAAGTGGTCGCGTGTGTTCAATTGGTCTAAACCTGCCCTCAACTGTAAGTTCGGTAGCAGCGAGACTGCAAACCAGAAAGGCCTTACCTGTGAACTGTTTTGGTATCTTTGGACTTGGCACTCATTTGAACTGCCTTGGGGAGAGCCTGAGCGAGAGTGTGGAGAACTTTGGCCAGAGTCTAGGGCCCCAGTCTGAGCCTCTGAGCCAGACGGAGCTAATAGTGTTTGGCTGTGGGCCACAGGGAGCCATTGTGAGTGACCTGCCCCGGCAAGCTCCACCCTCAGGGTCACAGAGCTAGAATCCAGGTGGGTGCTGGTAACTTAGCAACTGAGTAGCCTAAGGGTTGGGTCTGAGCCGCCTTGCAGCCCTAACCCTCAGGGGCAGAGTGAGACTGGTTTTGGCACACTGGGTCAGTGGATAGCCACTTCTGCAGTGATTCCAGAGACAAGCACTTTCCTGGGAAAGCTTCTGCTCAGCAAGTTTACAAATTCAAAGTGCCTTTTAAGTGGGCTAAAGAGAGATTTAGGGTGTCTACCTACTGGGGTTTGAGAAATCAGCACCCTGCTGTCATATCAGAACTGTGATTAACATCTCATACCCCAGAAGACCATGTGTTGCCCAGACAATATTCAACGACATATACATACTGCTTTGTTTTTGGTTGTGTTTTTTTTTTCTTTGCTTTGGTTGTTTTTTTGTTTATTTTGATGTTGTTGATGTTGTTTTGTTGTTTAATTTCAACCTTTTCCGTACAGATCTTTTTTCTTTCTCAATTTTTCTAGTTTAATTATAATTTCCCATTGCTGCCTTTTTCAATAACTAGAACTTCATTTTTGCGAGTATTTCTACCACTATTATTTGTTTTTTCACCCAATTTTATCCCGTAAAATTTTCCGTTTGCTTGTTTTGGTTTGATTTATAGCATTTTTGTCTTTCCTCTCTACTTGGTGGAGGTGGGGTACTGTGTCAGATCAGGTTAGCAAAGAGCTGCTGACCTCAAGGGAACCACCCAACTGGGCACCCCAGAAGGTGGGTTTTTTCAAAAGGCTGTGTCAAAGTATCCTACGGTACAACTATATTGCTCTGTCTCCCTCTTTGTGCCTCTCTTCTTTTTGTCAATATTCCCTTTAGACACCCCCTCTCCTTTCTCTATTTTTTTCTTATCACTCGGTCCTCCTTTCTTTCATCCTTTTCTTGCTCTTCAACCTTCTCACCCTTCTGGTCCTGTACCATAAGGACTCATCGAACCCTTAGTCCACAGGCATGAGAACTTAAAGAGCAAGAGGAAATAAAAGGAAAATTGGGGCAAGGAAACAGATAAAAGAAATCATTCATGAGGAAGAATCAGGAGAAAACTCCAGGCAACATGATGAACCAGTCCAGAACAACCCCGCCAAGGGACCATAAGGTAGCTACTGCAGAGGATTCCACCTATAAAGAAATCTTAGGAATGACATAAAGGGAATTTAGAATACACATGTTGAAAACAATGAAAGAAATGATGGAAACAATGAAGGAAACTGCTAATAAAGTGGAAAATAACAAAAAGGAAATCCAAAAACAGAATCAAATAAGAGATGAATGATATGAATAATATAAAAAGGATATACCAGAGCTGAAGGAACTGAAACAGTCAATTAGGGAACTTAAAGATGCAATGGAAAGTATCAGCAACAGGTTAGACCATACAGAAGAAAGAATTTCAGAGGTAGAAGACAAAGTTCTTGAGATAACTCAGATAGTAAAAGAGGCAGAAAAGAAGAGAGAGAAAGCAGAACATTCACTGTCAGAATTATGGGACTTTATGAAGCGTTCCAACATACGAGTTATAGGAATCCCAGAAGGGGAAGAAGAATGCCCCAGAGGAACGGAAGCCATATTAGAGAATATTATAAAAGAAAATTTCGCAAATATCACCAAAGATTCTGAAACACTGCTTTCAGAGGGATATCGGACCCCAGGTCGCCTCAACTCTAACAGAGCTTCTCCGAGAGACATTGCGATGAACCTGTCCAAAGTCAAGACAAAACAAAAGATTCTGCAAGCTGCCAGGAGTAAGCGCCAGTTGATCTACAGGGGCAAATCCATCAGAGTGACCGCAGACTTCTCTAATGAAACTTTCCAAGCAAGCAGACAACGGTCATCTACCTTTAATCTACTTAAACAGAACAATTTCAAGCCCAGAATTCTGTACCCTGCTAAGCTAAGCTTAAAAATTGACAAAGAAATCAAAACATTTAGGGATATACAAACATTGAGGAAATTCGCCACAACAAGACCAGCTCTACAGGAAATACTTCAACCTGTTCTGCACACTGACCACCACAATGGATCAGCAGCAAAGTAAGAACTCAGAAATTAAACAACAGAACCTAACCTCCACACTGATGCAAAAGATAAAACTAAGCAATGGACTCTCACAAATAGAGAGAGTAGACGAATAGAATACTACCACACTTATCAATTATCTCAATAAATGTTAATGGCTTGAATTCCCCACTGAAGAGACATAGATTGGCTGACTGGATTAAAAAACACAAGCCATCCATTTGCTGTCTGAAAGAAAAACACCTGGTTTCATAAGACAAATTAAAGCTCCGAGTCAAGGGTTGGAAGACAATTTTTCAGGCAAATGGAATTCAGAAAAAAAGAGGAGTTGCAATCTTATTTTCAGATACATGTGGATTTAAAGCAACTAAAGACAAAGATGGTCACTTTATATTGGTCAAGGGAAAAACACAACAAGAAGACATTTCAATTCTAAATATTTATGCACCCAATTTAAATGCTCCCAGATTCTTGAAACAGATCATACTCAGTCAGAGCAATACGATATCGGATAATACCATAATAACAGGGGACTTTAACACTCCTCTTACAGAGCTGGACAGATCCTCTAAACAGAAATTAAACAAAGGTATAAGAGATTTAAATGAGACCCTAAAACAACTGTGCTTGATAGATGCATATAGAATACTCCATCCTAAAGATAAAGAATATACATTCTTCTCATCACCCCATGGAACATTCTCCAAAATTGATCATATCCTGGGACACAAAACAAATATCAACAGAATCAAAAGAATTGAAATTTTACCTTGTATCTTCTCAGACCATAAGGAACTAAAGGTGGAACTCAACTCTAACAAAAATGCTCAACCCCACAAAAAGGCATGGAGATTAAACAATCTTCTGTTGAATGACAGATGGGTGCAGGAAGAAATAAAACAGGAAATCATCAACTTCCTTGAGCATAACAACAATGAAGACACAAGCTACCAAAACCTGTGGGATACTGCAAAAGCAGTTTTGAGAGGAAAATTCATCGCTTTAGATGCCTACATTCGAAAAACAGAAAGTGCATCAACAATCTCACAAGCCATCTTATGGAATTGGAAAAAGAAGAACAATCTAAGCCTAAACTCAGTAGAAGAAAAGAAATGTCCAAAATCAAATCAGATATCAATGAAATCGAAAACAAAAGAATCATTCAGAAAATTAATGAAACAAGATTGGTTTTTTAAAAAAATAAATAAAATAGATAAACCATTGGCCAGACTAACGAGAAATAGAAAAGTAAAATCTCTAGTAACCTCAATCAGAAATGATAAAGGGGAAATAACAACTGATCCCACAGAGATACAAGAGATCATCTCTGAATACTACCAGAAACTCTATGCCCAGAAATTTGACAATGTGAAGGAAATAGATCAATATTTGGAATCACACCCTCTCCCTAGACTTACCCAGGAAGAAATAGAGCTCCTGAACAGACCAATTTCAAGCACTGAGATCAAAGAAACAATAAAAAATCTTCCAACCAAAAAATGCCCTGGTCCTGATGGCTTCACACCAGAATTCTATCAAACCTTCAAGGAAGAGCTTAGTCCTGTACTGCAGAAATTATTCCAAAAAATTGAGGAAGAAGGAATCCTCCCCAACACATTCTATGAAGCAAACATCACCCTGATACCAAAACCAGGAAAAGACCCAAACAAAAAGGAGAATTTCAGACCAATCTCACTCATGAATATAGATGCAAAAATTCTCAACAAAATCCTAGCCAATAGATTACAGCTTATCATCAAAAAAGTCATACATCATGATCAAGTAGGCTTCATCCCAGGGATGCAAGGCTGGTTTAACATACGCAAGTCCATAAACATTATCCACCATATTAACAGAGGCAAAAATAAAGATCACATGATCCTCTCAATAGATGCAGAAAAAGCATTTGATAGAATCCAGCATCCTTTTCCACTTAGAACACTGAAGAGTATAGGCATAGGTGGCACATTTCTAAAACTGATTGAAGCTATCTATGACAAACCCACAGCTAATATTTTATTGAATGGAGTAAAACTGAAAGCTTTTCCTCTTAGAATTGGAACCAGACAAGGTTGTCCTCTGTCACCTTTACTATTAAACATAGTGCTGGAAGTTCTAGCCAATACAATTAGGCAAGACAAGGAAATAAAGGGAATCCAAATGGGAGCAGAGGAGGTCAAACTCTCCCTCTTTGCTGACGACAAGATCTTATACTTAGAGAACCCCAAAGACTCAACCACAAGGCTCCTAGAAGTCATCAAAAAATACAGTAATGTTTCAGGATATAAAATCAATGTCCACAAGTCAGTAGTCTTTGTATACACCAATAACAGTCAAGATGAGAACCTAATTAAGGACACAACTCCCTTCACCATAGTTTCAAAGAAAATGAAATATCTAGGAATATACCTAACGAAGGAGGTGAAGGACGTCTATAAAGAAAACTATGAAATCCTCAGAAAGGAAGTAGCAGAGGATATTAACAAATGGAAGAACATACCATGCTCATGGATGGGAAGAATCAACATTGTTAAAATGTCTATACTTCCCAAAGCAATCTACCTATTCAATGCCATTCCTATCAAAATACCAACATCGTACTTTCAAGATTTGGAGAAAATGATTCTGCGTTTTGTATGGAACTGGAGAAAACTCCGTATAGCTAAGGCAGTTCTTAGTAATAGAAATAAAGCTGGGGGCATCAGCATACCAGAATTTAGTCTGTACTACAAAGCCATAGTGGTCAAGACAGACGGCACAAAAACAGAGACATAGACACTTGGAATCGAATTGAAAACCAAGAAATGAAACTAACATCTTACAACCACCTAATCTTCGATAAACCAAACAAGAACATACCTTGGGGGAAAGACTCCCTATTCAATAAATGATGTTGGGAGAACTGGATGTCTACATGTAAAAGACTGAAACTGGACCCACACCTTTCCCCACTCACAAAAATTGATTCAAGCTGGATAAAGGACTTAAATTTAAGGCATGAAACAATAAAAATCCTCCAAGAAAGCACAGGAAAAACACTGGAAGATATTGGCCTGGGGAAAGACTTCATGAAGAAGACTGCCATGGCAATTGCAACAACAAAAATAAACAATTGGGACTTCATTAAACTGAAAAGCTTCTGTACAGCTAAGGAGACAACAACCAAAGCAAAGAGACAACCTACACAATGGAGAAGGATATTTGCATATTTTCAATCAGACAAAAGCTTGATAACTAGGATCTATAGAGAACTCAAATTAATCCACATGAAAAAAGCCAACAATCCCGTATATCAATGGGCAAAAGATATGAATAGAACCTTCTCTAAAGATGACAGACGAATGGCCAACAAACACATGAAAAAAATGTTCATCATCTCTATATATTAGAGAAGTGCAAATCAAAACCACTCTGAAATATCATCTAACCCCAGCAAGAATGGCCCACATCACAAAGACTCAAAACTGAAAATGCTGGTGTTGATGTGAGGAGAAGGGAACACTTTTACACTGCTGGTGGGACTGCAAACTAGTACAACCTTTCTGGAAGGAAATATGCAGAAACCTCAAAGCACTCAAGCTAGACCTCCCATTTGATCCTGCAATCCCATTACTGGGCATCTACCCAGAAGGAAAAAAATCCTTTTATCATAAGGACACTTGTACTAGACTGTTTATTGGAGCTCAATTTACAATCGCCAAAATGTGGAAACAGCCTAAATGCCCACCAACCCAGGAATGGATTAAGAAGCTGTGGTATATGTATACCATGGAATACTATTCAGCTATTAAAAAAAATGGAGACTTTACATCCTTCGTATTAACCTGGATGGAAGTGGAAGACATTATTCTTAGTAAAGCATCACAAGAATGGAGAAGCATAAATCCTATGTACTCAATTTTGATATGAGGACAATTAATGACAATTAAGGTTATGCGGGGGGAACACAGAAAGAGGGACAGAGGGAGGGGGGTGGAGCCTTGGTGTGTGTCATACTTTATGGGGGCAAGACATGATTGCAAGAGGGACTTTACCTAAGAATTGCAATCAGTGTAACCTGGCTTATTGTACCCTCAATGAATCCCCAACGATAAAAAAAAAAAAAAAAAAAGTTCATCATCCTTAATCATGCGAGAAATGCAAATCAAAACTACTTTGAGATATCATCTAACTCCAGTAAGATTAGCCCATATCACAAAATCCCCAAACCAGAGATGTTGGCGTGGATGTGGAGAAAAGGGAACACTTCTACACTACTGGTGGGAATGCAAATTAATACGTTCCTTTTGGAAAGATGTTTGGAGAACACTTAGAGATCTAAAAATAGACCTGCCATTCACTCCTATAATTCCTCTCCTAGGTATATACCCAGAAGACAAAAAATCACATTATAACAAAGATATTTGTACCAGAATGTTTATTGCAGCCCAATTCATAAATTATGGAAGGAGCCCAAGTGCCCATTGACTCACGAATGGATTAATAAATTGTGGTATATGTACACCATGAAATATTATGTAGCCTTAAAGAAAGATGGAGACTTTACCTCCATATTTACATGGATGGAGCTGAAACATATTCTTAGTAAAGTATCTCACGAATGAAAGAAAAAGTATCCAGTGTACTCAGCCCTACTTTGAAACTAATTTATAGCTTTCATATGAAAGCTATAACCCAATTATAATCTAAGAATATGGGGAAAAGGGAGGATGGGTGGAGGAAGGATAATTGGTGGGACCACACCTATGGTGCATCTTACAAGGGTACATGTGAAACTTACTAATATAAATGTCTTAGCACAGTAAGTAAGAAAATGCCAGGAAAGCTATGTTAACAGGTGTAATGAAAATATGTCAAATGGTCTATAAAACCAGTGGATGGTGCCCCATGATTGCATTAATGTACATGGCTATGATTTAAAAATAAAAAAATAAAATGCCTTTCCCCTATACATACCATCTCTCCATTCTATGTCTAATGAATTTTAAAAGTTCTCCTCTGTGAAACTTATATTTTTAGCTGCTGTGATGGCTCAGAACAGATGCATTTTGTGTGTGTGACACTAACAGAACACTTACCCCACTTTATAGTATTGTTTCTTTTTGTTTGTTTGTTTGTTTTTTGGCCAGGGCTGAGTTTGAACCCGCCACCTCCGGCATATGGGACTGGCACCCTACTCCTTGAGCCACAGGCGCCGCCCTATAGTATTGTTTTTACAGTACTCCCCCTGGGCTATGAACCTCTGGAAGCCAGAGATAGCACATTATTAATGGTCACATCTCTAATTCCCAGAAATGGCCATTAAAACACTAAGTAAATAAATTTAATTTACTAAATTAAATTTAAAAATTTATTAGTCAAGCTTCAGGTTTAAAACTGGGATTTCTTTTACCTATGATTTATACATGGACATGAAAATGTTTTTATTTTTAAAACAATGAGCCAACAGTCTTTTTTTTTTTTTTTTTTTTTTTTTTTGAGACAGAGTCTCACTTTATGGCCCTCGGTAGAGTGCCGTGGCTTCACACAGCTCACAGCAACCTCCAACTCCTGGGCTTAAGCGATTCTCTTGCCTCAGCCTCCCGAGTATCTGGGACTACAGGCGCCCGCCACAACGCCCGGCTATGTTTTGGTTGCAGTCTGGCCGGGGCTGGGTTTGAACCCGTCACCCTCGGTATATGGGGCCGGCGCCTTACCGACTGAGCCACAGGCGCCGCCCTAGTCTTTTTTTTTTTTTTTTTTTAGACAAAGTCTCACTTTGTCACCCTCAGTAGAGTGTCATGGTGTCACAGCTCACACCAACCTCAAACTCTTCAGCTCAAGCAATTCTCTTGCCTTAACCTCCCAAGTAGCTGGGATTATAGGTGCCCACCACAATGTCCAGCTACAACAGTCATTTATTTATCTATTTATTCATTCATTCATTCATTTGATAACTAATTTGTTCTAGTCCTCACACATAGTTTATGTCAATTGTACAGCAGTAGCTTCAAAGTCCTCAATATAATCATTTTTATTTAAATAGTAAACAAAAGTTCCAGAGCTAGCAGTAGCCAATACATAGCTAAGTATTCCCAATCAAATGAAGGTTGCAGTACCCAAGCAAAACAACTCTTTAAAATATTTTCTCTTTATTTTGAACTACATGGATTTTATAAACAAACCAAAAATTAAATTTTTTATACATTTCAAATCCGAAAACATATAAGCTTATTACAGAACATAAATTATAAACATAAATATATTTTAAAATACATGTTCGTTTGTAGATAAAATCAGTAAAATTAATTGTTTCAAAACATAAGCACTAAATTAAGATGAAGAAAAATTAGTCATAAAAATCTTTTTACTATTGAGTAAACATTAAAATATTTGTATCATAAAACAAATTCGCCAGCATTAGAAAAAATCAAAACAATGAAAAAAAAAAAAAAAAGCTTGCTCCAAATAATTATCTTTTCCATAAATGTTAAGGCTGAGGGGAACAACCTAAGGCAACATATTTTATGTCTAAATGATTTTCCACCTCGAGAATTTTTTACCTGCTCCAATTTTGTGATTTGCTGAGTTCTTTCATTGCTTTGTAGGTCCAAGTTGTCTGGGATAATATTCTGATTTCAACAGTTGTATGAAGTTAGTATAGCTTTAATGTTTTAATGTTTCTGCCAAATGTCATTACTTCATCTCTCAGACGGAGCTATGGAAACAGCTCAAATCATCTTGTACATACCTTTGAAGACCACAAATGAAGAAATGAGAAAAGCAGATAGTATAGCAAGTGAAACTCTTCTCTGCTTTCTGGTTCAGATTTTATCAATATAACCAATCAAATCTATCGGAATTTGTTTAATTTGAGATGTAAGGCTATAATATGGATCCAGCTCTGTTAGACAATGATTGCTTCACTTTAATACATAAAAAAGTAAACTATCTAGATGGTGTCTAATTTAGAGATAGAGTGGAAAAAGTCCAAAGGCCATTGCTTGGTACCATGCAGACTGCCTCTCTTGTACCCTTTCAGAGGCTGCATGTGATTCCATATGCCTGAGTGTGTACTTTTGTGTTCTTATAAGATAAAAATCAATTCTAATCATTCACAGACTCAGCAACTGTGAATTCATTTGCTTGCTAAAATGTAACCCCAAAATCAATGTTCCCAGTGGACATAGGTAGAGTAGCCAAAAATTTGACTTTCCCAAAGCACTGGTTCTCAGCTGCAGTCAAATACCACAACATTCTGGCTTCTTGTTTCTGTTCTCACATGGAGATGAACAGAAGATGCAGATAGTTCAGCGCAATACAAGAAGCTCCAGCTCTGGGGCCAGGTGGATGGGGTCTAAACCTCAACTCTGCTACCTATTAGTGTGGCAGACCCAGGCATGGCACTTGACCCTTCTCAATCTATTTTATCTCTTGTAGAATAAAGAGAACAGAATGTATCAGCATGAGCTGTTATGAAAATTAAAGATTACATTCGATTTATATATTTCACCTAGGAATCAGTTCGGTACTTGTCGTGACTTTATAGGACATAACTGCCATTAATGTCAAAAATCTGCTGTACATAGACATAAGCAATGAGAATCTGAGACATTAAAGTGACTGCAGTTTGCCCTCTGAGAGGACGGAGCAAGATGAACCTTCCCCCGGGTTTATGTGCACTTGTTTTGACATACGCTTCAATATGACCATGTTATTTGCCAACTTAACTGCATACTATCATGTGCTATCTAGCTTCTAATAATCAAATTCCATTTCTATTTGCTATACTAGATTGCTTATCAAATTATTCAAGTCATGCTGGAGAGTCAGCTCGTGTAGGCTACTCATTGTCATATTTCTCTTGATAACATTTCTAACCCATATTTATCACAAGTTCTAGTCTTTCACAAAAGTAATAGACAATTATCAAGAAGTGTATAGGAATTTCTGGCCTAATAACAATTTTCCAACTGGCTAAGTTAAGTAAGTGTTTGAGTTAGATATAAGCCAAAAGTACAGGAACTGCCGAATTAAATCAAGAACAGAAAAAAAATAGCTCTTTTAAATTAGAAACAAATTATATATTGCTGATATATAAAGAACTCCTAGAATTCATAAGATTATTAAATTGAGTATGTTTTTCAATGCACAAAAGATTGAAACAAACCTCTTAAAAAGGTATATAAGTGATCAACAAGCACATGAAAAGATGCACAACAGAAGACCAAAGAAAAATGCAGAATAAAATCACCATAAAATATCATTATACATCCACTGGAATGACTGAAATTATAAAGATTGACAATTCCAAGTGTTGGCAGGAATGTAGAAAAACTGGAAGTCTCATACATTGCTAACAGGAAGATAAAATGGCTCAACTACTTTGGAAATCAGTTTGACAGTTTCTTATAAAGTGCACTTACATCCACTCAGAAAATCAGCTCCCAGGTAATTACCTAAGACAAAAACACATGCCCATACAAAGACTTAAACATAAATGTTCATAGCAGCTTTACACATAATTGCTATAACCTGGGAAAAACTCAAATGTGAACAACAGATGAATAGAAAAGTTGTGACATATCCATATGATGAAATATTACTTAATAATAAAATGGAATAGACAACTGATGAATACATCACCAGAAATGAACCTTAAAACTAGGATCTGAGTGATAGAAGCAAATATAAAAGAGTAAAAATTGCATGATTCCATTTATATGAAATTATAATTCCATTTGTATGAAATTATACAAAACTAATCTATGGCAACAGAAAATAAGTGTTTTCTAGGGGCCAAGGAAGAGAGAAAAATGTTGTAAAGGATGAGGAGAAAATGATGAAGGTTATGGAAATGTCTGCTCTCTTGACAGTGGCAGTAGTTATATGGGAATAGATAATTGTCAAATTCATTGAACTATATGCTTCAGGCACTTTTTTTTTTTTTTTTTTTTGTAAAGACAGAGTCTCACTTTATGGCCCTTGGTAGAGTGCCGTGGCCTCACACAGCTCACAGCAACCTCCAACTCCTGGGCTTAAGCGATTCTCTTGCCTCAGACTCCCGAGTAGCTGGGACTACAGGTGCCCTCCACAACGCTCGGCTATTTTTTGGTTGCAGTTTGGCCAGGGCCGGGTTTGAACCCGCCACCCTCGGTATATGGGGCTGGCGCCTTACTGACTGAGCCACAGGCGCCTCCCAGCACTTTTTAAATTATTTTTTTAGATAAAAGATTTCACTGCACTTCAGTTCTGTCATCCAGGCTGGAGTGCAGAGGCATCATCATAGCTCACTGTAGCCTGGAACTCCCTGAACCTCAAGCCTCAGCCTCCCAAGTAGATAGCACTACAGGGTAGCTGCTATCTTGGCTGGCTAATTTTCTTTTCTTTTTGTAGAGACAAGAGTTTTACTATGTTGCCCAGTGTGGTCTGGAACTGCTGGCCTCAAGCAATCCACCCATCTTGGCCTCCCAAAGCACTAGGATTACAGGTGCAAGCCACTTGCTTGGCCTGAAGTATATACTTTAAATAAATGTATTTTACTTTATGCATGTTATGCCTCAAAGTTGTTTTAAAATTATATGATGACTGCAAACTGTCACTCAACAGGAGAGAATTAGGAAAAAAGAAAGAGCAATAAATTTTGTAGTTTCTTTTCTTTGTAGTAGCTGTCTACTACCAATACATACTGTTATTTATCTGATAGTGATTGATGAATTATAATCAGGAATAGCCACACTTCTAAAATAGCTTATCTGTGAGAACCAAAAATAAAATGGTGCCTACCAGGGTAGAGAGTAACAACTCACATACTAAACCAGTTGAGTAGTCATTTCCCCCACTTTGATTGACTATTGTCGTGTAAAGAATTTATTAACTAATTGCACATATACTAGCATGTGATATGTTCCAGATTTTGAAACCAAGACACTAAAGATACCAAGGACACTGAAAAAAGTGACCAAAATACTAACTCTTCCCCCAAAGAATTTTCAATAGAGGCAGAAACAGATATATACAGAAATAATTCCAATAAATATGATAATCATGAAAATGTGTCCTGAATCATTTCTGTACACCAGAATCATAAGGCAATTGTATCAAATGAAATTCTTATCCTCTTTCCAAAGATTCTGATTTGTGCAGCCTGGAAGGGCACTTGAAGATTCTATATTTAATGTTTCCCAAGTGATTCCAATGGACGCCAAAATTTGAGAGTCACCTGACATAAGATTTTTATATTTATATTTATTTTTGTTTTTATTTTTATCTTTGGAGCACCAAAGATTACCAAAACCAGCCTAGGATGGCCAGTTCAAAGGAAGTGCTACTTGGGCTGGATAAAGGAGGATGAATAGGAATTACGGAGCCAGGAGGAGGGTTAGATTCTCAAAAAGTTAAGAACTATATAAATAGTAAAGTGAAACCAAATTAAAAGACAGGAAGCAGAGGCAATGGGGACTGTCAAGAGTCAGATGATGGAGATTTTTTAATTAGTTAATTAAAGGGGTATTTTGAGAGGAGTTGGTCTGACGAGAGACTGGCTGGAGATGACAGGGTCTGTTGCCCAGACCTTTTTTTTTTTTCTTTTAACAGGGTTTGCCACATCAATCGCACTTTATTGGACCAATCAGTATTTCAGTGCTGCAAACTAACTCACAGAACAAGAAGTACAAGATAGACATAGCCAAGACACAAAAATAAAAACCTCAACACATCAAAAGCAGTTGCTAAACGCACTGCGGTCTGACCTTCTGGCTTGACAGCTCGCCTGGGGTCGGAGGCGCGAGGGCAGCTCCACTGGGGCCAACGTGGGCGCCCAGCACAGGAGGGAACAAGGCCTGGGAATCCCCTGGAGGTAGCGCCTCTGCTTTCAGTCTCCTCGGATTGATCCATGACATGTGTCCCAAGGAAGGCCACCTTGGCGACACTTCCATGGGTTCCAAGAAGACGGCTTTGCTCTGCGCCCTGTCGGCTCCGGGCTGCCATCTCCACTGCAGGCTTTTTGCACACCTGGTTCAAGTTCCGCAGTCAGGCTACCAGTCCCACCAAGTCTGGCCACTCCTCTGGCGTTTCCAGAGCCTTCTGCTGATGTGCAGCCGAGTTGCAGCTCTTAATCCCACCTATCTATGAGGGTTTAGAGTTTTCAGCTTCTCGTGGCCAGTCACTTGCACTTCTGCAGGGCTCAGTGTCCCTGCGCCTCCACCCCTCATCTGTCCTGGGCTGCTCCTCGCAGTGAGCCCCCACCTCGGGCACTGACCCTCCACCCCTCATCTGTCCTGGGCTGCTCCTCACAGTGAGCCCCCTCCTCGGGCGCCGGCCCTCCACCCCTCATCCGTACTGGGCTGCTCCTCGCAGTGAGCCCCCTCCTCGGGCGCTGGCCCTCCACCCTGGCCTGTAAAGCTTCTCCTGGCCTCGCCCAGCCGCGCCCCCCTCTGCAGGTATCAGCGACCTCCAGGTTTGGCCCCTGGCAGCCCCAGCCTTCACTCGGCCTCTGCGCCCAACGGCGTCGGGGACAGGGGACAGGAGCCACGGGTCCTCGTGGCCTTCTCGGCCTCGCCTCACACATCACCCACCAACGGCTTCCAACCGCCACAACGGCCTCCCCTTTCTTTTTAATGATTTCTGTGGATTCCTACCTCTTGTACCCAACCCAGAAAGAAGCCACGGGTAAGTATCCTATAGAAATATCCTCAGACTTACTGCCTAGTTCACAAACCTACACTGACAAGCAACAGTGAACCCCCCTTTCTGGGTTCGTTAACAGCTTGACCCTTCTGTTTAATTTATCCTAAACTCTCAACCTTTTGCTCAGTCTTCTGTTCTGTCCCTTCATTTTAATCATGAATACAGATGTCTTTGCCACCTCTGGAGCAAGGTTTGCCCTCAACCTTTGTCCTCCCTGCCTCTGAGTAGTCAGTGAGCAAGGTCAGTACCAAGCACTTTGGTTGTCACTTTCCAGTGACCCCAAGCACTCTGGTTGTCACTTTCCAGTGACCTTGAAGGAGGTTGACCTCAAGGTGACTACCGCTAGAAAAACTTTTAAGTTTGAAGATGTGAATCTCTGGAAATACACAAAGCCTTTGTCTTACTGGTCACTGTATTCTATCTGGTATGCTGTTGTGTCTTTAAGTATTTAAAAGGAGTTCTCCACATACCTCACTTGGAAGGCATTTATTTCTGTTGAGCTCAAACGTAATTAATTTAAAATACACACTGAATATTATAGTCCTTTGAACTGTAAAGGACTATACAGAAAAAAATATATACCAATCTTAATGAAAGATGTAGGAAAAGATTTACCCAGAATAGATGCTTTGCAAGTTTTTCTTAGGCAATATAACGTTAACTTACAAAGTTTGGAGGATTTGCAGTGGTGGGGGCGGTTTATAGATAATTTAGTTTAGTTTGGGGATGTGTTTTAGAAGATTTTAATCCTTTTCAGAGTATGCACCAAAACACAAGTGCTATTTTTATGCTGGTAGATGACAAAAAACATACTCTCTTGGCTAATGGCTAATGCCTAAAGCAGTTTTATGAGGTGTGTAGGTTTATGTGTGCTTAAACTTGGCCTGAAATACCTTCCTGGAAAGTATTATGTTGATTATCTCTTCAGTTTACTGAATACCTAGTTTTATCAGACACTGACTTGGAACTTCAAGTACACCATCACCCACATCTTTCTTGCTCCTGAGTTTGATTCTTTTATAAAGCCTTCTCTAACTCCCATCTCCACCCACAATTCATCTTCCCCTCCTCTGAAATCTTCCAAACCCTTTATTTGTACCTTTCTTTTCCTTTCCTATTACACCTTTGA
The DNA here is from genome assembly GCF_027406575.1 of Nycticebus coucang. Lineage (NCBI taxonomy): Eukaryota > Metazoa > Chordata > Mammalia > Primates > Lorisidae > Nycticebus > Nycticebus coucang. The sequence goes on along the minus strand of NC_069794.1, from coordinate 88,747,852 downwards.
ACCTAAAATTCTAGATTAGAAGAATATCAAAACAGAAACACGAGCACAGAGAAAAATTCAAATCTCAGGAAAAAGCACCTAGTATGGGGTACAGCATCTGAATTCTTTAATATTAGGGTGGGAGCTCTTGGTTCCTATGTTTAGAAAGCAAGATTTTGACAATATACTGTCAAAATAACCTCTGACGGTGTATTTTTCTACTTATCTGTTTTATAGACATTATACTTCTTAAAATAGCATAGCCAGAAAGCATTTCCTGATACCTTCAAGGTGCCTGGATTGCCCTGCAAATCATAACATGTAAAAGTCGCCCATTTTGCAGATTCAAAGTCAGAAGTAAGGGAAGAACTAAGAGCCCTCAATTCAAGAATGCATTCATGGATGCAGGACAAATAATTTGGTTTGATATTTAAGGCATGAGTAAGTATCAGCAAACTTAAACTCTTACAAGGTAGGTAGCTTTTGCTATATGCGTACTTCGGAATTTAATTTGAGAAAGTCCAGAGCCATCATAAAATCAGAAAATAATATGAATTTTCTTGAAGCCTCTGGTTAGTTTAGTTAGACTGAGGGTAATAGCAAAAAACTGGGTCCAAATGTATTGCATCCTCCAACTATATCACTTTTCCAAAGTCAAAAGAGGTTTGCGTTTGGAATAGCTAAGAGTGGAGGATTCAGCTCTATAACATTTTAGTGTAGTGTTTCTTCATCATCCTACTGTGCATGTCCCTGCAACCACATCGCTTCACAAAACTGACAGCTCTGTTAGGAAGATTTCATTACAACAGCTTTTTTTCCTTTTTAATTACAACAGATTTTAGTCTTGTGACATTTGGTTTTCATCTGTTCTGTATATGGTTTGGGAACTAATAGTCTAGAGTTCCAATTAAGTAATAGAGAATAATGGACATACTTGCAAAGATTTAGCAATAGGGAAGAAAAAGCTCAAGCACTAGGACCAGAAGTTTCACGAGACCAGGTACTCATGCCAGATCTCTGGTGCCATACTTCCTGTTTGTTCTGAGTCAGAGCTACTGGGAAAAATCTCTCTTCTTGTGGTAACAGTACTTGACCTTTTAATAGTAACTAAAAAACCAGAAATTGTAACATCATCAGAGATCATTTGATATTTGGGGGAAAGCTACTGCTTCTTTCTCTTTCTGAATTTTTGAAAATGATAATCTGAAAATATACCAATATACCAAATATACCAATCATTTTGCTACTATTTAATACTTCTTTAATGCATGTTGAAATAACAACCTACTGGAGGAGATTGCACATAAATATCAATGTTCTGTATATCAGCCAACATATGATAAGTGGAATATAAGTTGAAACAAAATAAGCACAATTGGTAGCCAGGGAATAAGGGTCACTCAGGGTGAGGTAGACTCTGTAGTGCATAAGTGACTGTTGAAAGGTGATGGAAAAGTTTTATACTGAAGACTTACAGCTTGGTGTGGGAAGGAGGGAAACATACTGAGAATCAGGAGAATAATATAAATAGAATTATGCAGATTAAAGGCCCAGTCCATCTGTATGAGAATTAAGAGAACAGATGAGACATTATACTAGTTTTGTTATCTCTGAAAAGTAAAAGCAGATAGAGGACAGATAGTTGGAGCCAAGTTAGTAAATCTGAACTTCACTCGGTCACTCACAGAAGGCATTACAGTACCGTGGTAAAGAGCTTAGGTGCTGCCCCTTCATCCCCACACATCCTGCACTGGGAAGAGGGCAACCTAGGATTCCAGGCATTACATCTCAGGTACTATGTGTTCTCAGATGAGTTGCTAAACTGTGTAAGGTTCAGTGTTCTCCATAGTTAAATGATAATACTAGTCACCACATAAGATTCTTGTGAAAATTAAGTCTCTTCATTTAGAGCATGAATTGCTCAGAACAGTGCCTTATATTTAGTAAGCCCTCCATATTTTCTAACTATTATCATTGAGCAGCAAAATAATGTAACTGAAATGAAGTACTAGGAATACAAGCTTTGGATGGGTGTTAAAATATATTGGAGAAGGGTGACTCTGTTAGAAACGAGACCAACAGAGAGAATACCACCAATTTCTTAAGTATGTCATGATTTAGGGCAAAAACTAAAGTAATAGCAGCAGGAAGGCAAAGAAAGGGAAAGATGCCAGAAATTTCCCAAAGGTAAATTTTTCCACATGGGAGAACTTATTGTCTATGGGAGACAATACCAAGGAGTAAGTCAAGGATGGCTCTGAGATTTCATTACTGAGGAAATGGAGCTTCATTTTTTTTTTTAATTCAGGAATTGAGTTAGTAGACTGAAAGGCATGTTGAAAGAGAGGAGTTGTTAGTTCAGTTTTAAGCATGATGAGTTTGAGATGCATAAAAGAACTATAAGGGAAAATTTCCTCTTGACTCTTAGCAATGCCGAAGGGGTGTTTATGGAAGAGAGATGGAAGGAAGTGTAAACTGTCACACTAAAGGTGAAAAGACACAATCTGGATGAGTAGGGTATTAGATGAAGAGAGAAGGAAAAGAGAGAGCTTGAGATATGACTCTGGAAAACATCAATCTTTGAAGCAGAGAACCCACAAAATGTGGGTTAAAAAGACTAACCCATATTTTCAAAGGAACCATCTGAGATAACAAAGGAGCACTCTTACAGAGGCCAAAGAATAACACTTTCTAAGACATATGTATTAGATATCAAGGGGTAATTTCTAGAGAATTAAGAGAATATTATTATTAATAAAATAGGCTGCATTTATGCACTAGAAGTTCATTGGTTCTTTTTGAAAACAGATTCAATATAACAGTGAAAAGAGAAAGCAGCTTGCAGGGACTAAAGAATAAGTCATAATAGGTAAAGGCATCATGTATAGACCACACTTTCTTCTTTTCTTTTTCCTTTTTTTAATTTAAGTGGATTTAGGGGTACAAGTGGATTTTTGTTACATGAATGAATTGCATAGTACACCTGAATAGAGTTCACTACACCCAATAGGTAATTTTTCATTCCACGCCCCACCTCCTACCCTCCTTCTTTGGAGTCCCCAATTTCTACTAAGTCACTTATTATAAACATGCATACCCACTGCTTAGCTCTCACTTAAAAGTAAGACCATGTGGTATGTGGGGGTTTTTTCTGGGTTACTTCCCTCAGAAGAATGGCTTCTAGTTCTATCCAAGTTGCTGCAAAAAAAATTATTCCATTCTTTTTAATGCCTGAGTAGAATTCCATGGTGTGTGTGTGTGTGTGTGTGTGTGTGTGTGTAGCACATTTTCTTTATCCATTCATCAGTTGGTGGCATGTAAGTTGGTTCTGTATCTTTGTAGTTGTGAATTGTGCTGCAGTAAACATACCGGTGCAGGTGTCTTTTTTATAAAATGACCTCTTTTCCTTTGGTAGATATCCAACAGTGGGACTCCTGGATTGAATGGTAAATTTGCTTTTAGTTATTTGAAAAATCTCCATGTTACTTTTCTCTACAGGTTGTATTAATTTACATTCCTGCCAACAAATACAAGCATTGCTTTTTCAGTGCATCCATGCCAACATCTGTTATTTTTTTTACTTTTTAATAATGGCCATTCTGGGAGGGGTAAAGTGGTAACTCATTGTGGTTTTTGTTTGCATTTCCCTGATCATTAGGAATGTTGAGCATTTTTTCATAAGTTTGTTGGTTATTTGTATAAAAGTAGAAACTCAAAGGAACAGGATAGAGAACCCAGAAATAAACCCACATACCTGTAGCCAACTAATCTTCAACAAAGCTGGTAAAAGCATAAACTGGGGAAAGAACCTCAGTTGAATAAGTGGTGCTAGGAAAATTGGGAGAGCCACAAGCAGAAAAATGAAACTGGACACATATCTCTCACCATGTACAAAAATTAACTCAACATGGATTAAAGACTGAAAATAAGAGCTAACACTATAAAAACCATAGAAGAAAATAGGAAAATCACATCTGGACATTGGCCAAGGCAAAAAAAAAAAAAAAAAAAAAAACGTTGTGACTAAAACCCCAAAAGTAAATCCAACAAAAATAAATAAATGGGACTTAAACTAAAAAGTTTCTGTTAAATAAAAGAAATAATCAGAGTAAATAGAAAACCTACAGAACAGGATAAAATATTCACAAACTATATGTCTGGTGAAGAACTAATATCCAAAAACTACAAGAAACTCAAACAAATTAGCTAGACCATACTTTTAGGACATAAAATGGTTAACCTAAAGGAGATTAAACAGTGATCTTAAAACAGCAGAAGGTCCAAGAAGTGATTAAATTTGGTATGGACTTTTTTTTTGTTGTTGACTGTATTAAGGTAAGGGTGTAAAGATGATGTGTGTGGGCACCTACGAGGGAGAACAGAAGCTCAACCAATCAGAACACAGGCTGGCCTGCATAAGACATCCCTGAAAAAATGCTAAACAAGCTGTTTTCAAAGACTGGGAGACCTAAGAATGTCTATAAGAAAAAAAAGAAAGATCCAGTAAAAAGGCAGAAAGGTGCTGATGTGAGAGAAAAAAGAAATCATTGATTAAACAATTTTATGGAAGAGATTAAATAATAGTGGTAAAGACAGCACAAATGACAATTCTGTGATGAAGAGACACATTTTACTCCTGTGATATGAAAAAAAAAAGTGATGATCAAGAGGAAAGTGAGGTCATGGAAAGCAGCAGCAGAGAGAACTGAGAACAGAGGGAGAAAACCTGTTGGAGCTCACATTGGCTGACATTCCAGAAGGAGCAGAGGTCATCTGCTTAGAGTGAGGGAGCAGTGCTGAGATTGGAAGTTAAAAGCATAGAAAATCTAAAACAGCTGCCGTGAGCAATGCAATAAGAATTTAACAAGCAATGAATAAAGAAAAGAACTGACAAATAGCATTAAGAACCCAAGTGAGGTTAGATAGCATGAATTTGCAGTGGACCAAATGTGCAGTTTTATAACTTTCTGTAACACCAAGCAGGTTGCATCATCTTATCACATTATCAATTTTTCCTCAATGCATAGTTTCCTTTTCAGGTTTTTTTTTCTAATCTGCTTAAATGAATCAGAAATGAGTTAACAGCCCAAATCCACAATACGTGTCAAAATTATATATAGAATTGTTACTGGAATTTCTCTCTTCAGTAGGTCCTGGATCTCAGGGATTCCAGGAATGAACCCATGGACCACAGATCAGTGGTAAGACAGGATTTTATTAGAAAGGAATACAGAAGTAAAAAGCACCAGAACTTCTGGCAAGAGGAAAGACCAAGTGGGGAGTCTCTACATGGGCTTTATATCTAGGGGTATTATGTCTTGAGAATTACACTTGGCCAGGACTTGGCAAATCGAAACACATTTTCAGTGTTAATGAGTCTTATTGACAAATGAATGAATGCAGTCCCTCCAGCTCAGGGCAAAAGGTTAGGGTGTTCCCTTCATGAAATTGCCCAATCCTAGGAAAACTGGGGTCTCCTGTTCAGCCCTTAAAGGGGGGACCCTATATCAATTCACCCTCTCTAAATAGAAACTGTAACTGCTGTTAGGGGAAAAGGACAAAGACTCAATCTTACTGCTTCCTGCTGAACCGGGCAATGATAGAAGGGAGGCAGTTAGGGTTTCTCTGGAGGATGATTTAGGGATCTGTAATAGAATCTGGCCTTAGACTGGAATCATCTTTACTGTTTGTGGCCTGATGACATCATCTCTGGAAGACACAAATCTGGTGAGCATATTAAAAGGCAAGGGTAGAAGAGGGAGAGAAGGGGGTTGATTACAGTGCTATTGTTATCAGGTTGGAAATAATAAAGTCAGTGATTTCAAAAGAAAACTACATTAACACTCTTCTTGCTGGTTTCTAAACAATAACTTTGAATTTTCTTTAGGCTCACAAATGTAGGTGGACTGTGATTGATTCTCTTCGTGGTCTACTTCTGTAGGAGGTGGTGGGTTCCAGGATTTTACTCATGAACAATGTATCTGGGAATCTATTCCCATAACTTTAACAGCTGTAGAAGAAGACAAGATAACAGGACCCCAAGTTGGGGTTAGGGAAGATGAATTGGAGGGAAGAGTTTTGATCATAACTAGATCTCCAGGACAGAAAAGCTCTTTTAGGGTTGAATGTGAAATGGTAATAGGGAGGTTAAGGATTTATTGAAATTTAGCTAAAGAAGTAATATGTTTTACTAATAAATCATTAGTTAAAAAGGGCCTTTGGTATAATAACTCAAATGGGCTACAACCGAGTTTCTGAGGTAAATTTCTTATTCTAAAGAGAACAATGGGAAGTAATTTAGTCCAAGGGAGATGAGTGTCTTGAGTTAGATTTGATAACTGTTCTTTGATTTTTATCATTCATTTTCTCCACCTTTCCAAAGGATTGGGGTCTCCAAGAACAGTGTAGATGATACTTTATGCCAAGGGCTTTAGATACTCCCTGTGTAGTAGCTGCTTTAAAGGCTGGCCCATTATCACTTTGCAAACTCCAAGGGAGTTCAAGCCTGGAGATAATCTCATGTACTAAAGCCTTCACAACCTCCTGGGCCTTTTCTGTCCTTCAAGGGAATGCTTCAACCCAATTAGTAAAAGTATCCACAAATACTAGAAAATATTGTAGACCATGTATTTAGGGAGAAAAGTAAAATCTATTTGCCAATCTTCACCAGGATATTTACCTTGTTTTTGGATACCTGGGGGAGCTAGAAGGTGATTTAAAGTATTGTTTCTCTGACGTACATCACAAGTCCTTATTATCTGTTTTATAGTTTTAAATAAGTTTTTTCCATTGAAGAGAGCTTTAGCCATTTAATAGGTACTTTCAGTGCCAAATGAAAAGACTAATGTAAAGTTTTAAGTATTTTCCATTGGTTCACAGCAGGTAATAGCAAAATTCCACTTCTGTTTTGTAGCCAGCCTGAAGGAAGTAGTGAATAGTCTCTGGACAAAGTCCATTCCTTTTCCTTTTGGGTATATCAAGGTGCATGATTCTCAAGTGGCCCCTCCCAAATAAGGGATGCCACAAGGGGAATTTTTCCCCTCTGTGCTGCCATTTTAGCCTCCTTATTGGCAAGTTGGTTACCTTTGGAAATATCATCTAGGTTTTTCTGGTGTCCCTTACAATGAATAACTGCTACTTCTTGTGGAGCATGAATAGCTTGTAATAACATATTTCATGATGATATTTTGTAGGGAAGCCATTGGAAATTAAGTATTGTCTTCCCTTCCAAATGGCAGCATGGGCATGTAAAATGAGGAAGGCATATTTTGAGTCATTGTATATATTGACACATATGTCTCTCCCAATCTCTAAAGTACAGCTTAAAGCTGTTAGCTCAGCTAATTGTGTGCTGGTTCCTGAAGGGAGAGACCCACTCACAACTACAACATACTGAGTAACTAAAGCACAGCCTACTTTGCAAGTTTCTTGTTCTATGAAAGAACTTCCATCTATATACAAAACCATGTCAGGATTAGGTGGGGAGGTTTCTTGTAAGTCTTAGCTGCATAGGTCTGTGCTATAATTTGTTGAAAGTCATACCCTATATCTTTGTTGGATTCAGGGAGTAAAGTGGCAGGATTCAAAGTGGCAGAGGTGCATAATTGTAGCACTAGCCCTTCTAATAACAAGGCTTGATATTTAAGAAGGCAGTTATCTGATAGCTAAAGATTGCCTTTTGAATTTAAAAGTCCAGTAAGGTCATGAGAAGTTTAAATAATTTGGTCTCTTCCCAAAGTTAGTTTATTTGCTCTGGGGTCAAGAGGGCCACAGTTGCTACACCTCACAGACAGTGTGGCCATTCCTTGGCCATGGTGTCGATTTCTTTACTAGATAAGCTACAGGTTGCAAAAAAGGACCCCAGTGTTGGATCAAGATTCCTATGGCAATTCTAGTCCATTCTGTAATTAATGTACAGGCTAAATTGTTATCTAGTAGGAAGACTTAAATTGGGAGCCTGTAAAAGAACATTTTTTAACGGTCAGAATGTTTTGTCTTCCCCTGGTTCCCATTCTAGAGTGACCAGCCACTCCTTTTGAGCATTTTTAATTAAAGAATAGAGTGGTCTATGCTTCACTTGGGATAATGATCTCCAGTTCCAGTCATATTATTGCAAAAGGCATGAAACCATATTTAAACAATATATGCTGGAACTGACGGACACAAACAACATAGCCTACTTATTTCTCTCAGCTGCCAACAGATGGCTGGAAGTTAGGACGGATTATCTGGGAGCTTACATTGTTCTCACAGCCTCTATAGCATCCATCAGTGGGCCTCCCAATTCTGGATTTGTGGGCCTGGGTCTTCTGTATGCACTTACGATAACCAATTATTTGAATTGGGTTGTGAGGAACTTGGCCGACATGGAGGTCCAGATGGGGGCTGTGAAGAAAGTGAACAGTTTCTTGACTATGGAGTCAGAGAACTATGAAGGCACCATGGATCCTTCTCAAGTTCCAGAACATTGGCCACAGGAAGGCAAGATCAAGATTCATGATCTGTGTGTCAGATATGAAAATAATCTGATACCTGTTCTTAAACATGTCAAGGCTTACATCAAACCCAGGCAAAAGGTGGGTATATGTGGTTGCACTGGCAGTGGAAAGTCATCTTTATCTCTGGCTTTCTTCAGAATGGTTGATATATTTGTTGGAAAGATTGTCATTGATGGGATAGACATTTGTAAGCTACCGCTGCACACACTCCGTTCTAGACTTTCCATTATTCAGCAGGATCCAATCCTGTTCAGTGGTTCCATTAGTTTTAATTTAGATCCAGAGTGTAAATGCACAGATGACAAACTCTTGAAAGCTCTAGAAATTGCTCAGCTAAAAAATATGCTCAAATCTCTACCAGGAGGTCTAGATGTGGTAGTCACTGAAGGAGGGGAGAATTTTAGCATTGGACAGAGACAGCTGTTTTGCCTTGGGAGGGCCTTTGTTCATAAGAGCAGCATTCTTATTATGGATGAAGCAACAGCTTCCATTGACATGGCCACAGAAAACATTTTGCAAAAAGTGGTCATGACAGCCTTCGCAGACCGCACCGTTGTTACAATAGCTCATTGCGTTCACATGATTCTGACAGCAGACCTGGTTAATTGAGATGAAACGAGGAAATATTTTAGACTATGACACTCCAGAAAGCCTCTTGGCTTGGGAAGATGGAGTATTTGCTTCTTTTGTTTGTGCAGAAATGTAAAGGTGTGAATGATACATGTGTTTATAGTAATACAGTCCTAACCTATTTAATGGATCATCAGATTGACCTTTGTGCAAAATCTTAAACTTTTACAGATTTTTGCATGAGAGAAGTTGGCATTTCCCTTTCCTGCTTTATAAACAGTTTTCTAAGATATTACTGCTAACTGTATTCATTACTGGTGTTTTTATAATGATCGAGCCACTCCGCCTTTAAGAACAGCAGGTTGTATTAAAACCTGTAAGCTACTTTAACAAATCAATAGCTTATGTTTCCTCATAACTTTGGTAACTATCTCTCAGGCATAGAAGTCAGTATTATTATACTCTTATTTGTAAGAATATATTTTCCTGATTGTTGGAGTCTCCAGATGTCACTGGAAGAGAATTTAAAAAGGGCACACTTTCTAAAGAAACATTCATGATTATTATCTACATTGTGATTAATATTTTTGTCCTCATTAATATTAATAATACTGATGTTTCCAGTATCCTCTTTCTTTTCCAAATCTAAATTGTTCCCTGTCATTAAGAAGTTATTACATTTATAGTAGTCCTATAAAGTCAAAACCTTAACTAGAAAGATCATGAAAAGAGCATGGATATTTGAAAAATTATTCACAACCGTAAGGAGAGGCTTCTTACAGTGTCAGGCATAATGTGTCTTTTTCAGACTGAAGTTCAAGAGTAGTCACATTCACTTTGTCAGTCATCATTAGCTGTGGTTTGATTCTGAGTGCTAAGATTGAAAGGAGCATAAAGAAATGGCCTTACTTGTCATAGGGTACACGCACAAATACACACACACACACCCATATCTTAGCCATATGCTAATAATGGCAGGTGAACATTCCTTGAAGGTGCAAAACAGTACCATGGCAGAGTGGAAATATCTCACATTTTGCAAATGTAAGAGTATATAACAAGTATCTTTTTCTAGTTGGAAGAGTTTTCTTCTTCTAGACATTTAAGCTCAATAATGTCACACGAGTCCATTTGCTGCTGCTCTTTTTTTTTAATGTACATGTAAAAAGCATACCAAAAATGTTATTCTGATTTTAGTGTGCATATAAAGAGTATATCAGGTGGTGCCTGTGGCTCAAAGGGGTAGGGCACCAGCCCCATATGCCAGAGGTGGCAGGTTCAAACCTAGCCCTGGTCAAAAAAAAAAAAAAAGACTATATCAAAAATTGATGGATATTAGTTGTATTTTTTGCTTAAATGTAAATTAATAAACTTAAAATACTAAAAGTTACTTTCATCATGCTAGCAACCATAGTTTCTACAATTCTGTGTCCACTCAGTATAAATATTATTGATCTGATTTTCATATGAGGATACACAAGCATTGCAATACTTTGAAAATTTACAATTGGTGGCTAAAAAGAAAAAATGATGCTGCCTTCCTATCATTCTTGTGTTTCATTATTATATTGTGTATTCACTCTTGGAAAATTGTTAATGCTTGTGTGTCCAGAATATGTGAATCTGTCTTCACCCAAATATAGAATCCTAATATTTATAAGAAATAAGTTCCATGAAGATGGACAAAATGGTCCATGTTATTAGGCTTAAATTAACACCCTTTGTTGTATATATAAAATTTCACTGGAAGAAAATAATCTTATTGTTTCTTGAAAGCTAATCAGAACAGAATAAGCACCCATTAATTAGATCTTGAAAGTATTTTCTAAAAATTAAACTAATCTCCTAAAATGTTGTTTTGTAGGGCTAAATTTATGTGATGCTTGTTACTAAGTTATACCTAATTCTCACAGAGAAATGAGTTTTTACCCATGGAAATAATCTCTTATTATATTTTTAAAATTATACAGCTATACACAGTCAACATCACCAGAAACATATCTACTTATACTATACCAAGAATCACGTTTCTCTTTCTTATACCCATGTGGTTCCTGGTCCCCTCATAATATGTAATTACTTAAGTTGAATAAATGCTTAATAGTCTATAAAATTTAACTAAAGTGAAGGATGTTTTTAATTGATTAATCATTTATTTCATTTTATGTATGATCTGTTGATTATAAAAATGATACATGTTGGGCAGTGCCTATGGCTCAGTGAGTAGGGCACCAGCCCCATATACCAAGGATGGCAGGTTCAAGCCCGGCCTCAGCCAAACGGCAACAAAAATATAGCCGGGATTTGTGATGGGTGCCTGTAGTCCCAGTTACTCAGGAGGCTGAGGCAAGAGAATTGCCTAAGTCCAAAAGCTGGAGATTGCTGTGAGTTGTGATGTCATAGCACTCTACCAAGGGTGACAAAGTGAGACTGTCTCTAAAAAAAAAAAAAAAGATACATGTTGAAGTATTTTTTATTATATAGATATATAGCTATAAAAGACCACTTTAACCCAAAGAAATTTTACATTTACAAGTTTTACATAGAATTAACCAAATCAATTTTAGAAATTTTACTTTCTTAATATTTAAATGCATAAAGCTTTATATTAAAATAACAGGGTTGCTGATGTCATTGACAGAGGAAGCATATTTCTCTTAAAGATTCTGCACCCTCTACTTTTATGCTATTAGTCATGACTCATTTAAAAGTCTACTTCACTCTTTAATAGATTAGGTACCAGAAAACTTTTCCAAATAACTGATACCTGAGATCTGGGACCATCTCCTATTTGTCTATGTGCTCTATACTTGCCTAGCCCACAATAGGCTTTAATAAATATGGTTGTCCAAATCATTGATTAGTTCAACCTAGATATGCCTGTATCTATGGGTTTTTGTCTTCACTTTTCTATGTTGTATTTATACCACTATTTGTATTTATACCACTACATAAAATATGCTTATTCTCTATAATAAATATGTTTATCTCTACAATATATAAAAATATACTGGCTTACTATTATATAATAAATTACTGCTTTTGTTCATTCAAAAAAAAATAATAATAGAGTGGTCTAGCTATTTCAATATATCCAGGAATCCAGTCTGCAAAAGCCTATATTTCCTCAGAAACTTCAAAGCTGTCTGAGAATTCAAGGTGTAGGGTGAGCCAATATTGGTTCTATTCTTTCTTTACCCAACGCTCTCTTTCCCTGTGAAAGTTAGAGACCTACATAGTGCACTTTAGGCACATAAATTGGGCTTTAGCCTTGGAAACTTTGTACCCATAATCAGCTAGAAAGTTTAATAGAGCTTGAGTAGCTTTGTGGCATTCCTCTGCATCTGGTGCTCCCAAAAGAATGTCATCTACAAACTGAATAGTAGTCACTATGGGATATGAGAAACAACTCAAGTCTTGGGCTAAAGCTTGTCCAAACAAGTGAGGGTTGTCTCTAAATCCCTGAGGTAACACAGTTCATGTAAGCTGGGTGTCGGAGTCAGAGAGGTCTTCAAAAGCAAAAAGGTACTGGGAATTCTCATGAAGAGGAATGCAGGAAAAGGCATTTTTTTAAGTCTAGGACTATAAAACAGGCAACTTTTTCAGGGATTTGAGATAATAAAGTATACAGATTGGGAACTATAGGTTGGGGAGGAATGAGTGCTTCATTTATAATGCAGAGGTCTTGTACTAGTCTTCAAGTCCTGTTTGGCTCTGGCACTCCTAGAATAGGAGTGTTACATGGACTATTGGAAGGTATCAATAATTTCTGTTGCTTTAGAGTCCGTATTATAGGTATTAGCCCATTCTTAGCTTCTGCTTTTAAAGGGTATTATTTTTGATTGGGATAGATGGTGGGATTTTTTAACTTAATTTGGACTGATTGAGCATATTTTGCTCTTCCCACCTGTCCCTTGGTAGCCCAAACTTCTGGGTTAATTTTTGTCTCTAATAAGGGAAGGTATGTTATAGGTTCTTGCCCCATATTCATGCAAATGGTTGTTCCTACTTTAGTTAGTATGTCCGTCCCCAAAAGGGGAACGGGTCTTTTAGGCATGATTAGGAAGAGATGAGAGAACAGCCAGTCACCCCAATTGCAGCAGAAAGACTGAGAGAAGAATTTGATAACCAGATTTCCAGACATCCCTTGTATAGTTATAGATTGGGGAGATTTCTATCCCCAGAGTTAGAGAGGAGTACAGAAAAGGGTGCTCCAGTGTCCAGAAGAAATTTTGTCTCCTGGCCCTCCACCATGAGGCAGACGCTAGGCTCTTGATGGGTGATGACACAAGCTGGAGCCATGCAAAACTGGCCCAGGTACCCTCAGTCCAGTTCTGGGGCTTATGAGATCACTGTCCCAGGAGGCCTTCATCTCTAGGAGAGGCTGCCCTCCAGTGGTCATCCTTACATTCTGGACAGGGGCCTGGTGGCTTGCCCAATAGATGGTGCTTCCGGGGGCAATCTCTCATGAAGTGGCCAATCTGACCACATTGGAAGCACTTGTTCTTAGCTCCTCTGGCTTCCCTCTGCCCCTGAATGGTGCCTGTTTGTTGGAGTGCCATTACTAGAGCTGACATTCTGTTTTTATCCCTTTTCTCTCTTTCCTCCCCTTTCTCCTGATCTCGACTATAAAAGACCACTGTGGCCATTTTAATAAGATTCTCCAAGTTATGATCTGGGCCTAGAGCCAATTTCTGGAGTTTTCTTCAGATGTCTGGGGCTGTGTGAATGATAAATTTATCTCTTAAAATAATTTGGCCCCCAAGGAGTCAGGTGTCAACTAAGTGTGTTTTCTCATTGCCTCCCTAAGCCTCTCAAGAAAGGCTGAAGGACTTTTGTTTTGTACCTGATAAATAATAGACAAGTTAGAATAATTCATAGGCTTTTTCTTGGATCAACGTAAACATTCCAAGATACATGTTAGAAAATGTTTATGTCACCAGTCACCTTGTTTCTCAGGGTCCCATTCGGGATCCTCAAAGGGAACTGCCTGGCTTCCCGTGGAGTATCTGTCTGTTTCCTCAGAGGACATACTGCTATCAGTGTTGGACGTGAACCACAAATCACCCCCCTTTCTAGCTTCATCCAAGACTTCATTTTTCTCATGTAAAGTTAGATCTAGTAGTAGCACTACATCTCTCCAAGAGAGGTCAAAGCTTTGTCCTAACCCCTGGAGAACATCTGTGTACCTATCTGGGCCATCAGAAAATTTTCCTAAATCAACTTTAATTTGTTTTAAATCTGCCAGAGAAAATGGAGTAAACGCTTGTGCATTTCCCCTCTCACCACCCACAGTCTCGCCCTAGGGTCACAAAGGATACAGTTGCTTTCTGGGGCTCCCAACAGGACCAGAAGAAATTCTTGAAACAGATTCTTTCTTGGGGTTTTCTAAAGGCAAGGAGGAAGGTGCGGAAGAAGTAGATGGTGGGTTTGAACTAGGTGGTGACAGCATCTGTCTCAGGAATCACTGGCCACTTGGGGAAGTTATTACAGCTAGGAGAGATGGATCGGACAGCTTTTACACAGTTGGGGTTTATCTCTGAGAAAAAAGAAAGCTTGCACATAGGGCACTTCAGACCTCTTCTCATTTACAAAAATGATCTAACTGAAAAATGGTATCATAATTTAGAGTACCCTCGGCTGGCCATTGTTCACCATTGGACATTTGATATTGAGGCCAGGCCTGGATACAGAAGAAAGCCTTACATTCTTTTTTCAGCATCTGGGGATCAAATATGTTCCAGTGCTTCAGAATACAGCACAGCAGGTGTTCCCTTGGTGGGAGGAAGTGTTACCCATCTGTGGGAAAGAACAGATATCCAGTGTCTTAATCAATCCCACCCTTTGTATTCCTGGGTTGTCAAAGCATCCTCTGACCAACCTAGGAAACATTCCAGCCAAACCAAAAAAAGTATCTCTCCAGTGCTTGGGGAAGAGTATTCCTGAGGAGAGTAGCCTCCTCAGCCCCTGCGCTTGGCTGGATTTAGCCACAATTACTAGTGTAGTGCTTTGTACCCATGGGATCTCCTGTGCTTATTATTTGCCAGCAGTACAGCCTGAGAAATCAGGTATCCGGGAGCCTGGTCCCACCTCATGCAAGTTCTGTGCCTGCCATTGAGTATATGCCTGTCAACGTGGGGCGGAATTGAGCCCCTCCCTGGAGAAAATTGCTATAAGGTGCTCGCAGGTAATAATTTTTACAAGCTTCTTCCAAATTCCCAGTAACAAAGGAAAATAGGTGCTCTATTATGAGTAGGTCTTAAATGCTCTGTTCCACCCTCCTTCCTTTTCCCAAAGTTAGCAAGGCAATAATAAGGGTTGAGAGACACTTTAAAATTTTTGCATTAGAATTAGTTATAATTAGTCAAAGCATTAGAGAAGCCTGGAATGACTTTGAACCTTTCCATTCATGCCAAGAGACCAGAAAAAAATCAAATACCCAGAGTCATTTTCTTTGCCTTTCTTCATTTTTAAAGGTTTTCTTTCTTTATTTTAAAGAAGAGACTGAACTGTAGCCTAGGTTTAGGGCCATTCTTGCCTTGGGGGGTTGCCCACGGCTTCCCTTTGTAGGCTCCTAGTCACTGGGAGAAGCTGTGTAGGGGAGTCATTTTGTCCTTTGTTCAGAGCTAACTTCTTGGCCTCTAACCGTTAACATAGTTCAACTTTTTTTCTCAAAAACCCAAAAAGCCAATTGAATTTAATTTTGTAGTGAAAGGCAATGAAAAGGACCTTTTTGAAACATGCTTCTAACATCTGAAAAATACCAGAAAGAACCAGCGCAATCTTAACTAATATGTAAAACAATCCTTTGTGGACATTCAAACAAAGCACACGAACTACAAGGAGAGAGAGAGAGAAAACTATAGAGATCAGTAGAAGAGGTTTGGGACCATGGAAGATAAGAGCAGATAGTAAAAGAGCTGGGAGAGCACATTTTCAGAAGGCTCTCTAGTGCCCTGAGGTTAGAACCATTGCTGGGGAACCCAAGAGCTCCAGGTGCTACTTCAGTTTGTTTGGCTCTCTACCAGAGAAAAGGAGTGGATTCAGGAGGGGTTCAGAAGCCTTCTAACATTCTTTTCAGCTCCTTTCTTTTGGAGCCAAGGGGAATTAGAAAGTTCATTCCCCAACAACCTCTCGCCAGTGACCTGGAGGTTGGCAGCTGCACTATGAGCATTTAGGGGCTGATGGGCATCTGAATTATTAGTCGCCATTATTTCAATTCTAGAGATAGACAGGATAGAGGTAAGTGGTCCCATTGCTTACCACAGATCTTCAATCCCAGATGACACTCCAAAATATGTTACTGGAATTTCTCTCTTTAGTAGGTCCTTGGTCTCGAGGATTTGAGAAATGAACCCACTGACCACAGATCAGTGGTAAGATAGGATTTTATTAGAAAGGAATACAGAAGTAAAAAGCACCAGAGCTTCAGGGTAAAGACCAAGTGGGGAGTCTCTACATGGGCTCTTTATCGAGGGATATTAGGTCTTGAGAATTACACTTGGCCTAGACTTGGCAAATAGAAACAACATTTTCAACATTAATGAGTGTTATCGACAAATAAATGAATCACAGTCCTTCCAGCTCAGGGTAAAAGGTCAGGGCCTTACCGTCATGAAATTGCCCAAGTCTAAGAAAACTGGGGTCCCCTGTTCAGCCTTGAATGGGGGAACCCTGTGTCAGAATGATACAAGAAAGAAACAATTGTATATTAGCCCAGTATAATATGTTCAAATTTCCCTCTGTGATTCTAATGTTCACAATATTAGTGAATGATCAAATATTCTTGTCTATTCAAATGAGATTACTAAAAGTATGCTCCTATGGTGCCATAGTAAATTTAAAAATCCAATTTATTTGCTTAATTTAACTAATCTTCATATTTTATTCCAGAATATCTCTTGCCTATCTGTTTTTGTACATCCTATGAGCTGAGAATTGTTTTTACATTTTTAAATGGTTGAAAAAAATCAAAAGAGAGGAATTTAATTATGCATGAAAATTACATAAAATTCAAACCTCAGTGTCTAGAAATGATTTTATCAAGCTACATACATGTTATTTGTTTACATATTGTCTTTTTGCATTGTTTTTGCACCACAGGGCAGCATTGAGTATTGAAACAGAGATTGTATGGCCCACAAAGTTTAAGATATTTACTAAATATTTATTATCTTGCTATTTATAGAAAAAGTTTACTAACCCTTGTTCCATTGATCCATCTAACCAATATGCATTGAGCATAGATGCTCAGTGAATCTAGCATCTCATAGATGCACAGTGAATATTCACTGTGCATTAGATGCTGTGCTAAGTGTTTGGAAAATAAAATGTTGAAAAACTAACACAATTGCTAACTTCCAGGAAACTATGTTCTCTTCATGATGATAAGTTAATGCCACTTTAATGGTGTTTGAAAGTTACCAAATCTTTGATGAATGCCTCATGACAATGGACCCCACAGCACTGTGTCCCCCCTTACATATTTTCCAGAAGGGAAAACTGGAATTTCAAGTGTGTGATTTGCCTCAACACTGTTGCAAACCTCATTTGTAACAAGGTGGAGCAAGCTAGAACCCAAGTCTGTGCACCACCTCACACCCTTTGTATCAGTGAAATGGACATAATGAACTTGATACACAGGGTCTGTGTGAGAAACAAATAAGATAATGTAAGCAAACTCTTAAATAACTCTTAAAGCTGTTCAAACCTATAAAAATATCAGAGAGTGTTACCAGCACAAAGTAATATAGGTACTAGGTCCTCTTTAAAGGTTTGGTAGAATTCTGATGTGAAACCATCTCGTCCTGGGCTTTTACTTTTAGGGAGATTTTGTATGGTTGATGCTATTTCTGAACTTGATATAGGCCTGTTCAACATTTCCATTTCATTGTGGCTAAGTCTTGGAAGGAGACATGCTTCCAAGTATTGGTCAATTGCCTTCAGATTTTCATATTTCTGAGAAGACTGTTTCTTGTAATATTCATTAAGGATTTTTTGAATTTCTGAGGAGTCTGTTGTTATTTCGTCTTTGTCATTTCTGATTGATGAAATTAGAGATTTTACTCTTTTTTTTCCTGGTTAGGTTAGCCAAAGGTTTATCTATTTCATTGACCTTTTCGAAAAACAAAGTTTTTGATTTATTGATCTGTTGTATAATCCTTCTGTTTTCAATTTCATTTAATTCTGCTCTGATTTTGGTTATTTCTTTTCTTCTACTGGGTTTGGTGTTGGAATGTTCTTCCTTTTCCAGTTGCTTGAGATGTCCCATTAAGTTGTTAACTTCCTCTCTTTCCGTTCTCTTGTGGAAGGCTTGCAGTGCTATAAATTTCCCTCTTAGGACTGATTTTGCAGTATCCCAGAGGTTCTGATAATTCATGTCCTCATTGTCGTTTTGTTCCACAAATTTGGTAATTTCCTTCTCTAATGTCTTGTATGACCCCACTATCATTCAGCATAAGGCTACTTAATGTCCCTGTTTTTGTATGAGTATGCAGATTCCTGTTGTTACTGAGTTCAACTTTTATTCCATGGTAATCTGAGAAGATGCAAGGAATAATTTCTATTGCTTTAAATTTACTAAGGTTAGACTTATGACCTAAGATGTGACTGATTTTGGAGTATGTTCTGTGGGCTGATGAGAAGAATGTGCATTCAGTTTTGTTGGGATGAAATGTTCTGTAGATGTCTGCTAAATCCAAATGTTAGATGATTAGGTTTAAACCTAATATCTCCTTGCTTAGCTTCTTATTGGAGGATCTATCCAACACTGCCAAAGGAGTGTTAAAATCTCCGACTTTTATGGAGCTGGAGGAAATCAAGTTGCACATGTCTGTTAGAGTTTCTCTTATAAATTGAGGCAATTTTGGTTGGGTGCATAAATATTAATAATTGAAATCTCATCATATTTCATCTTACCCTTAACAAATATGAAGTGACCATTCTTATCCTTTCTTACTTTTGTTGGTTTATAGCCTATTGTATCTGCAAATACAATTGCAACACCTGCTTTTTTCTGATTTCCATTTACCTGAAATATGGACGACCATCCCATCACCCTAAGTCTATATTTACCTTTTAGGTAAGATGAGATTTTAGGTAAGATGAGATTCTTGCCTACAGCAGATATCTGCCCTGATATCTTTGCCTGAAATATGGATGACCATCCCTTCACCCTGACTCTATATTTTATATTTATCTTTTAAGGTAAGATGACATTCTTGCATGCAGCAGATATATGGCCTGATATTTTATATCCAGTCAGCCAACCTGTGCCTCTTTACATGACAGTTTAAGCCATTCACATTAATGGACAATATTGATAAGCCTGGTAAAATTTGGGGTATTGAGTTTTTCAAAAGTCCAGTGGACATTTTTAATCCTTTCACCACTGTGGAAGTTGGAGTTTCATCAAAAGTTTCTGAGTGAGTTTATTTTTGTGGTAGAGGATTGGGCTGGTCACTATGGAGAATAGGTCTGAGAATGTCCTGAAGAGCTGGTTTAGTTATGGCAAATTTCTTCAATATGTGAATGTCATTAAGGTATTTAATTTCTCCATCATAAATAAAACTCAGTTTAGCTGAATACAGGATCCTGGGTTGAAAGTTATTTTGTTTTAGGAGATTAAAAGTCGATGACCACCATCTTCTGTCTTGAAAGACAGATAGATGATAGAGATCTATCTGTCAGCACAGAGATCTGCAATCATTCTAATATTCTTCCCTTTGTAGGTTACGGTTTTCTTACATCTGGCTGCTTTCAGAATTTTCTCCTTCATATTCACTTTAGTGAAGTTAATTATGATGTGCCTGGGGGATGTCTTATTCGGATTGAATAAGACATGGGATTCTGAACCTCTCTGCTATCTGAATTTCAGTATCTCTTGGCATGTCTGGAAATTCTTTTTCATAATTTCATCAAGAAGAACCTATGTGCCTTGTGAAGCCACTTCATCACTTTCAGGGATTCCTATGAGGTGGATATTAGTTTTCTTTGAATTATCCCAGAGCTTTCTGCAAGAATGATCCATTTTTGCTCTTCATTTCTTTTACTCTTTAGGGTTTGAGAGTGTTCAAAAGCTTTGTCTTCAATGTCAGAAATCCATTCTTCTGCTTGCTCCACTCTGTTACTGAGGGATTCTACTGTATTTTTCAGATCTTTGAGGGCTAAAAATTCTTGCGTGTGTCAAATATTTAATGATTTTTTTCTCTAAATTTGTTGAATTCTTGAGACAATTTTGAATTTCTCCTCTAATTTCCAATTCCAACTTTTCCTCCATTCCATTAATCTTGTTTGCAATCCAAATTCTGAATTTGATTTCTGACATCTCGGCCATCTATTTATGAATGGGATCTTCAGTTATGTATCCCATGTCTTTCCTTGGGTGGGGGGGTTGATCTACTCTGGTTATTCATGTTACCAGATTTTTTCTGCTGATTCCACCCAATGATTATTTTACACCATTTGACTAGATGAGTGGATAAAGAAAAGTTGGGTTTGGGGCTCCAGGAGTAGTGATTAACCAGCACTTTGCCCAAAAGCTGGGACTGGTGTCTGTACCTTTTCCCCTGGAACTTTGCCAAGGACCCATACAGTGCTGCGGCCTGAGAAACTGGGGACCTGCTTGTTGTGGTGGGACCAAGTGGCTCTGTCTTGTTTTCAGCTGGTCTCTGCCCGACCCCAGTGAATCAGGTTGAAGTCTCAGCTGTGGAGAAATACCAGCAATTAAGTCACCCTACCCCCCACAGGCAACAATTGGGAAAGGAAAATCAAACCTTCCTACACCCACACACCCAGGGTACCACGTGGATAGTCCTCGAGTGATTGGCTCAGTTCAAGAGGTCCAAATCAATTGTCTCAGTCAGCACCTGTCTCAGGTGGGAGATTTTTAAAAAATCTCTGGCAACTAGATCACAGGGGTCTGCTGACAACTCAAATATGACTTGCTCCAGTGCTCGATGAGGTGAGGAGGACCCACCCAGGTAATAGATTAGTCTGGGAAGGTTGATGCCTGCTTCCCCACCTTGCACCTCTGTCACACCCAGTCACTGATAACCCTGCAGGGCTATGACCCAGTTGCCTCCAATGAGCAGATACTCCAGGGGGTTTCACCTGCCTGAATCACAGGGAGATCTATGTCTCCTCAACCAGGTCACTACTCTCTGCCTCTATCCTGCAGAGGGAGGTGAGCCCTGACAACCTCTGGTGCTTAATGGAAGCTGGGGATGTACACTCAGTTCCAACCTCTCTTGATTGATGTTACTGACAGAACAGAACAACTTCACAGAATTTGTTTCTGACTCGGCTATCTTCCCCTGCAGAAGAGAGGCTGTTAGAGTTAAAAGAACCTGTGCCTCAGGCCCTGTCTGTGCTGTCAGTTTCAGCCTCATCTGCCCACAGCTAAACTGAATTTCATTTATGATGGAGAAATTGAATACTTCAGTTAAATTCACATGTTGAAGAAATTTGTCATAACCAAACCAGCTCTTCACGATATTCTCAGACCCATCCTGCATAGTCACCAGCCCAATCCTCTACCACAAAAGTAAATTCACTCAGAAACAATTGATGAAACTCCAACTTCCACAGTGGTGACAGGATTAAAAAGGTCCACTGGACTTTCGAAAAACTTGATACCCAAAATTTTACCAATCTTATCTATAGTCTCCATTAATGTGAACAGTTTAAAAGGTGCTCTAAAGAGGCACTGGTTGGCTGACTGGATACAAAAACTCAGGCCAGATATTTGCTGCATACAAGAATCATATCTTACCTTAAAAGATAAATATAGATTCAGGGTTAAAGGATGGTTCTCCATATTTCAGGCAAATGGAAATCAGAAAAAAGCAGGTGTTGCAATTCTATTTGCAGATACAATAGGCTTTAAACCAACAAAAGTAAGAAAGGATAAGAATGGTCACTTCATATTTGTTAAGGGTAAGACGAAATATGATGAGATTTCAATTATTAATCTTTATGCACCCAACCAGGATGCACCTCAATTTATAAGAGAAGCTCTAACAGACATGAGCAACTGGATTTCCTCCAGCTCCATAAAAGTTGGAGATTTAAATACTCCTTTGGCAGTGTTGGATAGATGCTCCAATAAGAAGCTGAGCAAAGAAATTTTAGATTTAACCCTACCCATCCAACATTTGGACTTAACAGACATCTACAGAACACTGCCTCCCAAAAAAAATGAGTACACATTCTTCTCATCAGCCCACGGAACATACTCCAAAATCGATCACATCTTAGGTCACAAGTCAAACCTCAGTAAATTTAAAGGAATAGAAATTATTCCTTGCATCTTCGCGGACCACCATGGAATAAAAGTGGAACTCAGTAACAATAGGAATCTACATGCTCATACAAAAACATTGAAGTTAAATAACCTTATGCTGAATGATAGCTGGGTCATAGATGAGATTAAGAAGAAAATCACCAAATTTGTGGAACAAAACGACAATGAAGACATGAATTTTCAGAACCTCTGGGATACCACAAAGGCAGTCCTAAGATGGAAATTTATAGCATTGCTAGCCTTCCTCAAGAGAACAGAAAGAGAGGAAGTTAACAACTTAATGGGACATCTCAAGCAACTGGAAAAGGAGTAACATTCCAATCCTAAACCCATAGAAGAAAAGAAATAACAAAAATTAGAGCACATTTAATGAAATCGAAAACAAAAGAATTATACAGCAGATCAATAAATCAAAAGTTGGTTTTTTGAAAAGGTCAATAAAATAGATAAACCTTTGGCTAACTTAACCAGGAAAAAAAAGAGTAAAATCTCTAATTTCATCAATCAGAAAGAACAAAGACGAAATAACAACAGACTCCTCAGAAATTAAAAAAATCCTTAATGAATATTACAAGAAACATTCTTTTCAGAAATATGAAAATCTGAAGGCAATTGACCAATACTTGGAAGCATGTCACCTTCCAAGACTTAGCCACAATGAAGTGGAAATGTTGAACAGGCCTATATCAAGTTCAGAAATAGCATCAACCATACAAAATCTCCCTAAAAGTAAAAACCCGGGACCAGATGGCTTTACATCAGAATTCCACCAAACCTTTAAAGAGGAACTAGTACCTATATTACTCTACGTGTTCCAAAATATAGAAAAAGAAGGAATACTACCCAACACATTTTATGAAGCAAACATCACCCTGATCCAGAAACCAGGAAAAGACCCAGCAAAAAAAGAAAATTATAGTCTAACATCACTAATGAATATAGATGCAAAAATATTCAACAAGATCCTAACAAACTGAATCCAGCAACACATCAAACAAATTATACATCATGACCAAGTTGGTTTTATCCCAGGGTCTCAAGGCTGTTTCAATATATGTGAATCTTTAAATATAATTCAGTACATAAGCAAATTATAAAAACAAAGACCATATGATTCTCTCAATTGATGCAGAAAAAGCTTTTGATAATATCCAGCATCCCTTCATGATCAGAACACTTAAGAAAATTGGTATAGAAGGCACATTTCTTAAACTGATAAAGGCCATCTACAGCAAACCCATGGCCAATATCGTATTGAATGGAGTTAAATTGAATTCATTTCCACTCAGATCAGGAACCAGGCAAGATTGCCTATTGTCCCCACTGCTCTTTAACATTATAATGGAAGTTTAATCCATTGCAATTAGAAAAGAAAAGGTGATCAGGGGTATACATATAGGGTCACAAGAGATCAAACTTTCATTCTTCACAGATGATATGATTGTATATCTGGAAAACACCAGGGATTCTACTACAAAACTCTTACAAGTGATCAAGGAATACAGCAGCGTCTCAGGTTACAAAATCAAAATTCATGAATCGGTAACCTTTATATATACCAACAATAGTCAAACTGAAAAAACAGTCAAGGACTCTATTCCATTCACAGTAGTGCCAAAGAAGATGAAATATTTGGGAGTTTATCTAACAAAGGACGTGAAAGATCTCTATAAAGAGAACTATGAAACTCTAAGAAAAGAAATAGCTGAAAATGTTAACAAATGGAAAAACATACCATATTCATGGCTGGGAAGAATCAACATTATTAAAATGTCCATAGTACCCAAAGCTATATACAATTTTAATGCAATCCCTATTAAAGTTCCACTGTCATACTTTAAAGATCTTGAAAAAATAATACTTCATTTTATATGGAATCAGAAAAAAACTCGAATAGCTCGACATTACTCAGAAATAAAAACAAAGCAGGAGGAATCACGCTACCAGACCTCAGACTATACTATAAATCGATAGTGATCAAAACAGCATGGTACTGGCACAAAAGCAGAGCGGTAGATGTATGGAACAGAATAGAGAACCAAGAGATGAACCCAGCTACTTACCATTATTTGATCTTTGACAAGCCAATTAAAAACATTCAATGGGGAAAAGATTCCCTATTTAACAAATGATGCTGGGTGAACTAGCTGGTGACCAGTAGAAGGCTGAAATTGGACCCACACCTTTCACCATTAACTAAGATAGATTAAAGATTTAAACTTAAGACATGAAGCTATCAAAATACTAGAAGAGAATGCAGGGAAAACTCTTGAAGAAATCAGTATGGGTGAGTATTTTATGAGGAGGACCCCCTGGCCAATTAAAGCAGCTTCATAAATACACTACTGGGACCTGATCAAACTAAAAAACTTCTGCACAGCCAAGAACACAGTAAGTAAAGCAAGCAGACAGCCCTCAGAATGGGAGAAGATATTTGCAGGTTATGTCTCCAACAAAGGTCTAATAACCAGAATCCACAGAGAACTCAAACATATAAGCAATAAAAGAACAAGTGATCCCATATCAGGCTGGGCAAGGAACTTGAAGAGAAACTTCTCTGAAGAAGACAGGCTCATGGCCTACAGACATATGAAAAAATTCTCATTATCCTTAATCATCTGAGAAATGCAACTCAAAACTACTTTGAGATATCATCTAACTCCAGTAAGATTAGCCCATATCACAAAATTCCAAGACCAGAGATGTTGGCGTGGATGTGGAGAAAAGGGAACACTTCTACACTGCTGGTGGGAATGCAAATTTATACATTCCTTTTGGAAAGATGTTTGGAGAACACTTAGAATTCTAAAAATAGATCTGCCATCCAATCCTATAATTCTTCTACTAGTTATGTACCCAGAAGACCAAAAATCACATTATAACAAAGATATTTGTACCAGAATGTTTATTGCAGCCCAATTCATAATTGCTAAGTCATGGAAAAAGCCCAAGTGCCCATCGATCCACGAATGGATTAATAAGTTGTGGTACATGTACACCATGGAATATTATGCAGCCTTAAAGAAAGATGGAGACTTTACCTCTTTCATGCCTACATGGGTGGAGCTGGAACATATTCTTCTTAGTAAAGTATCTCGAGAATGGAAGAAAAAGTATCCAATGTACTCAACCCTACTATGAAACTAATTTATAGCTTTCATATGAAAGCTATAACCCAGTTATAACCTAAGCATATGGGGAAGGGGGAGGAGGAGGAAGGGAGAGGGAGGATGGGTGGAGAGAGGGTGATTGGTGGGATTATACCTATTGTGCATCTTACAAATCAAATCTACATGTGAAACTTAGTAAATGTAGAATATAAATGTCTTAACACAATAACTAAGAAAATGCCAGGAAGGCCATGTTAACCAGTGTGATGAAAATATGTCAAATGGTCTATAAAACCAGTGTATGGTGCCCTATGATCGCATTAATGTACACAACTCTGATTTAATAATAAAAAATAAAAATAAAAGGATAATTATAGAAGAAATTTAATTATTCTTTAATAATTTACCTTGGGTGGCAGTTGGGTGTCATTAGTTAGCCAAAGGGTGCAGGGTTTCTTTTTCAGAGTATAAAAATATTCTAAAATTGACCATGGCCATGTTGCACATATATGTGACTATATTAAATCTAATGAATTGCATATTCTAAATGCAATTTAGAGGGAGTGAGAATTAGATTGGAGGGAATGAATTGTAGAGTATGCGAATTTTATCTCAATAAAGTTGTCCAAAAAGTCCTTCAAATAATAAAAATATAAATAATATTTTATTAGTACCAAAATCACAAATCACTTGGAAACTATAAATAAGAGTAAATCTCAGAGGGAAGCACATTTCTAACATTGGGCGCCTTTAGAAGAAACCCTTGAACTTGGAATTGATTGAATCTTTTGCACATGCAATTGCTGCTGTATGAATTTAGCTAAGTCACTTAGTCTGAGTCTTACAGTTTCTGTAACAGTAATACTTGTCCCCCAACAAGATTGTTGAAAAAATGGCATTAATGCCATAAATTCTAATTGAATGCCTACTATATGCTAAGGACTGACTATAGACACTGATAATAGGAAATTAAAACACTGATTTTTGTGTTCATGAATTCAGTATGGTAGGAGAAATAGCTAACAGAGATTTATAAGTTCACATAGTACTTTCTATAAATGAATTTATGGAGGAAAATAAAAGTAAAAGTATTGATAGCACAGAAGAAAGAGCTTAGCACATTAACTGCCATGTGAGTTGTTTTTAATTTACAATTCCAGGACCTTGTGAAGCATATATAATTCACAAGTCTCTTGACCTATATGACCTAATAAAATATTGTGGCCCCAAGGAAAAATTACTTTTTCCTGGTGTTAAAGCAGTGGGGTTAGGAATGGATACCATTCTGAAAGATTAAATGTGAGAAGAATTTTAAAAGAGAATTCATATCACATTATCTCGTTACCCATAAAGATCAATCAGATATCTTAGAGATAAAAATTAGAAAGAATTAACTTGATTAAAATCAATATATAAATTAATCAAGGACTATTAATATATAAACATAAATTTAATTTAAAGTTTCATTCAAGGCTAGGCACGGTGGCTCACACCTGTAATCGTAGCCCTCAAGGAGACCATTTCGGGTGGAATTCAAGACAAGCCTGGGCAAAAGCAAGATCCTATCTCTACTAAAAATAGAAAAACTAGCCTGGCATTGAGGCAAGCACCTATGTGTAGTCCTGCTACTCAAGAGGTTGAGGCAAGGGGATCATCTGAGCCCAATTTGAAGTTGCTGTCAGCTATTACACCACAACAGTCTACTCAGGGCACAGAGTGAGACTGTGTCCCCAAAATAAATAAATAAACATACAAACAAACAAAGTTAAAAATTATAAAAAAATAAAAATAAATAAATAAATAAAAAGTTTCATCTAAAAAACAGTTGATGGTAAAGTTTAAATTAGACCTATAAAATTCAACCAGTGCAATAAGGCAACAGATGTGCCACTGCCTATATGCCTCACAGTGTTAAAAGAAAAACAAGTATTAATAAAAAATTATCAGACATAATTTTATCCTCAAGGAATTTATACTATTTGAAAGTTATATGTCGGTGCACATCCATTATCCCATCCTCGTCATCATTGTCAGTGCCCGCTGTGGCATCCTGTCACCAGGCAAATAAAAACAGCCAGGACACAGATTGAAGGTACATGCCTACTAGAGGTGGGCTTCCAATAGGTCCAGGGATAGCCCTGAGCAATCTCCATCTTGGCCTTTTATTGAAGCATTATACAACAGGTGTGGGGGCCCTTGTAATAGGATCACTTGCTTAATGATCTGATGATCACTACATGCTTTTTTCCCACGGGCTCAACTCCTACCCTGTTGCACCACAAATGTCCAAAATATAATACCTGCTTGCTCACAAGCAATTGATCTTAACTCATTAATGCTCCAGCCTGCAAAACATCTCCATGCTAGCTAGTACATTGTCCCACTAGTAATGAGTTAATTGATCTTAACTCATTAATGATCCAGCCTGCAAAACATCTCCATGCTAGCTAGTACATTGTCCAGCACCTCCCTCAATAATGGGTGACCACTTCTGCAAGCCTGGTGCACAGTCTCCTACATCTCCCCCTTTTGCCCCACTCAAGATATTCTTGTACAGGGCAAGCGAGAAACCCGCAATTGTCTGTCTCGTCCATTGTCTTCATCAAGTAGCTCTCCTTCTAGCTATGTAACAGAATAATATTCTAGTCAGTAGCTAGAGGCTGACACACCCTATAAATCTGAAAATATTTTTAATGCACTCAAGACAATTATGCTAGAAACTTTAACCTCTTAGTGTCTTAAGTCTTCTGTTATGTTTAAATTGTATCACATTTACAGAATTAAATGAATAAGCAACATTAGTCACAGATGTGTTTTGCTATCCATCAAATAATTATTAAATCAACATTTACAGACACCTTACTTAGAAAATCCTGAAGACTGGCAAGGTCTCTTGTTCGTGTGGAGGTCTGATCCACCGCTTTTCTTATTGTTCTTAATGATAAAAGCAAAACTTCAACCCCACTGCTGTACATTACCAGGTTAACACATTATCAGGTTCCCGTTCAGACATATCATGTTTTCCATAGGAAATACGTTGTTTAAATCCTCATACTCGTGTTTTTTGCCAGTGGGCCCCAGGTTTAGCCCAACTGATAGTTTTTTTGCTGCAAAGGTGTTCCATTCCTATCAAACCGAAAGCACATTCATTTGCCCAATGGAGCCCTTAGGGCATACACTTGAGGGTTTATATTCTCTTTGTTTCCTTTGATTACTAAATGAGAGATGGCTTTTCCCATTGGTATTCTGATTGCTTGCTATTCCTTTTTCAACCTTCTTTTCTCACATGCCCTAGCTTCTCACAGTTATGGCTTTCAGTGATTTTAACTGTGAGGCTATTTAACCCATCTTCTGACTATTGGAGTTCTGATTCTTGTAGGCAGTTATTCTTACTTTGGCTCAAATAAACTCTTTAAGTTATATTTTGTGCCTCAGGCTCTTCCTTTTAGGTTACTGTTATGGTCCCTAGATGGAATTAAACATTTTTTTTCTGTTTGCCAGAGGTCTCACTACTTTGCACCAAAGTCCTCCTTTGGTTTATTCCCTACTGTTTATTATCAACAGAAATAGGCCAAAGGTCACACTTAATCCAAGCACAGTCCCCCTTTGGCTGAAATAGGAAATGGGACAATGGCTGAAATAGGCCAAAGGTCATTCTGGCCTGCCTTTCTTTTTTTCTCTTTTTTCTATTGACTGCCTTAAAGGGACAGGGAGCAACAACCATTCTAAACTGCTTCCTGCTGGCAATGGACAATGGCATGGAGAAGGCAGTTAGAGGTTCTTTCCCTAACTGATGAGTTCTTACAACATGACCCCTAACTTCTTATCTTTTTCTTACATTTATCTTTTTCCCTAACTTCTTATCTTAAACTTAAAGGAGCCAAAGGTCAGACATATTCCAAGTGCAGTCCACCTTTAGCTAAATGGGCCAAAGGCGATTTTACAGATGTGGAAGTCCTTTTGCTTCCCCATAAACTTCCTCTTGCCATTTGCCAAAGGTTTCACTTATTCCAAGTGTAGTTCCCCCTTTCAGTCTGTAACCCAGTCCAGATTCTGCCAGACCCTGCCTACTGTGTCATTTGTCTGTGCACATCCACTATCCCATCCTCGTCACCATTATGTCAGTGCCCGCTGTGGCACCCCATCACCGCCCAAATAAAAATAGCCAGGACACAGATTGAAGGTACATGCCTGCAAGAGGTGGGCTTCCCATAGGTCCTGGGAAAGCCCCAAGCAACCTCCATCCTGGCCTTTTATTGAAGCATTATACAACAGGTGTGGGGGCCCATGTACTAGAATCACTTGCTTAATGATTGCTTTGTGCTCTTTCCCCAGGGGTTCGACTCCCACCCTGTTGCACCACAGATGTCCAAAGTATAACACCTGCTTGCTAATGAGCAGCCAATCTTAACTCATTAATGCCTGCAGATTCTTGAGGGCTTGTCTCTGGGCTGCAAAACATCTCCATGCTAGCTAGGAGATTGTCCTGTACCCAGCACCTCCCTCAAGAACTGGTGACTGCTTCTGCAAGCCTGGTGCAGTCTCCTGCAGTTATAAATATGAAATAATTCAAAATACAAAGTAATGTAAGTTTCTACACAACATAATGCCAAAAATACATATGATACAAATGAACAAACAGTCCAGAAAAGAAGAGAAACAGAGATGTCTGGATTTATTGAGGAAGTTTGTAAAAAAAGATATGGCATCTAGAACAGAACTCACCAGCTGTAAATAAATCAAGAGAAAGGAATTTGGTATTGCAATAGTTGGCATAGTGAAATGTGTATGAAGTAAAAAACACAAATATAATGGACCAACTAGACCTAGGCATTGAGGATCATGAGTTTAAATAATCATAAATATATCCTGATGCCAAAGAAATAAGAAACCCTGAACTCTAGTCTAGTAATATATTTGTTAAATCATGGAATAAAACATTTTTTCCTGTATCACAATTTAAATCCTCAACAACAGCTGGACTTTCCCACTGTGCCTCACATGCTCGCTTGTCCTAACACGATGGTATGAGAGAACATGAATGCTTCATCAGATTCAAGACTTTTGACTTGGACTTCACAACCTCCAGAATTGTAAGAAATAAATTTATTTTCTTTTTAAATTATGTCTATAGTATTCTATTACAGCAACACAAAATGGACTAAGACATATGCATTTAGGAAAAGAAAGAAGAAAATAACTAAAGAAAAGTATCAATTAATTAAAGAGAGAACAACCAATAAAATAAGAAAATGAGAGAGAAAAGATTAATGAAACCACAAGCTGATTCTTTGGAAAAAATTAATAGGTTAGGAAAACCTATAACAAGATAGATCAAGAAAAACTAAAGATAACACAAGTGAACAAATATAAAATGGAAAAGGAGATATAACCACAAGCACAACAGCAATTAAAATATTAATAATACAATTTAATGTATGATGTTGTCTATATTTATAATACACTAACAAAGTTTACAGGGCATCATGCACAAATAATTTGACAACCTAAACAGTGAGTAAATTATAAATAAAAATTCTAAACTTTATATGGAAAGAAATAGAAATGTGAATATAATAATAACCATTAAAGACACTGACACAGTAATCAAATATTCCTCTCATGGAAAACAAAAGTTCCAAACATGATAATTTTATAGGTGATAAAGGATAGATAAAGCATAGGTAATTTTTAGGGAAAGCCACCTAATTCACTTAATGAGGCTGGTATAAACTTCTTTCAAATTGGTACAAGCATTAGAAGAGGAAGTTATAAGACACATTCTCATAACTTAAATGTAAAAGTCTGAAGTCCCCATTAACTAAATTCAATAATGCCTTTAAAATATCATGTTCAAGTTGAATTTATGCCAGAGTACAAGAATGTTTGAACATCAGAAAAGCCATCAATGTAATTCACTACTTCAACACATTAAAGGAAAAAATTATATAACTATCTCAAGGAGAGAAAGTAAAAAGCATTTGATAAAATTAAATACCCATTCCAGATCAAAACTCTCAGAATAATATGAAAAGAGGAGTTCTTCTTTAATATGATGAATTTATATACATAGGAAATCCCACATCACATATAATTCTAAGTGGTGAAATTTCATACATAATGCTAATGAATCTCAGAAACAAGACAAGATGTCCACCATTGTCATTGCTTATTAATGAGATACTGGAACTCTTGTTAATATAAGACCTACAAAGAGATAGGGAGAATAAGAAGAGCATTATCTGAAAGTGATATGATTATCTTCATAGAAAACTCAACAGAATCAAGAAACACACTATTAGGACAAGTAAGAGTTCATTAACATTGCCCAAAGCAATAAAATTTCTGTCTATACTAACCCCAAAAATCAGAAAATAGAACAGAATATTATAAAATTTAATATTTTAAAATTAAGCCAATAACGTATGCCAAGTGGAACTCAACATAGCTGTAAAAAAAATTAACTCCTACAACTCAACAACAGAAAAACCTGATTTTAAAATGAACAAAGGCCTTGAATGTTCATTTCTCCAAAGAAGACATATAAATGGCAAATAAACACAAGAAATAAATTCAGCAGCCTAATCATTAAGGATATGCAAATCAAAATAACAGTGGATACAACTCCTATTAGGATAGCTACCTAATATCCTACCTATTAGGATAGCTATCAAGAAAATAAGTGTTGGCAGGGATGTGAAGAAATTGAAATCCTTGCACAGTGCTGTTAGGTATATAAAACAGCATAGCCACTGTGGAAAACAACGTGGTGGTTGCGGCAAATAATTAAAAACAGGCCAGGCATGTGGCACATGCCTGTAATCCCAGCACTTTAGGAGGCTGATCACTTGAGGCCAGAAATTCAAGACCAGCCTAAGCAACATAGTAAGACCTCATCTCTACAAAAAATTTAAAAAATGAGGCTCAGTGCCCGTAGTTCGGTGGTTAGGACACCAGCCACATACACTGGGGTAGGCGGGTTCGAACCTGGCCAGGGCCTGTGCTAAATAATGACAACTCCAACAAAAAAATAGCCAGGCGTTGTGGAGGGTCCCTATAGCCCAGCTACCTGTGAGGCTGAGGCAAGAGAATCACTTAAGCCCAGGAGTGTGAGGTTGCTCTGAGCTGTGATATCATGGCACTCTACCAAGTGACATAGTTTCAGAGACTCAGTTTCAGAAAAAAAAAATTTTTTAATTAGTTGGGCTTGGTGGCACGTGCCTGTAGGCCCAGCTTACTTGAGAGGCTGAGCAGGAGAATCACTTGAGCCCAAGAGTTCAAGGTCATAGTGAACAATGATGATGTCACTGCACTCCAGGCTGGGCTACATAGTGAGACCTTACCTCTAAAAAATAATAATAAAATAAAAATTTTGTAAAGTAAAAATAGAATTACCATATGTTCCAACAATCCCACTTCCAAGTGTATACCCAAAAGAATTAAAAGCAGAGACGTGGGGCAGTGCCTATGGCTCAGCGAGTAGGGTGCTGGCCCCATATACCAAGGGTGGTGGGTTCAAACCCAGCCCTGGCCAAACTGCAACAAAAAATAGCTGGGCACTGTGGTGGGCAGCTATGGTCCCAGCTACTTGGGAGGCTGAGGCAAGAGAATTGCCTAAGCCCAAGAGCTGGAAGTTGCTGTGAGCTGTGATGCCATTGCACTCTACAGAGGGCAACAAAGTGAGACTCTGTCTCTAAAAGAAAAAAAAAAAGGGCGGTGCCTGTGGCTCAAAGGGTTCGTGTGCCAACCCCATATGCTGGAGGTGGCAGGTACAAACCCAGCCCCTGTCAAAAACTACAAAAAAAAAAAAAAAAAAAAAGTTTAAAAGCAGAGACGTGAAGAGATAATTTGAGTTATAATGGCACGTGCCCATTATTACAACATTCACAATAGCCAAGAGATGAAAATGATCCAAATGTTCACTGACAGATGAATGAATAAAGGAAATATAGTATATACATACAGTGGAATATCATGCAGCCTTACAAAAGGAGATACTGTCCCATGCTACAACATGGCTAAACCTTTAGGCCATTACACTAAGTGAAATAAGTCAGTCCAAAAAGACAAATACTGTATGACTCCACTCATGTGAAGTGTCTAAACTAGTTAAAATCATAGGAACAGAAAATAGAAAGGTAGTTTTCATTTAAGTAGGGCATGGGGAAAGGGGATTAGTGTTTAATGGATACAGAGTTTCAGCTTTGCAAGATGAAAAAGTTCCAGAAGTCTGTTGCACAACATGTGAATGTACTTAAAACTAAGGAACTATATACTTAAAAATGTTTAAGATGGTAAGCTTAATGTTCTGTGATTGTAAGCACAATTCAAAATAAAATTATTATAACTTTTTTAAGCTTCATAAAACTGACTATATCCAAATTAAAGGTTTCACTTCAGTAGCAATTGGCTTAAAGTTAAAAGGTCATGACAAACTAGAAAAAATATTTCCGATTTATAAAACACATGAAAGATTAGTAGAGCTTCTGTAAATTGACCACCAAGGGACTGTAACAAAGTGTTCCACATACAGAGGTGGTCAACATAAGGAACTAGGCCTACTGTGCTGATACATGCGGTTCACATCTGTTCTATGAAAATCAGCTCAACTTGAGGTGGTCAATGTAAGAAGGTGGTCAACTATGGAGGTTCTACTGTACTTAAAGTATACATTCTATCTTTAAGGAACTCAGTGAAAGAATTAAAAAAAAATAAAATATACAAAGAACTCTTGTAACTCAAAAAGAAAAAGATAAACACAAAAAAGCATGAGTATATGGATCAGGAACTTACAGAATATAAAGCCTTAATTTCATAAAACAAAAGTTATGAGGTGATGCTGTAATTTAATAATCAGAGACTTGTGACTCAGTTATGAGATACTCCTTTATACCCTCAAAGTGGCAAAAATTAGAAAATTCTTATGGCACTAACTGAGAATAAAAGGAAATAAAAATTCTCCTTCCACAGCCATTCTTAAGAGCAATCTGGCAGGATGTATAAAGTTACTTAATGAGATTACATACTTGTAAGCACTAGACCCAGAAATCCTGTTTCATGATAAGCATATCCAAAAAAAAAAGGCAGGAGGAGCTTTTAACCAGTTCAGTGCAGGAGCATAATATAGGATGTTAATCATTATTCCTCCATCTCTGGGTAGATAAGTATAGTAAATGCATACTCAGAAATGAGAGGCAATAAAATAAATAAATACATTACGACATGAACAGATCTTTAAAACAATGCAGAGTGGAAGTAAAATAGGTAGAATTAGATTCACAGCAAAATGCCACTTAAGAAAAATAAAAGCACACATAAATATAACAGCATATATTTTGCAGGAAGCTTAAGAACATATAAAAAATGTCTCAGAGTGGGTGCCTTTGGGAAATGAAACAAGATTGAAGATTTGGGATGAAGAGTAAGAGAATGAAAGGAAAAACAAAGGAAGAGAATAAATGATAAATGAAAGGCCCAGTGTGATAACTCACTCCTATAAACCCAGCTCTTTGGGAAGCTGAGGCAAGAGGATCAGGCCAGGAGTTCAAAAGCTAGCCGGGCAACATAGCAAGACCCCAACACTACGAAAAATAAGAAAATTAGGTGGGCATGGTGGCAGATGCTTACAGTCCAGGCTACTCAGGAGGCTGAGGTGGGAAGATTGCTGGTGCCCAGGAATCTGAAGTTACAGTGAGTTATGATTACATGCCACCTCACCTGGGCTACAGAGAGAGACCTGTCTCTTAATAAAATGGTAAGTGCAAAGCAAAAAATATGATGAAAATAGAGAAAAGTAGATAAAAGAGCGTAAAAGTATAATGTTAATACAATATAATATAAAATGAAAGTTTACATGCCTTCCATTGATCAATAATAATATGCTGAGATATTAAGGAGAATTACTGGTATTTCTTTCAAGAGGAAAGAGTGAGAGAGACAATTCAGGTCAGCTTCACAAAAAATGGGTTTTGTTTTAAGTATGTGTAAGGTCTAGAAATAAAACTGTTAACTGGTAGGAAGTCAGGAACTAATAAATCTCCAGGGACCAATTGCCCTCTCTTACTCTCCTGTCTCTCTCTCCTCTTGCTTTCAGTAGACTGGGTCCTCGCCCACAACACAACTGGCTTACCCTTTCTTCACTTTGTACTCCTTTTACTAACTGCATAGTTTTGGCTTTGGCAGATTTCAGTTGAGTGTTAGTGTTACATAGATAGTTAGGATATCTGGCTCCTCCAGGGACAAGGCAAACTCTTGCCTTGTGCTGCCTCCAGCAATTGCCACATCCACCAATCTGCAAAAGAACAGAGGAAATTTTCCAGGAAGCCCAGGCACAATAGGATCTGGAAAGTAACCTACAGTAACCTAAGGCTAATGATCATGTCATTAGCTGCCCATCAAAGTGGTTTGATAGTGGAGGATTCCAATCCAGACACTATAAAATAAGAGCCCAGACCATACCCAGGGTCTCTTGTTACAGGGGAGGAGGCCATTAGTCTTCTGAGGGGACTGCATCTTGCTCTTGCTCTATAAACCTGCCTTCCTCTTACTTAGTAAACTTTATTTTGCACTTACCTTGCTTTTGGTGTGTCTGGTCATTATTCAGCCAAGAGCACAACAGGAACCAAGAACAGACTGCCACCTGAAATTAAGATTTTTCTTTTGTTCACTCTTTCTTAGGTTAATTCCTATATAAGAAAGAGTTGTTTTCCTTTCACAAATGGATTCATACATTCTATTGTATTTTCCTGTTGGTTTTTGCCAGTATAAAAATAAACTACTTTTATGATCAGAAATGAATTCTTATTTCTGCCTAGTAATTCTTCTTATCAGATGTGTTCTCTATCTTCATTTTGGTTTTGCTCTTTTCCATTTTTATTGAAGTCTTTATTCTGGTCCTTTCTACTATTATTCAACTTTGAATGTGGTCAGCCATTTACTGAAAAAACAAAGTACAAAGGCTTTGAGTTGGAGTTTTTGCTAACCAAGTACCTTAATTTCTTGACTCTAAACTGTTGACATTAAAAAGAATGATGTGACTCACAGCAATGTCATTCAGTTCCAGCTCTGTCTTGCGATCCACATTTCTCTGCCTCCCCACCCTTTCTTTCCTTATTTGACCTCTGGCAATCTCTCTGAATTAGAAAACAAGGTTATAGATAATTAAAAAGTCATGTCCTTGAACTTCCAGGCCAAATGGTAGCCTAAACAGATGCAGACAGTCTCCCTCCCACCATCAGCTCCAACCTTTAGAAATACTGGGACATGCGTTTTAATTCAAATTACATGTAATTTTTTTACCCTAAAATTCTGATTATATATCATAAATGCGATATTGTTTAAGACAAAAATAGGGGATTATATATCATAAATGCGATATTGTTTAAGACAAAAATAGGGGAAAGAAATCTTAAACATTTCATATTACTTTTATCATTAGTAATAATAGTGGTGATTACAATTTGTAATGTATATATTACAAGGAAGTTCTCACCCATTGCTGGCCACCTACCTAGTTAAGATGCCTATTTGCAACCATACACTGGAAGGAGAGACCAAAGAGTTAGAAGGGAGGAAGAAGAGCAAAATTCACTCCCAACAGCCTATCTGTGAGGCCCAGATGGCCCCTTCTCCATGAGCAGACTTTCTGTTTTGGTGAGTGAGAGGTTTAGGCATAGAGATGGGGTCAGGGGCCACAAGAAGGAGAGGAAGCCAGTTCAGGGATAAGGAAAGGCTTTATTAGAGGAAATGGTACCAGACGGATAGGGTCTGGCTGCCTGTCACTGTCAGCCATTATGCAGAGACAGGGAAGAGTCCACCAAACTTTGTCAGAGGCTGGAATTCTGGAGAACAGTGAGAGAAGCCACTCCAAGACTGTTCTGCTCTTCCATTTACAAACCTATTTTATACATAATGGTACACAGTGAAGATCACAATAACCCTTATTTTAAATACTAATCAGCACAACTCAGTAACAATCTGTTACAATTCAAGAGAATTGAATTCAATTGAATTTCCAATTCAAAAGTTAATTCCTAAACTATTCAACATGGGCATCTTTAGGGTGGGAGTTAAATTTACAAAGCAGTAAGAATGAGAGACAGGAGGTGAAGGTCATTTAGGACCTAAACTGACCAGACCAGCTGTGTCATGTCTGCCCCTGCCTGACAGAGCCCTATCTTATTCTCACTACATGTGCTTTCAGAAAGAGCAGAGTGAAGACAGACCAGGAGTCAGCTGGCTCTCACACGGTCCTAAGAGGCTTTTATTAATCTTATCTGTATAGCTAGAACAGGGAGGTGGCAGGAGTCACTCTCTCCTGATTGATGTTTATGGCACTACTGCCACCAGCATAACTCCCCAGAGCTCATCTCCAGTACAGGCCAGGATATGGGTGTAACCCTTGTGATGGCCAAGTTATATGTAGAATGCGTCCCAGAAACTCTAACCTTGAAGCATTCTAGGAGTCTGGGGAGAGGGTTGCTGGTTTCTTACCTGTTTTTCTAAAATGGCTGCACTCTTCTCAGGGTTTGAGAATTGCTTTCCTACAGTGAGGCTGTTGCTGGAAGACAAGGCCCAACGGAGAGAAAGAGCACCCAAACACCACATTTATAAGAGGAAGGGCTTTATTCACCAGCCGGGAGCTTACGGCATAGAAGAATTCCAAATGGCCACGCTCCCTGACTGCCTTGGTCTTTCCCTTTTTATTGACAGTCAAAAAGTTCCACCCCACGGTGGAACTCATTGGCCAGTTTGAATCAAGCGGGAGATGCTATTCCAGCCCCTACAGAACAACAGGATTTCACAGAACTTGGAAATTTCCAAGTTTCAGGAAGTTAAGTTTACAAATTCCCAAGAGCTGAGTCACCATGGAGAGGACCCTGCGGGTGTATCCTTGTGGTCTCCTTGAGAAGACCTGTTCTCCTAGACCTCACCCTTCTCGGGTATCCTCTCTCAAGGCCATTCCAGCCTCCTTCCCACAGATCTCCCCAGTAGCCTGGAATCTCATCTTTGATCCCTGCCAAGTCAATTCTAGGGCCTATCTCTGCAGAGCCTGAAGCCTGGCTTAACCAAACTAGTCCTATTCACTCATTCCTCCACCCATCACCTAAGAGCTCCAAGCCCCCTTTTACAAATGGATTCTTCTGTTCCCAAAGGCTTGCTATCTGGAGCCTTGGAGTGCTTCTCCTGAGGAGCTAGATCTGGAAAGCACATGTAGTAAGATTAAGATGGAGTCAGTTGGGGTAGGGCTGAGACAACACAGCTGGTCTTGTTGCAGGAAGACGAGGCCCATGGAAAGAAAGAACACTCAAACACCATGTTTAAAAGAGGAAGGGCTTTATTTCAGTAGGCAGAATGATGACACAGAAAAATTCAAAATGGACACACTCCCCAACTGGCTCAGTCTTTTCATTTTTATCCCCAGTCAAAAAGTTCCAGCCCACAGGTACCTTTCTCATTGATCAGTTTGGATCAAGCTGGAGAAGCGGCTTTTGTAGAACTGCAGGCTTTTACAGAAACAGAAGCAACAATTAGTTTCCAAGTCCCAGGAAGTTAAGTTCCTACAAATTCTTAAGAGCTGAGACAACACAGGGAGGACCTTGCAGATATATTCTTGGGGTCTCTTTGAGAAGACCTCTGTTCTCTTAGCTCTCACTTTTTCTGGATATCCTCTCTCATTACCCACTTCTGCGACTCCATATGTATTTTAATTTGTGGGGGTCTCACTATCAGCTCACTCCTATAGGAGCCAGTAGTGTTTCACATAAAACACATGTGATGCAGTTGGTTTTATTGGTATCTGTCCCAATTATCTAAGTATAGCCCTGACTATAAGGGGAAGGAAACAGGGAATGATTAAGCTAACTCTGGTGATGGCTAGTACTCCTTCCAGTGAGATTTTAAATTCTCTAAGGGTTGAAAACCCATTTCTCCACAGGTTTTGAGGGTTTTACCTGTTCCAAGTCTTCACCAGGACATGGGTCAATGTCTGAGTTTTTCTTTACTATGCCTTCTATGACTTTTACTTGGTTGTTAATTTGCAAGACTAGCTCTAGGGGTTACACTGACCCACAGAGCAATCTGTCTCCATTACTCTTTTTTTGAGCACAATATTTCTTTTGCTGCAGTCCCCACTGTGTAAGGTGTCTTCTATCATACATTTTCACCTTTCACATGAGACTTCACACCACTTTTCTGTGAAATCTAAGGCGCAGAGGCGATGGGACACCTCTGCGCTGTCCTATAGTTTCTTTCTCAGCTCTTTCCATTGCAGTACTTTGGCAATGGCGCTGCAGGCATTAAACTTCAGAGTCACCTAGGTGGGCTTTCTTATTTCCCTGGTCTGGACCAGCATTCAGATTTCTGGGACTGTGATTCCTTTCAGGTCCTCTATCCAGGTCTTAATTGTACCATGGTAGGAGGCTCCATGGGGTTGTAACATACATATGGGTTTTCACCTTTCTCTGTGTCACATATTGAGTATTGTGTCTGATTGTGAGTGCAACCTCCCTTCTAGGTGTTTTTGCATTCATAAAAGCTATAAAAGAGTCACTTTTGTCCCATCACAGTGGTGTGGGTGCACAAATCACTTCGTCCTCCCCCTTTCCCAAAGTCCAAAGTCTAATTAAGACAAGTCCGGCGAATGGTATCCTCAGCCTTCAGCTGTGCATTGACCAGTCAGTTCCCAGTATATGGGTGGAGCAAAGCAAGTTGAATGTCTCAAGAATTACCTTGCAGTAGTTAGCTAGATCTGTTTTTGCTTCCTATAGGGGCAGTGAAGCTTGTTTCACCCTGCTGTGATGGATCCAGTGAGGGTCCTTTCTACCTTTCCTGCCGTGGGTGTGGTCAGTATGATGGTATAGGGTCCCTTCTACCTTGGTTAGAGGAGGATGGGGTTCCGATCCTTGACCCAGACTTGGTCCCCTGGTGGGAAAGGGTATACAGACACAAAAGACTAAACAGAACACAGTTGATTATC
The DNA here is from genome assembly GCF_027406575.1 of Nycticebus coucang. Classification (NCBI taxonomy): domain Eukaryota; kingdom Metazoa; phylum Chordata; class Mammalia; order Primates; family Lorisidae; genus Nycticebus; species Nycticebus coucang. The sequence goes on along the minus strand of NC_069794.1, from coordinate 88,707,415 downwards.
CAAGTGGAGATCTTTGCTACTCTTCCTAGGGCTCCTAACTGCCTATTCAATTCAGTCTCTCACAGTTCTTTTAGGAGTCACTGGTAAATTGTGGAGGATTGGTGGAGGCCCATTATACATTATTTCATAAGGGGAGTACCCTTATCTCTTGGAAGGGGTACTTTTAATATTGAACAAGACTAGTGGTGAGGCCTGTACCCAATTAAGCTTTGTTTCCTGGCAAAGTTTACCAATTACTGTTTTTATGGTTCTGTTCATGCACTCTACCCTGCCCAAGCTTTGAGGCCTATATGTCACATGTAGTTTCCAGGTGCTATTCAAGGCTTTGGCTGTCATTTGCACTATCTCCATTATGAAGGCCAGTCTGTTGTCAGATCCTATCTGGAGTGGCAACCTAAACCATGAGATGATTTCTCTAGGCAACACAAGCCCTCTTTATCCTGGTAGGAAAAGCTTCCACCTATCCCAAGTACATGCAAACCAGAACTAGTAAGTAGCAATTTCCTCCACATCTGGACAATTCAATATAGTCCATTTGCACATCTTCAAAAAGGGCTTCCCTGTAAGAATGAATTCCAGGCAGCAGGGATGGTCCGTGTTTAGCATTTTATTGGTTGCCAAAATAAACTGTACTTTTAGTATACTGGGTCTGATTATTTGCATAAAGTGCAGCAAGAATATTTATTAGCCATTTACACTTTTCTTCCTTTTAAAATTGGCTTTGCTGGAACTTTATATAAGGAATCTTGGGTTAAACTTGAAAGCCTCTCATGACCCCAGGTTTTATCTGTGCCACCAGATACCTATATGCATTGGGTAAGTTCCTCTTCTCTCAAGGTCCCAAAGCAAATTATGATTCCTGGACCTGTCAGAAAGTGACATTCTTTACTCACCATAGATCAGGATATGTTCTTGATGAGGTATCTGGCCAGTTTTTCCAACAGGCTTTTTTATTGGCCTTATAACATCAACCTTAATTCCTTAACTCAGTCTGGACACCTCTGAAAATGCTATTCCAGTTAAAGCCTTGGTAAAATAACCAGTGTCTTTCATTGTGTCCTATAGAACAAAACAAATTCTTTTTGAACTTATGCAAATAACTATATTGTCAGAAACTAAGAATACTTACAAATGTATTTCAAATTCTGGAGAAATCAAAGAGGGAGAAAAATAAATGTTTCAAAGTTTTCTTGTAAGTACATACATTGCTAAAAGCTACAAGTAGCTTAAAAGACAGAAAATGGTTTTCTTGACTTCTGGAAAACAGAACACAAAGAATCAGCAATGTTTTGAACAAAAAACCATAACAAATCAGCTCAGTTCCATGTAACTAATTTCTGTTCAATGTTAGATTAGTAATACTCAAGGACTTGCTAGCTTTCTAATTAAAGTCTGAATGTTTGCTTTTAGTCTAATAGTATCTAATCTTCAAAGTCATCAAAAATTTGAATTTGAGAGAATTTGTCAGACGTTTTTACTACTTTCTTTGAAGGACAAACTTTGGACTTATCCAATTACAAAAACACTTTCCAAGATACATTAAAATTATTAGTGACTACATACATTAAAACAGACTAATATTTTATACTATTAGAATACTTAGGGTGGTGTCTGTGGCTCAAAGGAGTAGGGCGCCAGCCCCATTGCTGGAGGTGGCAGGTTCAAACCCAGCCCCAGCCAAAAACTGCAAAAAAAAATACATATATGTATTAGAACACTTATATGTACATAATCCACAGAAAATTAACCACCATTTCATATTTGACAATATTTCCTATACAGTTTTAACTTACCAAATAAGCCTAATATGTCTTTCTCAGACTTTCAGTGATCTTAATATTTCAAAAAGAACAAATTTAGAGTTTTGGTTTTAGAAGGTTTGTCAAATATAAAAGACTTAAAACATTTGTTCAAACAAGGTCACAAGCCAAAAAATTTTAAAGGTGGTACATAGTTAACTGGATCACTTTCAAATTCCTTCACAAATTTCCTTTTATGAGCTTTATTTAAGCTGCACAGACAACATGCTAAATCTTCTGGTTTACCCTGCCTTTCATATTCTTAAATAGTCATTCTGTTTCAGGACAAAATTTACCACACAAGATCCTTTCTTACACAATGCCATTTTCCTTTCTGTCTAATTTTTCTTACTCTCAAAAAACCACTTTTCACAAAATAGGATCACAGTTTACTATAAAGTTAATTATTCACTTGGCTAAACTGATAATTAAAAGATTTAAAGGGCAAGATCTTATTCTTTGACAAAGACTCCATTTCCCAAACAATCTAAACAACCAAATTGTTACATTTTAAAAATGAAAGACATTTCATGGAATATAACATGACTTCAAGGTTTTAAGTTACCAAAAAATGTTCTGAAACCACAACATAGGCATCATTTCTGATGTCTTTTTGTTGTCCCCCAAAGTCTCACATGGCCATGTGGCATAAAAAATGGCTGCAAAGGACAGGACCTGTGTTTTCCAGGTGCAGAGTTCAAGACAGAAAGCAGAAAACTGGAACATTCAATTTCTCTCAGAATAGCCGGGAGCAAAAGTGGAGCAGGGAACAAGGGCCCATGTGAGCTAGACCGTGCCCTGTAGCTGCTGGCCTAAGTATGGGGAATATGTCCTTTAGGTCTCACCATAGCTCCTTCTCCAGACCTCAGAATTCAGAGGCTCAAAATCAAGAATATAAGCTCACAGTTGAATCTAGAAAATTTAGAAATATTACAGAGGTGGCAGTTTTATAATCTTTGGACATTTGAACTTTAAAACTAACTTCATTTCAAAGGATATCACAATCACCTGAACAATAAGGCATTTGAGACATTCCTCCTCACGCAAAGTTCTCAATCTCCCCAGAGACATAATTACCGCATCATCTTCTGTAAACCCTTTAAAATGCTTCAGCATGGTTTCCAATGGGGTGAGCTTCCCCTGTGTGTTTCCCATTTCCTTCCCTTAGACAAAACATAAACATGTCACAAATGGGGTAAAAATGGGGCCACAGATGGGGTAAAAATGGGGAAGTCACACAATTATTTCACCCTGTGAAAGGGTAGCCAGAGCCCCACCTATTGTTACCCATCTTAGTCAGTCTCCACACACTCACATGTACACAATTTCAACCTTTTTCTAATCTATTTCCTAACCTGGGCAGCCTCAGTTACCCACTTGAATTGCCACTTAGCTGAATGAGGTATCCTACAGTTTGGAAACAGCATTCCCCTTGGCCCTGTAAGTGGAAGTTAGAACTCCACCCTTGGTGTCTATCTCAGTCACACCACACCCACACTCTTTCTTGTCTCCCACCAATCCTGTCTACCAGTGATCTAATGCCCAGGGGTTTATCAGATCCCTCTTTCACTCAAATATAGCAGCCATTGTTGGTCCTACATTGCCTCAGACCTCTCCCAGGACAGGTGCCAGTTCCTGCATGCCAGTTTCTCCCAATGTTTGACACCTCTAAGACCTACCGAGTGGTCCTTTCTCCACCCAGTCGAGACATCCACACAGGGAGGTGAAACTGCCATCCCTGGAGCACTCAGTGGTTCACATCATTCAGGCTGATCAGGGCCCCCCACTGTGGGTGTCCAGAGGGTTGGCAGCAACCACCAGGTGCATCTGAGCCTGTTCTCTCCTTGGTGGTCTTGCTTCCTGGTCAGGGAACCAGAAATGTTGCAGGAAGACAAGGTCCAGTGGAGAGGAAGAACACCCAAACACCATATTTAAAAGAGGAAGAGCTTTATTCCAGCTGGCAGAGCAATGACAGGCCACAGTCCCCAACTGGCTCAGTCTTCTCCTTTTTATCCCCAGTCAAAAAATTCCAGCCAATGGGTACCTTTCTCATTGGTCAGTTTGAATCAAGACAGAGAAGCTGGCTCTGGCTTGTAGAGAACCGTGGGCTTTTACGGAAGCAGAAGCAAGCAGGTTCCATGGGGAGAACCTCACAGGTGTATCCTTGCGATCTCCTTAAAAAGACTTCTATTCGTTCAGACCTCACTTTTTCTGGATATCCTCCCTTAGTCTGGTCGGCTTAGATCCTACATGACCTTCACCTCACGTCTCTCATTCTTGCTGTTTTGTAAATTCAGCTTTAACCTACAAGTATGTATCATGAGTAGTTTAGGGCAATTGATTTAGGAGATTAACTTTTGAATTGGAATGTTGTTTTGGGTCATGGGCTATGTCAATTATTCTTTATTATGGGTCATGGGTTATGCCAATTATTATTGTTTTACTTTGAACTTTTATGCATAAAACTGTGATTTGGGGAATGGAAGAACAAAACAGTGAGCTACTCTTACTGTTCTCCAGAATTGCTATCCTTCTGACAAAGTTTGGGGGACATATCCTGTCCCTTCATGTTGGCTGGCAGTGACAGGAGCCTGGACCCTCTTCATCCAGTAAGCCAGAGGCCATGAAGAACAGCACTGCAGCTGGCACTTCCCTGCAAGCACCAACTCCTGAGCAGGAGAGCAACTTGTACAGCCTATTGCAGCGTCTGCTGACTCAAACTCCTGAGCAGGAGAGCAACTTGTATAGCCTATTGCCGCATCTGCTGACTCAAACAGCTAAGTGGCAATGTTCCCCACTATTTTACTGCAGTTTACTCACAAGCACCCCCTACCATCTCAGAGACTAAGCTGGGTGTCATAATACAATTCATACTGCTGGGGGTAGAGTAAGACAGCAAAACAGAAGCTACTCACTGCATTTCGCATTTTAGAAGATGAGTAAAAGTTGTACTGCTGGACCTCTACACTGATCAAGGAAATGCTCAGTGTATAGAAATACTGCACTGCAGGGCAGGCACAGCAGAGATCTGAGGCACAGATCATCCCATCTAGAAAGCTTAGGTGCACATCTGATTGGGATTCAGCTTTCCAGCAGGAGCCTCTGCATCACCCCCAATTGGGCCAAGGAGGGAGCAGACAAAACAGACAATTCCCTTGCTGTGCCCTGTGACTGGAGCCAGCCCTTTAAAAGATAATGTATAAGCCTTGGGAGGGAGGCCAGATAGATTGTAGTACCACTGATCTTGTGTAGACATGATCCTTAAATTATAATAGAGGACAGAGTTTAGAGTACTTATAAGTTAAAATTACACATGAAAGCTGTATTCCACCAAGCAGATAATAAAAGAGCCCATCATCTATTTTATGAAGTTTTTTTATTTTTGTACTGAACCTGAAATTTTCAGGCTAACCAACCATAACCCTACCACCTTAAAAATACCCTCTATATACCTAGTTCTCAAAAATAGCATTTGATGAAATTCTACTTGAAAAAATCCACACAAAATTAAGGACAAATTTTTTAAAAAGAAAGACACTATCAACTACACTGGGCTGCTTTTCAGTTGTAAGACTCTAAATGAAAGATTTAAGACAAAAATAAATTATTCAGGTAAATATACTAATAGTTAAGGTTCTTATCAAAAATAGTATACATGCTGTTTTTGGATTGACTTCATTACTACATTTTCAGAGGGCTTCAGGGCCATGATTCACTTCCACCCTTATTGTCAGGTTTGCTATGGGATTGGAATAGGATGGATTAAAGTAGCTTTCTTTTTTTTTTTGTTTTGTTTTTTGACAAAGAGTCTCACTATGTCTCCCTGGGTAGAGTGCTGTGACATCACAGCTCATAGCAACCTCAAACTCTTGGGCTTAAGCGATTCTCGTGCCTCAACCTCCCAAGCAGCTGGACTAGAGGCGCCCAGCTATGATTTCTTTTTGTTGTTGTTGTTGTTGCTGTCATTGTTGTTTAGCAGGCCCAGACCAAGTTCAAACCTGCTAGCCCTGGTGTATAGAAATGCTCAGTGTATAGAAATACTGCACTGCAGGGCAGGCACAGCAGAGATCTGAGGCACAGATCATCCCATCCAGAAAGCTTAGGTGCACATCTGATTGGGATTCAGCTTTCCAGCAGGAGCCTCTGCATCACCCCCAATCGGGCAAAGGAGGGAGCAGTGAGTGCCCTAACCACTGAGTTACAGGTGCCGAGCCTAAAGTAACTTTCAAATGTTGCCAAAATGTACACATTCAAAAGCATTCCAGTATGGGAATACCAGGCTTCTATATTTCAACAAGATGAATATATTATATAAAGTTTTTGTTAAAATCTAAAATGTTTAAGGAAAGAGAATTTGTCATGAGAAGCTCAGTCATTTGTTTTTCTTTTCTTCATAAATCTCACCATCAGAGATAGCAGCCAAGAATGTCAGAAAGGGTCTTTTGCAACCTGGAATGGAACCATCAATGCATATGGAAAACCTTCTCTGTTGGAAGGGAAATAGCCTCAGCTTGAAATCTCCTCCTTACTATTTTACTGAAGTTTTAAAGAATTTTGACTCTGAATCTGTTCTTCTTCAGTCCTTTGATGACCCTGAAAATAGCTGCCTGCAAATGGTTTCTCCCAGGGGCAGTGATCAGGACACAGTTGACTGAGGAAACTTCCTAGGAAACTGAAGACATACAAGAATCCTAAACTAATAACTAATTGATACTGAGTCTCTTCAAATACTGCAAATTACTCTAGTAGAGCTTTTGAAAAACATTCATCCTTGAAGACAATACACTTATAAACAAGTCCAGAATGAAATCCAGGTTCAGACTTCTATGGGGTTGTGAGGTGGTGCATGTCAGTTGGGAAATGTCATGAGATGATGGTTAGAAGATGCCACTCTCCCAGAAGCCACCTCTGCCACCTCCCAATAGCCACTGAAAGTGCTCTGATGAGAGCTTCCTACAAGGCTTAGCAGTTATATACATGTTAAATGTGTGACAAGTATTCCTACAGGGATGACATTTTAAACTTCTATTACTTGTCATACTTTACTGGGAGTCATAAGTAATATAGCTGTTCAAAGCAAACAAGGGGAGAGAAAAAGTATAAAGGTACAAAGGAAGTTAGCTAAGAGGTGATAATGTACATAAAATAGTTTCTCTTTACTTCCCAAATTTCTCAGCATTCAATGAACGAAGTGAATATTCTCACCACACAATTGCTTTGATTTTAGGACAATGACCTATTGTTTATTTTAAGAAATCAATTATTAATATTGTTTAAAATAGAAGCATTGAGAATGTCGTTTTACTAGTCATGGATCTGCTACTCACTGTGTGATATAGGTCATTTGTCCTCTCTGAACTTTGGCTATCTTCATTGAGAAAATGGGTACAGTATTCACTCCGCCTACCACACAGGGTGGTTGTAAAAATCCACTGAGATGGCTGGAAATAAAATTCTCTATAAACTAGGAAATACATTTATCATTTACAGTTGATGCTAGAGTAGAAAGGCTAGCTGCCGCAAAGTTCTGTCACTCAATGTCAATGGGGTTTATTGTTTCTTGATTCTTTTGGGTTTTCTAAATAATCACATCCCTTACAGACCATGTTCCTGTTATTCTCCCTACCTTGTTCTAGATCTTATAGCATTTGATCAGAATTTCCCAGTACCTCAGTAACCACTGACAATGGTAGACATCTTATCTTGTTCCTGAGCTTAATTAGGAATGTGTATAAAGTTTCCCCACTTACTATAATGTGAGATGTGGGATTTCTTCTGGACATAAATTTATCATATTGTTGCAAGAATTTGTCTCTATGCCAAGTCCTTGGTCTTGGGGTTTAAAGAATGAAACTATAGAACACATGGATAAGAGCCAGGACAGAGTTTATTATCAGGGAGAAAGATTGATAAGCATGATAAGCAAAAGAGGGGAAAGCAAAAGAGAGGGAGAAGAACGTCTAGCAGTGGTGGAGGAGAACCCAAGTGGGAAGCCCCCTGCATCTTCAGTCTAGGGGATTTAAATCCTATCCTGCAGGTGGGAGGTTTGGGGGAAGTATGTCACAATTGGCCAGTGGTCTTGAGAGAAGATACCCGGAAGAAATAAGGACTGAAAGAACAAAATGCTTCTCACAAAAGCCCAAGGATACTCCTGCAAAGTCCTCCCTGTAGTGACTCGGCTTTAAGAATTTATAGAAACTTGGCTACCTAGGACTTTGAAAGGAATGCTTCTGCTTCTATAAATCCTGTGCCAGCCTTCCTTTGCAGGCACTTTTCCCAGGCGAGATTTAAAATCTCCGATGAGGAGCAATATGGTACTTCATTTGTCTGTCTACTTGTGACAGGGACACAGCTAATTGGGGAGCTTGGCCATTTTGGACTCTAGTCCACTACATCTCTGCTAGCAGAAATAAAGCCTTTCCTCTTTCAAACATAGGTGTTCTGATGATTCTTTTTCCCCACTGGGCCTAGTTTTCCTGCAACAGTCTGAGGAAAGAAAATGATCTTAAAATTAGCACAGAGATGTGGTCCTTGTAGTTTTTGCCTCAGGCAAGAAATTAGGGTGTGAGCTCCCTGCCCATGGAGGAACTGCCCAGAACCTTTCAGGCTGCTTTTTTCCTTGCCTTGCTAGAGCTCAGAGGGTGTGGCCTACAAAGGATGGCCTGTTTATGCCTATTGATAGGGTCTTATTTTTGAGCCCACCCAGGCCTAGAGAATGGAGGGTGTGTCCCTGTCCAGCCCTGAGTGGGAAAACCCTGTATCAATTCTCCCTCTCCAAATAGAAGCTCTAACTACTATTAGGGAAAAGGAGCACCAACTGCCCCAAACTGCTTCCTGCTGAAGATGGACAATGATAAATTGGGGGCAGTCAAAAGTCCCTTGGAGGAGGGCAATCCAGGGGTCCATGGTACATGGGAATCTGGATTGATTGTGGTCCTGAGTAGTTAACCTTATGATACCTAGGAGAACAACAATTACAGCAGGACATAAAACAAGGAGTACATTGGGTGTAACAACATACAAACTGTTCTAAAGTAACAATAATTCCTACACCAAAAACTAAGGATCTTAGCCAACCTGAATTAGGTAACCAAGAAAACAGTAAATTAAAACAATACATTCCTTTAAATTCTGCATATGTAAGATTATGTAAAAAATTAAAATTAATAGCTGTTTGGTTTCCTAAGAAAATTTCCTAGATTTATCCGAGTTCTATGGTTAGAGTGCTAATGGCTTGTGAGGTGACATTCAAGATTTTTACAATGGCGGGAGCTAGTTGACCCATCTCATTTAATTCTATTACTGTAGCTGGCATTATAAATAAAGGCAAGAAAATACATTCAGCTGGGCTGAATAGATGACCATTACTGTGGCCCTCTTTGGGGAAATTAAAATCTTGGGCCTGCCAGGTCCTTTTAGTTCCAGTATTGAAGGAAAGTACTACAAAATACAAAAAGGGGGAGGGGGGAACCAGCCATGTAGCAGCACCTCTCGCCCCCTACCATAAGAATGTGACCTTTTGTAACTCTTCTAGGAAATAGCCCCAAGCTGAAGCAGATAACCGGTAACAGGATCTGAGAAAAAAAACTAAGCAAATGTTTAACTGCTGATCTTGTCTTAAGACAGATGAGTAATGAACCAGAGTTCTTCTTATCTGGAAAAGCCCCTGCTATGTCTGGTACCCCTCCCTACTTTGTGGTTTTTGCCTTTATAAGCTTGTAAAACCTGCTGTTCAGGGCTTGACTTCTCTGCTCCTAAAAGAGTTGCGAGTTAAGCCCCAGCATGCTGGAATAAAATCCTCTTGCTGATTGCATCAAGTGCCATCTCTTGCGGTTGATTGGGGTCGTCGTCGTTCAGGACAGAGTGGGGGGTCCTGCCTCAAGTCTTTCATTTGGGGGCTCGTCCGGGATTTGACTACCACCCCTCACCTGTAGAGTCGACCTTGGAGGTAAGAAAGGGGTACCCCGAAAACTGTCTGGTCTGTGTCTTCAGTGCTTTGTTTGACTTTGTGTGCGCGCTTCGGCACCTTGTGAGAGTGGCTGGACAGTGGTCGGTAGACGTGCCCGGAGGACCACAGGCTGAAATCCTGGCGGACGCCCCAGGAACTAAGGAGAACCAGGGACGCCTGGTTGTCTCCTGCTGTAAGGGCGCTGATCGAGTCCAGTTGTTCGATCAAAAATTACGGGAAACGCGCCCGTCTGATTCTGTTGTAGGCTTGTGAGGGACCAAGTGTGGTAGGTAGGTCCTTGTATCTGTAATATTTCTGTTATTCCTGTTATTTGTGTTTCTGACATATCTACTGACGATGGGACAGACTGTGACAACCCCTCTGAGTTTGACTCTAGATCATTGGACTGAGGTGAAGGGAAGAGGTCGTGACCTGTCAGTAGAGGTTAAAAAAGGCCCATGGCAGACTTTCTGCTCCTCGGAGTGGCCCACTTTTAACGTCGGCTGGCCCCCAGGAGGAACCTTTGACTTATCTCTTATTTTTGCTATCAAAGAGATTGTTTTTCAGAGAGGACCAGGAGCCCATCTGAATCAACAACCTTACATCATAGTCTGGCAGGACCTGGTGCAGAATCCGCCCCCCCTGGGTTTGGCCGTGGACTGCCACATCCAGGCCCCCGTCTAATCCTCGGGTGCTCTCTGTCAAATCTTCCGGTTCCAGAAAAGGGGGTGACAGCTCGGACCCCCCTAAGAAGATCTACCCGGAAATTCAGACTGATCATCTTCTCCTCGACCCTCTGTCCCCTCCTCCCCCATACCCTCCCGCCTTGGCTCCTGTCGGGGGGCAGGGAGGACCAGCATCGCCGGATCCGGCGATTGCCCCCTCTGCACCCCCGGGGGAACCTTCACTGGGGCCCGCACAAGGTACCAGGAGTCACCGCCGGAGAGGACTATCTCCCGACACTACTGTTACCCTGCCCCTGAGGGCATACGGCCCCCCGCCGGTGGCAACAGATGAGGGACCACCTCCTCTCCAGCCCCTCCAGTACTGGCCATTTTCTTCCGCAGACCTGTATAACTGGAAAACTAATCACCCCCTTTTTTCAGAAGACCCCCAACGCCTGACTGGGCTGGTAGAGTCCCTGATGTTCTCTCATCAGCCCACATGGGATGAGTGCCAGCAGCTCATACAGACTCTCTTCACTACTGAAGAGAGGGAGAGGATTTTACTAGAAGCTAGGAAGAATGTACTCGGGGCGGACGGGCGTCCTACCCAACTCCCCAACATCATCGAGGCTGCCTTTCCCCTCTCCAGACCTGACTGGGACTTCAACACGGCAGAAGGCAGGGAGCGACTGACAGTCTATCACCAGGCTCTAGTGGCTGGCCTCCATGGGGCGGCAAGACGCCCCACTAATTTGGCTAAGGTAAGAGAAGTAATACAGGGGGCCACGGAACCCCCCTCAGTGTTTGAGCGTCTAATGGAAGCTTTTAGGCGCTACACCCCATTTGACCCCACAGAACTGTTACAGGAAGAACTAGCCCGCTTAGGATATCGAGCCTCCACCAAGAAAGCCCAGATCTGCCAGAAAGAGGTAACGTACCTGGGTTACACCCTAAGAGGAGGGCAGAAATGGTTAACAGAAGCCAGGAAGCATACTGTGACTCAGATTCCAGTTCCCCGCTCGCCCCACCAGGTGCGAGAATTCTTAGGAACTGCGGGGTTCTGCCGCTTATGGATACCGGGGTTTGCTACTCTGGCAGCCCCCCTCTACCCTTTGACCAAGGAAGGCACTCCCTTCGAGTGGAGTGCCAGCCAACAGCGGGCCTTTGACAACATTAAAAAGGCATTATTATCAGCCCCGGCCCTGGCTCTACCACATGTAACAAAGCCCTTTGTCCTATACATAGATGAGAAGAGAGGAGTGGCCTGAGGGGTGCTGATGCAGCCTTTAGGGCCATGGAAAAGACCGGTAGCATACCTCTCCAAGAAATTGGACCCCGTCGCTGGTGGTTGGCCAGCCTGTCTGAGGTCTGTGGCGGCAGTGGCGATACTGGTAAAAGATGCAGACAAATTGACTATGGGACAGAAGTTGACAGTCATTGCCCCCCATGCCTTAGAAAGCATCATCAGACAGCCCCCTGACCGGTGGCTGTCCAATGCCCGCATGACACATTACCAGAGTCTCCTATTAAATGAAGACAGAGTCCAGTTTGGCCCGCCTGTCATCCTCAACCCGGCTACCCTACTACCTGATACCTCTGTCCAGGAGGATGTATTACACACATGCCAAGAAGTACTGGCTGAGGAGACTGGAACTCGGAGGGACCTCTGTGATCAGCCCCTGCTGGATGCCCAACTGACCTGGTTCACTGATGGGAACAGCTCCATAATAGAAGGTAAAAGGGTGGCCGGGGCAGCGGTAGTGGATGATAAGCAGACCATCTGGGCAAGTAATCTGCCTGAAGGGACGTCGGCCCAGAAGGCCGAGCTGGTCACCTTGACCCAGGCCTTACGTTTGGCAGAAGAGAAAAAAGTTAACATATGCACCGATAGCAGGTATGCTTTTGCTATAGCCCATGTCCATGGGGCCATTTACAGACAGCGAGGACTGTTAACTTCAGCAGGAAAAGAAATTAAACACAAGGAAGAAATCCTAAGTCTACTAGAGACTGTTCACCTCCCTAAGAGAGTGGCCATAATCCACTGCCCTGGACATCAGAAAGGGGGGTCCAG